>NW_027309836.1:662184-993277 GCF_047496795.1 Chiloscyllium punctatum | reverse complement strand
AGAGGGGGACAGAGAATGGGGGATGCAGAGAGTGGGGGACAGAGGGGGATGGGGGGACGGTCGGGAGAGGACAGAGAGATGAGGCACAGAGAGTGGGCAGAGAGAGAGAGTGGGGGGAGAGAAAGTTCGGGGAGAGAAAGAGGGGAAGGAGAGAGAGGGGAGAGAGTGCAGAGAGAGAGGGGAGAGAGAGAGAGAGAGAGAGCAAGAGAGAGAGAGAGTGGGAGAGAGAGGAGGCGAGAGGAGGGAAGAGAGAGGTGCGAAGAGAGAGGAGGGGAGAGAGGATAAGGGAGAGATAGAGAAGGAGAGCAATGAGGAGAAAGAGTAGGGGAGAGAGGAGGGGGAGAGAGGAGGAAAGAGAGGAGGGGAGAGAGGAGGGTCAGAGAGGAAGGAAGAGAGAGGAGGGAGGAGAGAGAGGAGGGGGAGTGGAGGGCGTGAGACAGGTGAGAGGGGGAGGGGGTAGAGAGAAGAGGGGAGAGAGCGTGGGAGAGAGCGGGTGGGAGAGAGAGTGGAGGCTGGGTGGGTGGAGGGGGAGGGAGAGTAAGAGGGGAGGGAGATTGAGAGGGGAGGGAGAGTGAGAGGGAGGGGAGGGCAAGAGAGGGGAAGGAGAGTGAGGGGGACGGAGAGAGATGGGAGAGCCAGTGAGGGGAGGGAGAGAGAGAGGGGGCAGGGAGAGAGAGGGGAGAGCCAGTGAGTGGTGGGCGAGTGAGAGGGGAGGGCGAAAGAGGGGAGGGCGAGAGAGGGGAGGGAGAGAGAGTGGGGAGGGCGAGAGAGAGGGGAGGGTGAGAGAGAGGGGAGGGCGAGAGAGGGGGGAGCGAGAGAGTGGAGAGAGCGGGAGGGGGGAGAGAGATGGGTGAGACAGAGGGGGTGAGGGAGTGGGGGTGAGAGAGAGGGGGTGTGTGAGAGAGTGGGTGTGAGAGAGTGAGATGGGATGGAGAGAGAGGGGGTGTGAGAGACAGAGGGAGATGGAGAGGGAGGGGGGGTTAGAGAGCAAGGGGTTGAGAGAGAGGGGGTGAGAGACTGAGGGAGTGAGAGAGTGTGGGGGGTTGAGAGAGGGGGTGGTGAGAGAGAGGGGGAGTGAGAGAGAGGGGGGTGAGAGTGGGGGGGTTAGAGAGCAAGGAGTTGAGAGAGAGGGGGTGAGAGACTGAGGGAATGAGAGAGTGTGGGGGGTTGAGAGAGGGGGTGTGAGAGAGAGAGGGGTGAGAGAGAAGGGTGAGAGAGGGAGTCTTTAGAGAGGGTCACAGCATTTGGGTTTTAATTCCACCCTGAGAGAGTCCTACCTCTCAGATCCTGGGGATTGACAAACTTTAACCCCAGGCTTCAAACCTGTTTTAAAAATGACAGGGCCACAATCTGACAGGAGCCAGTTACCCAGAGGCCCCTAAAACCCAGGGTCCCCCAGAGGAGATTAAACCTCGGGGTAAATAAACACACAACTCACTGTGGGCCCCCACGGGGTGCAGCCTGTCGACCAGGCCTCAGGCCTCAGGCCAGTGCTCCCCCTCTGGAGGTTGTTCTTTCCTGGACTCGAACATTTTGGATCTTCACGTTGCAGCTTTCCAAACAAAGGTTCCTCGGGATAAAAGAGGGAAAAGATGAGTTGAAAGGGGGAGCAAGAGCATTTTGGAGGCAAGTTACACAGCAAGATCCCAGGGTTAAAAGCACCTCTGCCCAGCTCCAATGTATTAATGTATGTAACACAGTCAGCAGTTGGGATGGAACATGGTGTGGGAGCAGATCTTCCCAGGGATTGGAGGGGGATAGTGAGGGAAAGGCATCAGATTCTTACACTCTGCAGTGACCTGGGATCAATTGTCTTTTACTGAAAACAGTTCCCAACTTGTATGTGCCTGTAGCTCCCTCCAGTCTGAAACCCTCATGACCCTCTCTCCTGTCTACTCTCTCTGAGCCAATGGTGTCTTCATTCTGCTACTGACCCTTCAGTCCCACTGGTATCATTTTTTCCCACCTTCTCTCATCCACGTGAAGGAATTGGATCCTGACAATTCCATTTACACTGTCTCCCATCAATCTTCATAGGATCCATATCACAGAGGTTAGACAGTGATCCCAGCAAACACTCCCAGGGCAGAGGGAGCACAGGGTTCCAGACAAAATAAAGCTCCCATTAAACTGTCTCCATTTAAATCCCCAGGGCAGGTAGAGAATGGGGTCAGATACAGAGTAAATCTCCCTCTACACTGCACCATTTCAAATTCCCAGGCCATTTTGAGCTCGGCGTTAGGTACTGATTAAATCCCCCACTTCCCCCATCCTGTTCACATCAAACTCAGTCAGGATAGCTCCATCACTGGGTTAGATACAGAGGATGTGTCTGTTTGGATTTCAGCCCCAATCCAGTTGGTGATGATCACGGCCTTGTTAAGTGTGTTTGGGAATGGGGAGGGAGCTGTTAGGAGGGTGATGGTGGGATAGTGGGGAGCAGAGCTGTCTTCCAAGCAGTTGACCTGGGTCCGATTCCCAGCCATTGCAGTGTTGTGGTTTGTAAACAGCCTTTTAAAGGTAAGGCACTGGGATAAATCGAGGAAATAAATCTTTCATTCTGTGGTAAACCGGATCTGTCAGATTGCTCCTTGCTTTTCCTGGTGATGGTTCCTGTGAATTGCAGTGTGGAACCGGGCAGCATTGCTCGGCATCTCAGAAGCTTTCCCCTCTGCTGCTTCCCATTTCTTATTGAAATATTGGGTACAGCACAAGGATGGGTTTGTTTTGTTCGAAAAGTGAGAGACTGCTCCAGTCAGGAACCTGAAATAATTACAGAAGCCACTGGAAACACTGAACAGTTCCAACAGCTTCTGTAGTGGTGGGGAGGGAGGGTTAATGTGTCAAATCTACACAAGGATAAAATAAACTCCAGCCTCAAAACAGTCAGAAATCCTGACTCTGCAAACATCCTTGTAAATCTTTTCTGAATCTTTACAAGTTTCACCCCATTCTCCCGATAGCAGAAAGACCAGAATTGTGTGGTTTATGGAATGTTACGATATCCGAACAGTTGCTGTTTATAGTTAAATAATGTTCATTTGGTTCAGGTTTCCAATCGAGTTCGGTTTGTCCAATCTTTCTTCCTTATGTTTGTGTCCCAACGATAGTGTGGAGTAAAGTATGTTTTGATCCAAGCCTGGCAGTTTGACCAATCACATTGTAACACCTTACACTTCCCTTCAGGAAATCAGGAAAAGGGGTCGAGACCATTTCCTTAAGGCAGAGGAGTTTGGTCTGGTTCATAACATCCTCAATGTCATCAATCCATGTCCCTCCAGCCCTGAGCAATGATGTTTACAGATTACTGGAGGATACACAGACACATTCATCGGGATTATCTTGGACAGGAGTCATTTGGGAATGATATTCATCAGACCATCAACTCTCAGCTCGGCCAAGGATGAAGGCCAGGAATCCGGCACAATTGGGAAAAAGCCCATTTCCCGGGAGACTGAGAGGTCACTAACAGAGTGGGAGCTGGAGAGTCAGGAACAGAATAACAGGGACAGTCTACTCTGTTCACGTAGCCTTCACCCCTCAGTGAATCCAGTGGCAGGAATGACTGCTATTCGTCAGACTGACAGAATGTGATCAGATACACACACTGTCCTTCCACATCATCAATATCGCCCAGCTCCCACCCTGTCTCAGCTCATCTGCCCCTCTGCCATCTTCAATATTTTAATCGGGGCAGCATTAACTACCGTGCTTTCAGCGGAGCTGTCTTACCTTCTGTACTCTCTCTCTAAACGGCACCAATTCCCCCCGATCCCTCTCCGGTTTAAGATGCTCCTTGACATCCGCCCCAATGAAAGAGGTAAACCGTCACCTGACCCATGCACTGAACAGCAGACTGACCCAACTCTGTCAATGTAACCCACCTAGGGAAGTGCACACTGACCCAAATCTGTCAATGTAACACACCCAGGGAAGAGAGGACTGACCCCACTCTGTCAAAGTAACAAACCCAGGGAAGAGCAGACTGACCCCCACTCTGTCAATGTAACACACCCAGGGAAGGGCAGACTGACCCCACTCTGTCAATGTAACACACAATGGGAGAACAGACTGACCCCACTCTGTCAATTTAACACACCCAGGGAAGAGCAGACTGATCCCACTCTGTCAATGTAACACACCCAGGGAAGAGCAGACTGACCCCACTCTGTCAATGTAACACACCCAGGGAAGAGCAGACAGACCCCACTCTGTCAATGTAACACACCCAGGGAAGAGCAGACTGACCCCACTCTGTCAATGTAACACACCCAGGGGAGAGCAGACTGACACCACCCTGTCACTGTAAAACTCCCAGGGAAGAACAGACTGAGGCCACTCTGTCAATGTAACACACCCAGGGAAGAGCACACTGACCCAACACTGTCAATTTAACACACCCAAGGAAGAACAGACTGACCCCACTCTGTCAATGTAACACACCCAGGGGAGAGCAGACTGACACCACCCTGTCACTGTAAAACTCCCAGGGAAGAACAGACTGACGCCACTCTGTCAATGTAACACACCCAGGGAAGAGCAGACTGACCCAACACTGTCAATTTAACACACCCAAGGAAGAACAGACTGACCCCACTCTGTCAATGTAACACACTCAGGAAAGAGAAGACTCACCACAATCTGTCAATGTAACAAACCCAGGGAAGAGCAGACTGACCTCACTCTGTCAATGTAACACACCCAGGGAAGAGCAGACTGACCCCACTCTGTCAATGTAACACAACCAGGGAAGAGCAGACTGACCTCACTCTGTCAATGTAACACACACAGGGAAGAGCAGACTGACCCCACTCTGTCAATGTAACACACCCAGGGAAGAGCAGACTGAACTCACTCTGTCAATGTAACCCACCCAGAGAAGAGCAGAATGACCGCTTCTGCAAAATTACTCACACAGTCAACTGCAGTCTTACCCCACTCTGTCAACGTAACACACCCAGGGAAGAGTTGACAGACCACCCTCTGTAAATGTAACAAACCCAGGGAAGAGCAGACTGACCCCACACTGTCAATGTAACACACCCAGGGAAGTGCAGACTGACCCCACTCTGTCAATGTAACAAACTTGGGGAAGAGCAGACTAACCCCAATCTCTCAATGTAACACACCCAGGGAAGAGCAGACTGACCCCTCTGTGTCAATGTAACAAAACCAGGGAAGAGCAGACTGACCTCACTCTGCCAATGTTACACACCCAGGGAAGAGCAGACTGACCCCACTCTGTCAATGTAACCCACCCATAAAAGGGCAGACTGACCCCACTCTGTCAATGTGACACGCCCTGGGAAGAGCAGACTAACCTCACTCTGTCAATGTAACACACCCATAAAAGAGCAGACTGACCCCACTCTGTCAATGTGACAAGCCCTGGGAAGAGCACACTGACCCAACTCTGTCAATGTAACACACCCAGGGAAGAGCAGACTGACCTCACTCTGTCAATGTAACCCACCCAGAGAAGAGCAGAATGTCCTCTTCCGCAAAATTACTCACACAGTGAACTGCAGACTTACCCCACTCTGTCAATGTAACCCACCCAGTGATGTGCACACTGACCCCACTCTGTCATTGTAACACACCCAGGGAAGAGCAGACAGATACCACTCTGTCAATGTAACACACCCAGGGGAGAGCAGACTGACACCACCCTGTCACTGTAACACTCCCAGGGAAGAACAGACTGACGCCACTCTGTCAATGTAACACACCCAGGGAAGAGCAGACTGACCCAACACTGTCAATTTAACACACCCAAGGAAGAACAGACTGACATCACTCTGTCAATGTAACACACTCAGGGAAGAGCAGACTGACCCCACTCTGTCAATGTAACACACCCAGGGAAGAACAGACTGACTCCACTCTGTAAATGTAACCCCCCCAGGGAAGAGCAGACTGACCCCACTCTGTCAATGTAACACACCCAGGGAATAGCAGACTTACCCCACTCTGTCAATGTTACCCACCCAGGGAAGAGCAGATTGACCCAACTCTGTCAATGTGACACGCCCTGGGAAGAGCAGACTGACCTCACTCTGTCAATGTAACACACCCAGGGAAGAACAGACTGACCCCACTCTGTCAATGTAACAAACCCTGGGAGAACAGACTGACCCCACTCTGTCAATGGAACACACCCAGGGAAGGGCAGACTGACACCACTCTGTCAATGTAACACACCCAGGGAAGAGCAGACTGACACCACTCTGTCAATGTAACACACCCAGGGAAGAGCAAACTGACCCCACTCTGTCAATGAAACACACCCAGGGAAGAGCAGACTGACCCCACTCTGTCAATGTTACCCACCCAGGGAAGAGCAGATTGACCCCACTCTGTCAATGTAACACACCCAGGGAAGAGCAGACTGACCACACTCTGTCAATGTAACACACCCAGGGAAGAGCAGACGGACCCCACTCTGTCAATGTAACACACCCAGGGAAGAGCAGAATGACCCCACTCTGTCAATGTAACACAGCCAGGGAAGAGCAGACTGACCCCACTCTGTCAATGTGACACACACAGGGAAGAACAGACTGACCCCACTGTGTCAATGTAACAAACATGGGGAAGAGCAGACTGACCCCAATGTGTCAATGTAACACACCCAGGGAAGAGAAGACTGACCCCACTCTGTCAATGTAACACAACCAGGAAAGAGCAGACTGAACCCACTCTGTCAATGTAACCCACCCATAAAAGAGCAGACTGTCCCCACTCTGTCAATGTGACACGTCTTGGGAAGAGCACACTGACCCAACTGTGTCAATGTAACACACCCAGGGAAGAGCAGACTGACCAAACTCTGTCAATGTAACAAACCCAGGGAAGAGCAGACTGACCTCACTCTGTCAATGTAACACACCCAGAGAAGAGCAGAATGACCTCTTCTGCAAAGTTACTCACACAGTGAACTGCAGACTTACCCCACTCTGTCAATGTAACCCACCCAGTGAAGTACACATTGACCCCACTCTGTCTTTGTAACACACCCAGGGAAGAGCAGACTGACCCCACTCTGTCAATGTAACACACAATGGGAGAACAGACTGACCCTTCTGTCAATGTAACACACCCAGGGAAGAGCAGACAGATACCACTCTGTCAATGAAACACATCAAGGGAAGAACAAACTGACCCCACTCTGTCAATTTAACACACCCAGGGAAGAGTAGACTGACCCCACTCTGTCAATGTAACACACCCAGGGGAGAGCAGACTGACACCACCCTGTCACTGTAACACTCCCAGGGAAGAACAGACTGACGCCACTCTGTCAATGTAACACACCCAGGGAAGAGCAGACTGACCCAACACTGTCAATTTAACACACGCAAGGAAGTACAGAATTTCCCCACCCTGTCAATGTAACACACTCAGGGAAGAGCAGACTGACCCCAATCTGTCAATGTAACACACCCAGGGAAGAGAAGACTGCCCCACTCTGTCAATGTAACAAACCCAGGGAAGAGCAGACTGACCTCACTCTGTCAATGTAACACACCCTGGGAAGAGCAGACTGACCCCTCTCTGTCAATGTAACACACCCAGGGAAGAGCAGACTGAACTCAGTCTGTCAATGTAACACAACCAGGGAAGATCAGACTGACCCCACTCTGTCAATGCAACACACGCAGGGAAGGGCAGACTGAATTCATTCTGTCAATGTAACCCACCCATAAAAGAGCAGACTGACCCCACTCTGTCAATGTGACACGTCCTGGGAAGAGCAGACTGACCACACTCTGTCAATGTAACACACACTGGGAAAAGAAGACTGACCCCCACTCTGTCAATGTAACACACCCAGTGGAGAGCAGACTGACACCACCCTGTCACTGTAACACTCGCAGGGCAGAACAGACTGACGCCACTCTGTCAATGTAACACACACAGGGAAGAGCAGACTGACCCAAAACTGTAAATTTAACACACCCAATTAAGAACTGACTGACCCCACTCTGTCAATGTAACACACTCAGGGAAGAGCAGACTGACCCCAATCTGTCAATGTAACACACCCAGGAAAGAGAAGACTGACCCCAATCTGTCAATGTAACAAACCCAGGGAATAGCAGACTGACCAAACTCTGTCAATGTAACAAACCCAGGGAAGAGCAGACTGACCTCACTCTGTCAATGTAACCCACCCAGAGAAGAGCAGAATGACCTCTTCTGCAAAGTTACTCACACAGTGAACTGCAGACTTCCCCACTCTGTCAATGTAACACACCCAGTGAAGTGCACATTGACCCCACTCTGTCATTGTAACACACCCAGGGAAGAGCAGACTGACCCCACTCTGTCCATGTAACACACAATGGGAGAACAGACTGACCCCACACTGTCAAAGTAACACACCCAGGGAAGAGCAGACAGATACCATTCTGTCAATGTAACACACCAAGGGAAGAACAGACTGACCCCACTCTGTCAATTTAACACACCCAGGGAAGAGCAGACTGACCCCACTCTGTCAATGTAACACACCCAGGGAAGAGCAGACTGACCCCACTCTGTCAATGTAACACACCCAGGGGAGAGCAGACTGAAACCACCCTGTTAATTTAACACACCCAAGGAAGAACAGACTGACCCCACTCTGTCAATGTAACACACTCAGGGAAGAGCAGACTGACCCCAAACCGTCAATGTAACACACCCAGGGAAGAGCAGACTGACCTCACTCTGTTAATGTAACACACCCAGGGAAGAGCAGACTGACACCACTCTGTCAATGTAACACACCCAGGGAAGAGCAGACTGACCTCACTCTGTCAATGTAACACACCCAGGGAAGAGCAGACTGAACCCACCCTGTCACTGTAACACACCCAGGGAAGATCAGACTGACCTCACTCTGTCAATGTAACCCACCCAGAGAAGAGCAGAATGACCGCTTCTGCAAAATTACTCACACAGTCAACTGCAGTCTTACACCACTCTGTCAATGTAACACACCCAGGGAAAAGCAGACTGACCTCACTCTGTCAATGTAACACACCCAGGGAAGTGCAGACTGACCCCACTCTGTCAATGTAACAAACTTGGGGAAGAGCGGACTGACCCCAATCTCTCAATATAACACACCCAGGGAAGAGCAGACTGACCCCACTGTGTCAATGTAACAAACCCAGGGAAGAGCAGACTGACCTCACTCTGCCAATGTTACACACCCAGGGAAGAGCAGACTGACCCCACTCTGTCAATGTAACCCACCCATAAAAGAGCAGACTGACCCCACTCTGTCAATGTGACACGCCCTGGGAAGAGCAGACTAACCTCACTCTGTCAATGTAACACACCCATAAAAGAGCAGACTGACCCCACTCTGTCAATGTGACACGCCCTGGGAAGAGCACACTTACCAAACTCTGTCAATGTAACACACCCAGGGAAGAGCAGACTGACCAAACTCTGTCAATGTAACAAACCCAGGGAAGAGCAGACTGACCTCACTCTGTCAATGTAACCCACCCAGAGAAGAGCAGAATGTCCTCTTCTGCAAAATTACTCACACAGTGAACTGCAGACTTACCCCACTCTGTCAATGTAACCCACCCAGTGATGTGCACACTGACCCCACTCTGTCATTGTAACACACCCAGGGAAGAGCAGACTGACCCCACTCTGACAATGTAAAACACCCAGGGAAGAACAGACTGACCCCACTCTGTCAATGTAACAAACCCTGGGAGAACAGACTGACGCCACTCTGTCGATGGAACACAGCTAGGGAAGGGCAGACTAACCTCACTCTGTCAATGTAACACACCCAGGGAAGAGCAGACTGACACCACTCTGTCAATGTAACACACCCAGGGAAGAACAGACTGACCCCACTCTGTCAATGTAACAAACCCTGGGAGAACAGACTGACGCCACTCTGTCGATGGAACACAGCTAGGGAAGGGCAGACTAACCTCACTCTGTCAATGTAACACACCCAGGGAAGAGCAGACTGACACCACTCTGTCAATGTAACACACCCAGGGAAGAGCAAACTGACCCCACACTGTCAATGAAACACACCCAGGGAAGAGCAGATTGACCCCACTCTGTCAATGTAACACACCCAGGGAAGAGCAAACTGACCCCACTCTGTCAATGTAACCCACCCATAAAAGAGTAGACTGACCCCATTCTGTCAATGTGACACACCAAGGGAAGAACAGACTGACCCCACTCTGTCAATTTAAAACACCCAGGGAAGAGCAGACTGACCCCACTCTGTGAATGTAACACAACCAGGGAAGACCAGACTGACCACACTCTGTCAATGTAACACACCCTGGGAAGAGCAGACTGACCCCCACTCTGTCAATGTAACACACACAGGGAAGTGCACAATGACCCCACTCTGTCATTGTAACATAGCAAGGGAAGAGCAGACCGACCCCACTCTGTCAATGTAACAAACCCTGGGAGAACAGACTGACCCAACTCTGTTAATGTAACACACCCAGGGAAGAGCAGACTGAACCCACTCTGTCAATGTAACACAACCAGGGAAGAACAGACTGATCCCACTCTGTCAATGTAATACACCCGGGGAAGAACAGACTAACCCCACTCAGTCAATGTTACACACCCAGGGAAGAGCAGACTGACCCCACTCTGTCAATGTCACACACCCAGGGAAGAACAGACTGACTCCACTCTGTCAATGTAACCCCCCCAGGGAAGAGCAGACTGACCCAACTCTGTCAATGTAACACACCCAGGGAATAGCAGACTGACCCCACTCTGTCAATGTAACACACCCATAAAAGAGCAGACTGGCCCCACTCTGTCAATGTGACACGCCCTGGGAAGAGCAGACTGACCACACTCTGTCAATGTTACCCACCCAGGGAAGAGCAGATTGTCCCCACTCTGTCAATGTGACACGCCCTGGGAAGAGCAGACTGACCTCACTCTGTCAATGTAACACAGCCAGGGAAGAACAGACTGACCCCACTCTGTCAATGGAACACACCCAGGGAAGGGCAGACTGACCCCACTCTGTCAATGTAACACACCCAGGGAAGAGCAGACTGACCCCACTCTGTCAATGAAACACACCCAGGGAACAGCAGACTGACCCCACTCTGTCAATGTAACACACCCAGGGAAGAGCAGACTGACCCCACTCTGTCAGTGTAACACACGCAGGGAAGAGCAGACTGAATTCATTCTGTCAATGTAACCCACCCATAAAAGAGCAAACTGACCCCACTCTGTCAATGTGACACGCCCTGAGAAGAGCAGACTGACCACACTCTGTCAATGTAACACACCCTGGGAAGAGCAGACTGACCCCCACTCTGTCAATGTAACACACACAGGGAAGTGCACACTGACCCCACTCTGTCATTGTAACATAGCAAGGGAAGAGCAGACTGACCCCACTCTTGCAATGTAACAAACCCTGGGAGAACAGACTGACCCCACTCTGTCAATGTAACACACCCAGGGAAGAGCAGACTGAACCCACTCTGTCAATGTAACACACCCAGGGAAGAACAGACTGACCCCACTCTGTCAATGTAATACACCCAGGGAAGAACAGAATGACCCCACTCAGTCAATGTAACACACCCAGGGAAGAGCAGACTGACCCCACTCTGTCAATGTAACACACCCAGGGAAGAACAGACTGACTCCACTCTGTCAATGTAACCCCCCCAGGGAAGAGCAGACTGACCCCACTCTGTCAATGTAACGCACCCAGGGAATAGCAGACTGACCCCACTCTGTCAATGTACCACACCCATAAAAGAGCAGACTGGCCCCACTCTGTCAATGTTACCCACCCAGGGAAGAGCAGATTGACCTCACTCTGTCAATGTGACACGCCCTGGGAAGAGCAGACTGACCTCACTCTGTCAATGTAACACACCCAGGGAAGAACAGACTGACCCCACTCTGTCAATGTAACAAACCCTGGGAGAACAGACTGACCCCACTCTGTCAATGGAACTCACCCAGGGAAGAGCAGACTGACACCACTCTGTCAATGTAACACACCCAGGGAAGAGCAGACTGACCCCACTCTGTCAATGTAACACCCCCAGTGAAGGGCAGACTGACCCCACTCTGTCAATGTAACACACTCAGGGAAGAGCAGACTGACACCACTCTGTCAATGTAACACACCCAGGGAAGAGCAAACTGACCCCACTCTGTCAATGAAACACACCCAGGGAAGAGCAGACTGACCCCACTCTGTCAATGTTACCCACCCAGGGAAGAGCAGATTGACCACACTCTGTCAATGTAACACACCCAGGGAAAAGCAGACTGACCCCACTCTGTCAATGTAAAACACCCAGGGAAGAGCAGACTGACCCCACTCTGTCAATGTAACACAGCCAGGGAAGAGCAGACTGACCCCACTCTGTCAATGTAACACACCCAGGGAAGAACATACTGACCCCACTGTGTCAATGTAACAAACTTGGGGAAGAGCAGACTGACCCCAATCTATCAATGTAACACACCCAGGGAAGAGAAGACTGGCCCCACTCTGTCAATGTCACCCTCCAGGGAAGAGCAGACTGACCCCACTCTGTCAATGTAACACACCCAGGGAAGAGCAGACTGAACTCACTCTGTCAATGTAACACAACCAGGGAAGATCAGACTGACCCCACACTGTCAATGTAACACACCCAGGGAAGAGCAGACTGACCCCACTCTGTCAATGTAACCCACCCATAAAAGAGCAGACTGTCCCCACTCTGTCAATGTAAAACAGCCAGGGAAGAACAGACTGACGCCACTCTGTCAATGTAACAAACCCTGGGAGAACAGACTGACGCCACTCTGTCATTGGAACACACCTCGGGAAGGGCAGACGAACCTCACTCTGTCAATGTAACACACCCAGGGAAGAGCAGACTGACACCACTCTGTCAATGTAACACAGCCAGGGTAGAGCAGACTGACCCCACTCTGTCAATGTAACACACCCAGGGAAGCACAGACTGAGCCCACTGTGTCAATGTAACAAACTTGGCGAAGAGCAGACTGACCCCAATCTGTCAATGTAACACACCCAGGGAAGAGAAGACTGACCCCACTCTGTCAATGTAACCCTCCAGGGAAGAGCAGACTGACCCCACTCTGTCAATGTTACACACACAGAGAAGAGCAGACTGATCCCACTCTGTCAATGTAAAACACCCAGGGAAGAACAGACTGACCCCACTCTGTCAATGTAACACACGCAGGGAGGAGCAAGCTGACCCCACTCTGTCAATGTAACCCTCACTGGGAAGAGCAGACTGACCTCACTCTGTCAATGTAAAACACCCAGGGAAGTACAGACTGACCCCACTCTGTCAATGTAACAAACCCTGGGAGAACAGACTGACGCCACTTCTGTCAATGGAACACACCTAGGGAAGGGCAGACAAACCTCACTCTGTCAATGTAACACACCCAGGGAAGAGCAGATTGACCCCACTCTGTCAATTTAACACACCCAGGGAAGAGCAAACTGACCACACTCTGTCAATGTAACACACCCAGGAGAGAGCAGACTGACACCACCCTGTTACTGTAAAACTCCCAGGGAAGAACAGACTGTCCCCACTCTGTCAATGTAACACACCCAGGGAAGAGCAGATTGACCCAACACTGTTAATTTAACACACCCAAGGAAGAACAGACAGACCCCACTCTGTCAATGTAACACACTCAGGGAAGAGCAGACTGACCCCACTCTGTCAATGAAACACACCCAGGGAAGAGCAGATTGACGCCACTCTGTCAATGTAACACACCCTGGGAAGAGCAGACTGACCCCCACTCTGTCAATGTAACACACACAGGGAAGTGCACACTGACCCCACTCTGTCATTGTAACATAGCAAGGGAAGAGCAGACTGACCCCACTCTTGCAATGTAACAAACCCTGGGAGAACAGACTGACCCCACTCTGTCAATGTAACACACCCAGGGAAGAGCAGACTGAACCCACTCTGTCAATGTAACACACCCAGGGAAGAACAGACTGACCCCACTCTGTCAATGTAATACACCCAGGGAAGAACAGAATGACCCCACTCAGTCAATGTAACACACCCAGGGAAGAGCAGACTGACCCCACTCTGTCAATGTAACACACCCAGGGAAGAACAGACTGACTCCACTCTGTCAATGTAACCCCCCCAGGGAAGAGCAGACTGACCCCACTCTGTCAATGTAACGCACCCAGGGAATAGCAGACTGACCCCACTCTGTCAATGTACCACACCCATAAAAGAGCAGACTGGCCCCACTCTGTCAATGTTACCCACCCAGGGAAGAGCAGATTGACCTCACTCTGTCAATGTGACACGCCCTGGGAAGAGCAGACTGACCTCACTCTGTCAATGTAACACACCCAGGGAAGAACAGACTGACCCCACTCTGTCAATGTAACAAACCCTGGGAGAACAGACTGACCCCACTCTGTCAATGGAACTCACCCAGGGAAGAGCAGACTGACACCACTCTGTCAATGTAACACACCCAGGGAAGAGCAGACTGACCCCACTCTGTCAATGTAACACCCCCAGTGAAGGGCAGACTGACCCCACTCTGTCAATGTAACACACTCAGGGAAGAGCAGACTGACACCACTCTGTCAATGTAACACACCCAGGGAAGAGCAAACTGACCCCACTCTGTCAATGAAACACACCCAGGGAAGAGCAGACTGACCCCACTCTGTCAATGTTACCCACCCAGGGAAGAGCAGATTGACCACACTCTGTCAATGTAACACACCCAGGGAAAAGCAGACTGACCCCACTCTGTCAATGTAAAACACCCAGGGAAGAGCAGACTGACCCCACTCTGTCAATGTAACACAGCCAGGGAAGAGCAGACTGACCCCACTCTGTCAATGTAACACACCCAGGGAAGAACATACTGACCCCACTGTGTCAATGTAACAAACTTGGGGAAGAGCAGACTGACCCCAATCTATCAATGTAACACACCCAGGGAAGAGAAGACTGGCCCCACTCTGTCAATGTCACCCTCCAGGGAAGAGCAGACTGACCCCACTCTGTCAATGTAACACACCCAGGGAAGAGCAGACTGAACTCACTCTGTCAATGTAACACAACCAGGGAAGATCAGACTGACCCCACACTGTCAATGTAACACACCCAGGGAAGAGCAGACTGACCCCACTCTGTCAATGTAACCCACCCATAAAAGAGCAGACTGTCCCCACTCTGTCAATGTAAAACAGCCAGGGAAGAACAGACTGACGCCACTCTGTCAATGTAACAAACCCTGGGAGAACAGACTGACGCCACTCTGTCATTGGAACACACCTCGGGAAGGGCAGACGAACCTCACTCTGTCAATGTAACACACCCAGGGAAGAGCAGACTGACACCACTCTGTCAATGTAACACAGCCAGGGTAGAGCAGACTGACCCCACTCTGTCAATGTAACACACCCAGGGAAGCACAGACTGAGCCCACTGTGTCAATGTAACAAACTTGGCGAAGAGCAGACTGACCCCAATCTGTCAATGTAACACACCCAGGGAAGAGAAGACTGACCCCACTCTGTCAATGTAACCCTCCAGGGAAGAGCAGACTGACCCCACTCTGTCAATGTTACACACACAGAGAAGAGCAGACTGATCCCACTCTGTCAATGTAAAACACCCAGGGAAGAACAGACTGACCCCACTCTGTCAATGTAACACACGCAGGGAGGAGCAAGCTGACCCCACTCTGTCAATGTAACCCTCACTGGGAAGAGCAGACTGACCTCACTCTGTCAATGTAAAACACCCAGGGAAGTACAGACTGACCCCACTCTGTCAATGTAACAAACCCTGGGAGAACAGACTGACGCCACTTCTGTCAATGGAACACACCTAGGGAAGGGCAGACAAACCTCACTCTGTCAATGTAACACACCCAGGGAAGAGCAGATTGACCCCACTCTGTCAATTTAACACACCCAGGGAAGAGCAAACTGACCACACTCTGTCAATGTAACACACCCAGGAGAGAGCAGACTGACACCACCCTGTTACTGTAAAACTCCCAGGGAAGAACAGACTGTCCCCACTCTGTCAATGTAACACACCCAGGGAAGAGCAGATTGACCCAACACTGTTAATTTAACACACCCAAGGAAGAACAGACAGACCCCACTCTGTCAATGTAACACACTCAGGGAAGAGCAGACTGACCCCACTCTGTCAATGAAACACACCCAGGGAAGAGCAGATTGACGCCACTCTGTCAATGTAATACACCCAGGGAAGAGCAGACTGACCCCACTCTGTCAATGTAACACACCCAGGGAAGAGCAGACTGACCCCACTCTGTCAATGTAACATACCCAGGGAAGAGCAGACTGACCCCACGCTGTCAATGTAACACACCCAGGGAAGAACAGACGGACCCCACTGTGTCAATGTAACAAACTTGTGGAAGAGCAGACTGACCCCACTCTGTCAATGTTACACACACAGAGAAGAGCAGACTGATCCCACTCTGTCAATGTAAAACACCCAGGGAAGAACAGACTGACCCCACTCTGTCAATTTAACACACCCAGGGAAGAGCAAGCTGACCCCACTCTGTCAATGTAACCCTCACAGGGAAGAGCAGACTGACCTCACTCTGTCAATGTAACACACCCAGGGAAGAACAGACTGACCCCACACTGTCAATGTAACAAACCCTGGGAGAACAGACTGACGCCACTCTGTCAATGGAACACACCTAGGGAAGGGCAGACTGACACCACTCTGTCAATGTAACACACCCAGGGAAGAACAGACTGACCCCACTCTGTCAATGTAACAAACCCAGTGAAGAGCCGACTGACCCCACTCTGTCAATGTAACACACCCAGGGAAGAGCAGACTGACCCCACTCTGTCAATGTAACACACCCAGGGAAGAGAAGAATGACCCCACTTGTCAATGTAACCCTCCCAGGGAAGAGCAGACTGACCCCACTCTGTCAATGTAACACAGCCAGGGAAGAGCAGACTGAACTCACTCTGTCAATGTAACACAACCAGGGAAGATCAGACTGACCCCACTCTGTCAATGTAACACACCCAGGGAAGAGCAGACTGACCCCACTCTGTCAATGTAACCCACCTATAAAAAAGCAGACTGTCCCCACTCTGTCAATGTGACACGCCCTGGGAAGAGCACACTGACCCAACTCAGTCAATGTAACACACCCAGGGAAGAGCAGACTGACCAAACTCTGTCAATGTAACAAACCCAGGGAAGAGCAGACTGACCTCACTCTGTCAATGTAACCCACCCAGAGAAGAGCAGAATGTCCTCTTCTGCAAAATTACTCACACAGTGAACTGCAGACTTACCCCACTATGTCAATGTAACCAACCCAGTGATGTGCACAATGACCCCACTCTGTCATTGTAACACACCCAGGTAAGAGCAGACTGACCCCACTATGTCAATGTAACACACAATGGGAGAACAGACTTACCCCACTCTGTCATGTAACCCTCCCAGGGAAGAGCAGACTGACCCCACTCTGTCAATGTAACACACCCAGGGAAGAGCAGACTGAACTCACTCTGTCAATGTAACACAACCAGGGAAGAGCAGACTGACCCCACTCTGTCAATGTAACACACCCAGGGAAGAGCAGACTGACCCCACTCTGTCAATGTAACAAACCCTGGGAGAACAGACTCAAGCCACTCTGTCAATGGAACACACCCAGGGAAGAGCAGACTGAACTCACTCTGTCAATGTAACACAACCAGGGAAGGGCAGACTAACCTCACTCTGTCAATGTAACACACCCAGGGAAGAGCAGACTGACACCACTCTGTCAATGTTACACACACAGAGAAGAGCAGACTGACCCCACTCTGTCAATGTAACACACCCAGGGAAGAACAGACTGACCCCACTGTGTCAATGTAACAAACTTGGGGAAGAGCAGACTGACCCCAATCTGTCAATGTAACACACCCAGGGAAGAGAAGACTGAACCCACTCTGTCAATGTAACCCTCCAGGGAAGAGCAGACTGACCCCACTCTGTCAATGTTACACACACAGAGAAGAGCAGGCTGATCCCACTCTGTCAATGTAAAACACCCAGGAAGAACAGACTGAACCCACTCTGTCAATGTAACAAACCCTGGGAGAACAGACTGACGCCACTCTGTCAATGGAACACACCGAGGGAAGGGCAGACTAACCTCACTCTGTCAATGTAACACACCCAGGGAAGAGCAGACTGACACCACTCTGTCAATGTAACACACCCAGGGAAGAGCAAACTGACCCCACTCAGTCAATGAAACACACCCAGGGAAGATCAGATTGACCCCACTCTGTCAATGTAACACACCCAGGAAAGAGCAAACTGACCCCACTCTGTCAATGTAACACACCCAGGGAAGAGCAGACTGACCCAACACTGTCAATTTAACACAACCAAGGAAGAACAGACTGACCCCACCCTGTCAATGTAACACACTCAGGGAAGAGCAGACTGACCCCAATCGGTCAATGTAACACACCCAGGGAAGAGAAGACTGACCCCACTGTGTCAATGTAACAAACCCAGGGAAGAGCAGACTGACCTCACTCTGTCAATGTAACACACCCAGGGAAGAGCAGACTGACCCCACTCTGTCAATGTAACACACCCAAAGAAGAGCAGACTGAACTCACTCTGTCAATGTAACACAACCAGGGAAGATCAGACTGACCACACTCTGTCAATGTAACACACGCAGGGAAGAGCAGACTGAATTCATTCTGTCAATGTAACCCACCCATAAAAGAGCAGACTGACCCCACTCTGTCAATGTGACACGCCCTGGGAAGAGCAGACTGACCACACTCTGTCAATGTAACACACCCTCGGAAGAGCAGACTGACCCCCACTCTGTCAATGTAACACACACAAGGAAGTGCACACTGACGCCACTCTGTCATTGTAACACAGCAAGGGAAGAGCAGACTGACCCCACTCTGTCAATGTAACAAACCCTGGGAGAACAGACCGACCCCACTCTGTCAATGTAACACACCCAGGGAAGAGCAGACTGAACCCACTCTGTCAATGTAACACACACAGGGAAGAACAGACTGACCCCACTCTGTCAATGTAACACACCCAGGGAAGAACAGACTGTCCCCACTCTGTCAATGTAACACACCCAGGGAAGAACAGACTGACTCCACTCTCTCAATGTAACCCCCACAGGGAAGAGCAGACTGACCCCACTCTGTCAATGTAACACACCCAGGGAATAGCAGATTTACCCCACTCTCTCAATGTAACCCACCCATAAAAGAGCAGACTGGCCCCACTCTGTCAATGTGACACGCCCTGGGAAGAGCAGACTGACCCCACTCTGTCAATGTAACACATCCAGGGAAGAGCAGACTGACCCCACTCTGTCAATGTAACATAGCCAGGGAAGAGCAGACTGACCCAACTCTGTCAATGTTACACACCCAGGGAAGAACAGACTGACCCCACTGTGTCAATGTAACAAACTTGGGGAAGAGCAGAATGACCCCAATCAGTCAATGTAACACACTCAGGGAAGAGAAGACAGAACCCACTCTGTCAATGTAACCCTCCCAGGGAAGAGCAGACTGACCACACTCTGTCAATGTAACACACCCAGGGAAGAGCAGACTGAACTCACTCTGTCAATGTAACACAACGAGGGAAGATCAGACTGACCCCACTCTGTCAATGTAACACAACCAGGGAAGGTCAGACTGACCCCACTCTGTCAATGTAACACAACCAGGGAAGATCAGACTGACCCCACTCTGTCAATGTAACACACTCTGGGAGAACAGACTGATCCCACTCTGTCAATGTAACATAGCCAGGGAAGGGCAGACTGACCCCACTCTGTCAATGTAACACACCCTGGGAAGAGCAGACTGACCCCCACTCTGTCAATGTAACACACCCAGGGAAAAGCAGACTGACCCCACTCTGTCAATGTAACACACCCAGGGAAGAGCAGACTGAACTCACTCTGTCAATGTAACACAACCAGGGAAGATCAGACTGACCCCACTCTGTCAATGTAACACACCCAGGGAAGAGCAGACTGACCCCACTCTGTCAATGTCACCCACCCATAAAAGAGCAGACTGTCCCCACTCTGTCAATGTGACACGCCCTGGGAAGAGCACACTGACCCAACTCTGTCAATGTAACACACCCAGGGAAGAGCAGACTGACCAAACTCTGTCAATGTAACAAACCCAGGGAAGAGCAGACTGACCTCACTCTGTCAATGTAACACACCCTGGGAAGAGCAGACACACCCCACTCTGTCAATGTAACATACTCAGGGAATAGCAGTCTGACACCACTCTGTCAATGTATCACACCCAGGGGAGAGCAGACTGAACCAACCCTGTCAATGTAACTCACCCAGGGAAGAGCACACTGACCTCACTCTGTCAATGTAACACACCCTGGGAAGAGCAGACTGACCCCCACTCTGTCAATGTAACACACACAGGGAAGTGCACACTGACACCACTCTGTCATTGTAACACAGCAAGGGAAGAGCAGACTGACCCCACTCTTGCAATGTAACAAACCCTGGGAGAACAGACTGACCCCACTCTGTCAATGTAACACACCCAGGGAAGAGCAGACTGAACTCACTCAATCAATGTAACACACCCAGGGAAGAACAGACTGACCCCACTCTGTCAATGTAACCCACCCAAAAAAGAGCAGACTGTCCCCACTCTGTCAATGTGACACACCCTGGGAAGTGCACACTGACCCAACTCTGTCAATGTAACACACCCAGGGAAGAGCAGACTGACCAAACTCTGTCAATGTAACAAACCCAGGGAAGAGAAGACTGACCTCACTCTGTCAATGTAACACACCCAGAGAAGAGCAGAATGACCTCTTCTGCAAAGTTACTCACACAGTGAACTGCAGACTTACCCCACTCTGTCAATGTAACCCACCCAGTGAAGTGCACATTGACCCCACTCTGTCATTGTAACACACCCAGGGAAGAGCAGACAGATACCACTCTGTCAATTTAACACACCAAGGGAAGAACACACTGACCCCACTGTGTCAATTTAACACACCCAGGGAAGAGCAGACTGACCCCACTCTGTCAATGGAACACACCCAGGGGAGAGCAGACTGACACCACCCTGTCACTGTAACACTCCCAGGGAAGAACAGACTGACGCCACTCTGTCAATGTAACACACCCAGGGAAGAGCAGACTGACCCAACACAGTCAATTTAACACACCCAAGGAAGAACACACTGACCCCACTCTGTCAATGTAACACACTCAGGGAATAGCAGACTGACCCCAATCAGTCAATGTAACACACCCAGGGAAGAGAAGACTGAGCCCACTCTGTCAATGTAACAAACCCAGGGAAGAGCAGACTGACCTCACTCTGTCAATGTAACACACCCAGGGAAGAGCAGACTGACCCCATTCTGTCAATGTAACACACCCAGGGAAGAGCAGACTGAACTCACTCTGTCAATGTAACACAACCAGGGAAGATCAGACTGACCCCACTCTGTCAATGCAACACCCGCAGGGTAGAGCAGACTGAATTCATTCTGTCAATGTAACCCACCCATAAAAGAGCAGACTGACCCCACTGTGTCAATGTAACATAGCCAGGGAAGAGCAGACTGACCCCACTCTGTCAATGTAACACACCCAGGGAAGAACAGACTGACCCCACTGTGTCAATGTAACAAACTTGGGGAAGAGCAGAATGACCCCAATCTGTCAATGTAACACACTCAGGGAAGAGAAGACAGACCCCACTCTGTCAATGTAACCCTCCCAGGGAAGAGCAGACTGACCACACTCTTTCAATGTAACACACCCAGGGAAGAGCAGACTGAACTCACTCTGTCAATGTAACACAACCAGGGAAGATCAGACTGACCCCACTCTGTCAATGTAACACAACCAGGGAAGGTCAGACTGACCCCACTCTGTCAATGTAAAAAAACCAGGGAAGATCAGACTGACCCCACTCTGTCAATGTAACACACTCTGGGAGAACAGACTGATCCCACTCTGTCAATGTAACATAGCCAGGGAAGGGCAGACTGACCCCACTCTGTCAATGTAACACACCCAGGGAAGAGCAGACTGACCCCACTCTGTCAATGGAACACACCTAGGGAAGGGCAGACTGACCCCACTCTGTCAATGTAACACACCCAGGGAAGAGCAGACTGACACCACTCTGTCAATGTAACGCACTCAGGGAAGAGCAAACTGACCCAACTCTGTTAATGAAACACACCCAGGGAAGAGCAGACTGACCCCACTCTGTCAATGTTACCCACCCCGGGAAGAGCAGATTGACCCCACTCTGTCAATGTAACACACCCAGGGAAGATCAGACTGACCCCACTCTGTCAATGTAACATAGCCAGGGAAGAGAAGACTGACCCCACTCTGTCAATGTAACCCTCCCAGGGAAAAGCAGTCTGACCCCACTCTGTCAATGTATCACACCCAGGGGAGAGCAGACTGAACCAACCCTGTCAATGTAACTCACCCAGGGAAGAGCAGACTGACCTCACTCTGTCAATGTAACACACCCTGGGAAGAGCAGACTGACCCCCACTCAGTCAATGTAACACACACAGGGAAATGCACACTGACCCCACTCTCTCATTGTAACACAGCAAGGAAAGAGCAGACTGACCCCACTCTTGCAATGTAACAAACCCTGGGAGAACAGACTGACCCCACTCTGTCAATGTAACACACCCAGGGAAGAGCAGACTGAACCCACTCAATCAATGTAACACACCCAGGGAAGAACAGACTGACCCCACTCTGTCAATGTAACCCACCCAAAAAAGAGCAGACTGTCCCCACTCTGTCAATGTGACACGCCCTGGGAAGAGCACACTGACCCAACTCTGTCAATGTAACACACCCAGGGAAGAGCAGACTGACCAAACTCTGTCAATGTAACAAACCCAGGGAAGAGCAGACTGACCTCACTCTGTCAATGTAACACACCCAGAGAAGAGCAGAATGATCTCTTCTGCAAAGTTACTCACACAGTGAACTGCAGACTTACCCCACTCTGTCAATGTAACCCACCCAGTGAAGTGCACATGGACCCCACTCTGTCATTGTAACACACCCAGGGAAGAGCAGACAGATACCACTCTGTCAATGTAACACACCAAGGGAAGAACACACTGACCCCACTCTGTCAATTTAACACACCCAGGGAAGAGCAGACTGACCCCACTCTGTCAATGGAACACACCCAGGGGAGAGCAGACTGACACCACCCTGTCACTGTAACACTCCCAGGGAAGAACAGACTGACGCCACTCTGTCAATGTAACACACCCAGGGAAGAGCAGACTGACCCAACACAGTCAATTTAACACACCCAAGGAAGAACACACTGACCCCACTCTGTCAATGTAACACACTCAGGGAATAGCAGACCGACCCCAATCAGTCAATGTAACACACCCAGGGAAGAGCAGACTGACCCCACTCTGTCAATGTAACACACCCAGGGAAGAACAGACTGACCCCACTGTGTCAAAGTAACAAACTTGGGCAAGAGCAGACTGACCCCAATCTGTCAATGTTACACACCCAGGGAAGAGAAGACTGACCCCACTCTGTCAATGTAACCCTCCCAGGGAAAAGCAGACTGACCCCACTCTGTCAATGTAACACACCCAGGGAAGAGCAGACTGAACTCACTCTGTCAATGTAACACAACCAGGGAAGATCAGACTGACCCCACTCTGTCAATGTAACACACCCAGGGAAGAGCAGACTGTCCCCACTCTGTCAATGTCACCCACCCATAAAAGAGCAGACTGTCCCCAATCTGTCAATGTGACACGCCCTGGGAAGAGCACACTGGCCCAACTCTGTCAATGTAACACACCCAGGGAAGAGCAGACTGACCAAACTCTGTCAATGTAACAAACCCAGGGAAGAGCAGACTGACCTCACTCTGTCAATGTAACATACTCAGGGAATAGCAGTCTGACCCCACTCTGTCAATGTATCACACCCAGGGGAGAACAGACTGAACCAACCCTGTCAATGTAACTCACCCAGGGAAGAGAACACTGACCTCACTCTGTCAATGTAACACACCCTGGGAAGAGCAGACTGACCCCCACTCTGTCAATGTAACACACACAGGGAAGTGCACACTGACCCCACTCTGTCATTGTAACACAGCAAGGGAAGAGCAGACTGACCCCACTCTTGCAATGTAACAAACCCTGGGAGAACAGACTGACCCCACTCTGTCAATGTAACACACCCAGGGAAGAGCAGACTGAACCCACTCAATCAATGTAACACACCCAGGGAAGAACAGACTGACCCCACTCTGTCAATGTAACCCACCCAAAAAAGAGCAGACTGTCCCCACTCTGTCAATGTGACACGCCCTGGGAAGAGCACACTGACCCAACTCTGTCAATGTAACACACCCAGGGAAGAGCAGACTGACCAAACTCTGTCAATGTAACAAACCCAGGGAAGACCAGACTGACCTCACTCTGTCAATGTAACACACCCAGAGAAGAGCAGAATGACCTCTTCTGCAAAGTTACTCACACAGTGAACTGCAGACTTACCCCACTCTGTCAATGTAACCCACCCAGTGAAGTGCACATTGACCCCACTCTGTCATTGTAACACACCCAGGGAAGAGCAGACAGATACCACTCTGTCAATGTAACACACCAAGGGAAGAACACACTGACCCCACTCTGTCAATTTAACACACCCAGGGAAGAACAGACTGACCCCACTCTGTCAATGGAACACACCCAGGGGAGAGCAGACTGACACCACCCTGTCACTGTAACACTCCCAGGGAAGAACAGACTGACGCCACTCTGTCAATGTAACACACCCAGGGAAGAGCAGACTGACCCAACACAGTCAATTTAACACACCCAAGGAAGAACACACTGACCCCACTCTGTCAATGTAACACACTCAGGGAATAGCAGACTGACCCCAATCAGTCAATGTAACACACCCAGGGAAGAGAAGACTGAGCCCACTCTGTCAATGTAACAAACCCAGGGAAGAGCAGACTGACCTCACTCTGTCAATGTAACACACCCAGGGAAGAGCAGACTGACACCACTCTGTCAATGTAACACACCCAGGGAAGAGCAGACTGAACTCACTCTGTCAATGTAACACAACCAGGGAAGATCAGACTGATCCCACTCTGTCAATGCAACACCCGCAGGGAAGAGCAGACTGAATTCATTCTGTCAATGTAACCCACCCATAAAAGAGCAGACTGACCCCACTCTGTCAATGTGACTCGCCCTGGGAAGAGCAGACTGACCACACTCTGTCAATGTAACACACCCTGGGAAGAGCAGATTGACCCCCACTCTGTCAATGTAACACACACAGGGAAGTGTACACTGACCCCACTCTGTCATTGTAACACAGCAAGGGAAGAGCAGACTGACCCCACTCTGTCAATGTAACAAACCCTGGGAGATAAGACTGTCCCCACGCTGTCAATGTAACACACCCAGGGAAGAGCAGACTGAACCCACTCTGTCAATGTAACACACCCAGGGAAGAACAGACTGACACCACTCTGTCAATGTAAAACACCCAGGGAAGAGCAGACTGACCCCACTCAGTCAATGTAACCCACCCATAAAAGAGCAGACTGACCCCACTCTGTCAATGTGACACGCCCTGGGAAGAGCAGACTGACCCCACTCTGTCATTGTAACACACCAAGGGAAGAGGAGACTGACCCCACTGTGTCAATGTAACACACTTGGGGAAGAGCAGACTGACCCCAATCAGTCAACGTAACACACCCAGGGAAGAGCAGACTGACCCCACTGTGTCAATGTAACACACCCAGGGAAGAGCAGACTGACCACACTCAGTCAATGTAACCCACCCATAAAAGAGCAGACGGAGCCCACTCTGTCAATGTAACACAGCCAGGAAAGAGCAGACTGACCCAAATCTGTCAATGTAACACACCCAGGGAAAAACAGACTGAACCCACTGTGTTAATGTAACACACACAGGGAAGAGCAGACTGACCCCACTCTGTCAGTATCTCACACCCTGAGAGAACAGACTGACCCCATTCTGTCAATGAAACACACCCAGGGAAGAGCAGACTGACCCCACTCTATCAATGAAACACACCCAGGGAAGAGTAGACTGACCCCAATCTGTCAATGTAATACACCCAGGGTAGAGCAGACTGACCTCACTCTGTCAATGTAACACACCCAGGGAAGAGCAGACTGTCCCCACTCTGTCAATGTAACACCCCCAGGGAAGAGCAGACTGACCCCACTCTGTCAATGTAAAACACCGAGGGAAGAGCAGACCTACCCCACTCTGTCAATATAACAAACCCTGGGAGAACAGACTGACCCCATTCTGTCAATGAAACACACCCAGGGAAGAGCAGACTGACCCCACTCTGTCAATGTAACACACCCAGGGAAGAGCAGACTGACCCCACTCTATCAATGAAACACACCCAGGGAAGAGCAGACTGACCCAAATCTGTCAATGTAACACACCCTGGGAAGAGCAGACTGACCACACTCTGTCAATGCAACACACCCTGGGAAGAGCAGACTGACCCCCACTCTGTCAATGTAACACACCCAGGGAAGTGCGCACTGACACCACTCTGTCATTGTAACACACCTAGGGAAGAGCAGACTGACCCCACTGTG
This sequence comes from Chiloscyllium punctatum, assembly GCF_047496795.1. Classification (NCBI taxonomy): domain Eukaryota; kingdom Metazoa; phylum Chordata; class Chondrichthyes; order Orectolobiformes; family Hemiscylliidae; genus Chiloscyllium; species Chiloscyllium punctatum. The sequence goes on along the minus strand of NW_027309836.1, from coordinate 966,491 downwards.
TCAATGTAACACACTTGGGGAAGAGCAGACTGACCCCAATCAGTCAACGTAACACACCCAGGGAAGAGAAGACTGACCCCACTCTGTCAATGTAACCCTCCCAGGGAAGAGCAGACTGACCCCACTCTGTCAATGTAACACACCCAGGGAAGAGCAGACTGACCACACTCAGTCAATGTAACCCACCCATAAAAGGGCAGACTGAGCCCACTCTGTCAATGTAACACAGCCAGGGAAGAGCAGACTGACCCCAATCTGTCAATGTAACACACCCAGGGAAGAGCAGACTGACCCCACTCTGTCAATGTAAAACACCGAGGGAAGAGCAGACTTACCCCACTCTGTCAATGTCACGCACCCAGGGAAGAGCAGGCTGACCCCACTCTGTCAATGTAACACACGCAGTGAAGAGCAGACTATCCCCACTCTGTCAATGTCACGCACCCAGGGAAGAGCACACTGACCGCACTCTGTCAATGTAACACACCCAGGGAAGAGCAGACTGACCCCACTCTGTCAATGTAACACACCCTGGGAAGAGCAGACTGACCCCACTCTGTCAATGTAAAACACCGAGGGAAGAGCAGACTTACCCCACTCTGTCAATGTAACACACCCAGTGAAGAGCAGACTGACCCCACTCTGTCAATGTCACGCACCCAGGGAAGAGCACACTGACCGCACTCTGTCAATGTAACACACCCAGGGAAGAGCAGACTGACCCCACTCTGTCAATGTCACGCACCCAGGGAAGAGCACACTGACCGCACTCTGTCAATGTAACACACCCAGTGAAGAGCAGACTGACCCCACTCTGTCAATGTAACACACCCAGGGAAGAGCAGACTGACCCCACTCTGTCAATGTAACACACCCTGGGAAGAGCAGACTGACCCCATTCTGTCAATGTAACACACCCTGGGAAGAGCAGACTGACCCCACTCTGTCACTGTAACACACTCAGGGAAGAGCAGACTGACCCCACTCTGTCAATGTAACAAACCCAGGGAAGAGCAGACGGACCCCACTCTGTCAATGTAACACACCCAGGGTAGAGCAGACTGACCCCACTCTGTCAATGTAAAACACCCAGGGAAGAGCAGACTGACACCATTCTGTCAATGTAACCCACCCATAAAAGAGCAGACTGACCCCACTCTGTCAATGTGACACGCCCTGGGAAGAGCAGACTGACCACACTCTGTCAATGCAACACACCCTGGGAAGAGCAGACTGACCCCCACTCTGTCAATGTAACACACCCAGGGAAGTGCGCACTGACACCACTCTGTCATTGTAACCCACCTAGGGAAGAGCAGACTGACCCCACTGTGTCAATGTAACACACTTGGGGAAGAGCAGACTGACCCCAATCAGTCAACGTAACACACCCAGGGAAGAGAAGACTGACCCCACTCTGTCAATGTTACCCTCCCAGGGAAGAGCAGACTGACCCCACTCTGTCAATGTAACACACCCAGGGAAGAGCAGACTGACCACACTCAGTCAATGTAACCCACCCATAAAAGAGCAGACTGAGCCCACTCTGTCAATGTAACACAGCCAGGAAAGAGCAGACTGACCCCAATCTGTCAATGTAACACACCCAGGAAAAAACAGACTGACCCCACTGTGTTAATGTAACACACCCAGGGAAGAGCAGACTGACCCCACTCTGTCAGTATATCACACCCAGGGAAGAGCAGACTGACCCCACTCTGTCAATGTAACACACCCAGGGAAAAGCAGACTGACCCCACTCTGTCAATGTAAGTCACCCAGGGAAGAGTAGACTGACCCCAATCTGTCAATGTAATACACCCAGGGTAGAGCAGACTGACCTCACTCTGTCAATGTATCACACCCAGGGAAGAGCAGACTGTCCCCACTCTGTCAATGTAACACACCCAGGGAAGAGCAGACTGACCCCACTCTGTCAATGTAAAACACCGAGGGAAGAGCAGACTTACCCCACTCTGTCAATGTCACGCACGCAGGGAAGAGCAGACTGACCCCACTCTGTCAATGTAACACACGCAGTGAAGAGCAGACTGACCCCACTCTGTCAATGTTACACACCCTGGGAAGAGCAGACTGACCCAACTCTGTCAATGTAACACATTCTGGGAAGAGCAGACTGACCCAACTCTGTCATTGAAACACACCCAGGTAAGAGCAGACTGACCCCTCTCTGTCATTGTAACGCACCCAGGGAAGAGCAGACTGACCTCACTCTGTCAATGTAACACACCCAGGGAAGAGCAGACTGAGCCCCCTCTGTCAATGTAACACACCCAAGGAACAGAAGATTGACCTGGCTAGGTCAATGTAACATACCCAGGGAAGAGCAGACTAAACCCAATCTGTCAATGTAACACACCCAGGGAGGAGCAGACTGACCCCACTCTGTCAATGTAACACACACAGGGAAGAGCAGATTGACCCCACTCTGTCAATGTCACGCACCCAGGGAAGAGCAGACTGACCGCATTCTGTCAATGTCACGCACCCAGGGAAGAGCAGACTGACCCCACTGTGTCAATATAACATACACAGGGAAGAGCAGACTGACCACACTCTGCCATTGCAACACACCCAGGGAAGAGCAGACTGAGTTCTCTCTGTCAATGTAACACAACCAGGGAAGAGCAGACTGACCCCTGTCCCTCAACGTTATACACCCAGGGAACATCTGACTGACCCAACTCTGTCAATGTAGCACACCCTGGGAAGAGCAGACTGACCCCACTCTGTCATTGTAACACACCCAGGGAAGAGCAGACTGACCTCACTCGGTCAATGTAACACAACCAGGGAAGAGCAGACTAACCCCACTCTGTCAATGTAACACACCCAGGGAAAGGCAGACGGACCCTGTTCTGTCAATGTAACACACCCAGGGAAGAGCATACTGACCCCACTCTGTCAGTATAACACACCCAGGGAAGAGCAGACTGACCCCACTCTGTCAAAGTAACACAGTCAGGGAAGAGCAGACTGACTCCACTCTGTCATTGTAACACACCCAGGGAAAGGCAGACGGACCCTGTTCTGTCAATGTAACGCACCCAGGGAAGAGCAGACTGACCCCACTCTGTCAATGGAACACACCCAGGGAAGAGCAGGCTGACCCCACTCTGTCAATGTAAGACACACAGGGAAGAGTAGACTGACCCGACTCTGTCAATGTAACACACCCAGGGAAGAGCAGACTCACCCCACTCTGTCAATGTAAAACACCCATGGAAGAGCAGACTGACCCCTTTCTGTCAACGTTACACACCCAGGGAAGATCAGACTGACCCAACTCTGTCAATGCAACACACCCAGGGAAGAGCAGACTGACCCCACTCTATCATTGTAACACACCCAGGGAAGAGCAGACTGACCTCACTCTGTCAATGTAACACACCCAGGGGAGACCAGACTGACCCCTCTATCTCAATGTAACTCACCTAGGGAAGAGCAGACTGACCCCACTCTGTCAAAGTAACACACTCAGGGAAGAGCAGACTGTCCCCACTCTGTCAAAGTAACACACTCAGGGAAGAGCAGACTGACCTCACTCCGTCAATGTAACACACCCAGGGAACAGCAGACTGTCCCCACTCTGTCAAAGTAACACACTCGGGGAAGTGCAAACTGACCCCACTCTGTCAATGTAACACACCCAGGGAAGAGCAGACTGACCCCACCCTGTCAATGTAACACACCCAGGGAAGAGCAGACTGACCCCACTCTGTCAATGTAACACGCCCAGGTAAGAGCAGACTGAACCCACCCTGTCAATGTAACACACCGAGGGAAGAGCAGACTGACCCCACCCTGTCAATGTAACACACCCTGGGAAGAGCAGACACACCCCACTCTGTCAATGTAACATACTCAGGGAATAGCAGTCTGACCCCACTCTGTCAATGTATCACACCCAGGGGAGAGCAGACTGAACCAACCCTGTTAATGTAACTCACCCAGGGAAGAGCAGACTGACCTCACTCTGTCAATGTAACACACCCTGGGAAGAGCAGACTGACCCCCACTCTGTCAATGTTACACACACAGGGAAGTGCACACTGACCCCACTCTGTCATTGTAACACAGCAAGGGAAGAGCAGACTGACCCCACTCTGTCAATGTAACACACCCAGGGAAGAGCAGACTGAACCCACTCAATCAATGTAACACACCCAGGGAAGAGCAGACTGACCCCACTCTGTCAATGTTATACACCCAGGGAAGAGCAGACTGACCCCACTCTGTCAATGTAATCCACCCATAAAAGAGCAGACTGTCCCCACTCTGTCAATGTGACACGCCCTGGGAAGAGCACACTGACCCAACTCTGTCAATGTAACACACACAGGGAAGAGCAGACTGACCAAACTCTGTCAATGTAACAAACCCAGGGAAGAGCAGACTGACCTCACTCTGTCAATGTTACACACCCAGAGAAGAGCAGAATGACCTCTTCTGCAAAGTTACTCACACAGTGAAGTGCAGACTTACCCCACTCTGTCAATGTAACCCACCCAGTGAAGTGCACATTGACCCCACTCTGTCATTGTAACACACCCAGGGAAGAGCAGACAGATACCACTCTGACAATGTAACACACAATGGGAGAACAGACTGACCCCACTCTGTCAATGTAACACACACAGGGAAGAGCAGACAGATACCACTCTGACAATGTAACACACCAAGGGAAGAACAGACTGACCCCACTCTGTCAATTTAACACACCCAGGGAAGAGCAGACTGACCCCACTCTGTCAATGGAACACACCCAGGGAAGAGCAGACTGACACCACCCTGTCACTGTAACACTCCCAGGGAAGAACAGACTGACGCCACTCTGTCAATGTAACACACCCAGGGAAGAGCAGACTGACCCAACACAGTCAATTTAACACACCCAAGGAAGAACAGACTGACCCCACTCTGTCAATGTAACACACTCAGGGAATAGCAGACTGACCCCAATCAGTCAATGTAACACACCCAGGGAAGAGAAGACTGAGCCCACTCTGTCAATGTAACATACCCAGGGAAGAGCAGACTGACCTCACTCTGTCAATGTAACACACCCAGAGAAGAGCAGACTGACCCCACTCTGTCAATGGAACACACCCAGGCAAGAGCAGACTGACCACACTCTGTCAATGCAACACACCCTGGGAAGAGCAGACTGACCCCCACTCTGTCAATGTAACACACCCAGGGAAGTGCGCACTGACCCCACTCTGTCATTGTAACACACCAAGGGAAGAGCAGACTGACCCCACTGTGTCAATGTAACACACTTGGGGAAGAGCAGACTGAAACCAATCAGTCAATGTAACACACCCAGGGAAGAGAAGACTGACCCCACTCTGTCAATGTAGCCCACCCAGGGAAGAGCAGACTGACCCCACTCTGTCAATGTCACGAACCCAGGGAAGAGCACACTGACCGCACTCTGTCAATGTAACACACCCAGGGAAGAGCAGACTGACCCCACTCTGTCAATGTAACGCACCCAGGGAAAAACAGACTGACCCCACTCTGTCAATGTAACACACCCTGGGAAGAGCAGACTGACCCCACTCTGTCACTGTAACACACCCAGGGAAGAGCAGACTGACCCCACTCTGTCAATGTAACAAACCCAGGGAAGAGCAGACTGACCCCACTCTGTCAATGTAACACACCCAGGGAAGAGCAGACTGACGCCACTCTGTCAATGTAAAACACCCAGGGAAGAGCAGACTGACCCCTTTCTGTCAACGTTTCACACCCAGGGAAGATCAGACTGACCCAACTCTGTCAATGTAACACATTCTGGAAAGAGCAGACTGACCCAACTCTGTCATTGAAACACACGCACGGAAGAGCAGACTGACCCCTCTCTGTCATTGTAACGCACCCAGGGAAGAGCAGACTGACCTCACTCTGTCAATGTAACACACCCAGGGAAGAGCAGACTGAGCCCCCTCTGTCAATGTAACACACCCAGTAAACAGAAGATTGACCTGGCTAGGTCAATGTAACATACCCAGGGAAGAGCAGACCAACCCCACTCTGTCAATGTAACACACCCTGGGAAGAGCAGACTAACCCCACTCTGTCAATTTAACACATTCAGGGAAGAGCAGACTAACCCCACTCTGTCAATGTAACACACCCAGGGAAAGGCAGACGGACCCTGTTCTGTCAATGTAACACACCCAGGGAAGAGCAGACTGACCCCACTCTGTCAGTATAACACACCCAGGGAAGAGCAGACTGACCCCACTCTGTCAAAGTAACACACTCAGGGAAGAGCAGACTGACCCCACTCTGTCATTGTAACACACCCAGGGAAAGGTAGACGGACCCTGTTCTGTCAATGTAACGCACCCAGGGAAGAGCAGACTGACCCCACTCTGTCAATGGAACACACCCAGGGAAGAGCAGGCTGACCCCACTCTGTCAATGTAAGACACACAGGGAAGAGTAGACTGACCCGACTCTGTCAATGTAACACACCCAGGGAAGAGCAGACTCACCCCACTCTGTCAATGTAAAACAGCCATGGAAGAGCAGACTGACCCCTTTCTGTCAACGTTACACACCCAGGGAAGATCAGACTGACCCAACTCTGTCAATGTAACACATTCTGGGAAGAGCAGACTGACCCCACTCTGTCAATGCAACACACCCAGGGAAGAGCAGACTGACCCCACTCTATCATTGTAACACACCCAGGGAAGAGCAGACTGACCTCACTCTGTCAATGTAACACACCCAGGGGAGACCAGACTGACCCCTCTATCTCAATGTAACTCACCTAGGGAAGAGCAGACTGACCCCACTCTGTCAAAGTAACACACTCAGGGAAGAGCAGACTGTCCCCACTCTGTCAAAGTAACACACTCAGGGAAGAGCAGACTGACCTCACTCCGTCAATGTAACACACCCAGGGAACAGCAGACTGTCCCCACTCTGTCAAAGTAACACACTCGGGGAAGTGCAAACTGACCCCACTCTGTCAATGTAACACACCCAGGGAAGAGCAGACTGACCCCACCCTGTCAATGTAACACACCCAGGGAAGAGCAGACTGACCCCACTCTGTCAATGTAACACGCCCAGGTAAGAGCAGACTGAACCCACCCTGTCAATGTAACACACCGAGGGAAGAGCAGACTGACCCCACCCTGTCAATGTAACACACCCTGGGAAGAGCAGACACACCCCACTCTGTCAATGTAACATACTCAGGGAATAGCAGTCTGACCCCACTCTGTCAATGTATCACACCCAGGGGAGAGCAGACTGAACCAACCCTGTTAATGTAACTCACCCAGGGAAGAGCAGACTGACCTCACTCTGTCAATGTAACACACCCTGGGAAGAGCAGACTGACCCCCACTCTGTCAATGTTACACACACAGGGAAGTGCACACTGACCCCACTCTGTCATTGTAACACAGCAAGGGAAGAGCAGACTGACCCCACTCTGTCAATGTAACACACCCAGGGAAGAGCAGACTGAACCCACTCAATCAATGTAACACACTCAGGGAAGAGCAGACTGACCTCACTCCGTCAATGTAACACACCCAGGGAACAGCAGACTGTCCCCACTCTGTCAAAGTAACACACTCGGGGAAGTGCAAACTGACCCCACTCTGTCAATGTAACACACCCAGGGAAGAGCAGACTGACCCCACCCTGTCAATGTAACACACCCAGGGAAGAGCAGACTGACCCCACTCTGTCAATGTAACACGCCCAGGTAAGAGCAGACTGAACCCACCCTGTCAATGTAACACACCGAGGGAAGAGCAGACTGACCCCACCCTGTCAATGTAACACACCCTGGGAAGAGCAGACACACCCCACTCTGTCAATGTAACATACTCAGGGAATAGCAGTCTGACCCCACTCTGTCAATGTATCACACCCAGGGGAGAGCAGACTGAACCAACCCTGTTAATGTAACTCACCCAGGGAAGAGCAGACTGACCTCACTCTGTCAATGTAACACACCCTGGGAAGAGCAGACTGACCCCCACTCTGTCAATGTTACACACACAGGGAAGTGCACACTGACCCCACTCTGTCATTGTAACACAGCAAGGGAAGAGCAGACTGACCCCACTCTGTCAATGTAACACACCCAGGGAAGAGCAGACTGAACCCACTCAATCAATGTAACACACCCAGGGAAGAGCAGACTGACCCCACTCTGTCAATGTTATACACCCAGGGAAGAGCAGACTGACCCCACTCTGTCAATGTAATCCACCCATAAAAGAGCAGACTGTCCCCACTCTGTCAATGTGACACGCCCTGGGAAGAGCACACTGACCCAACTCTGTCAATGTAACACACACAGGGAAGAGCAGACTGACCAAACTCTGTCAATGTAACAAACCCAGGGAAGAGCAGACTGACCTCACTCTGTCAATGTTACACACCAAGAGAAGAGCAGAATGACCTCTTCTGCAAAGTTACTCACACAGTGAAGTGCAGACTTACCCCACTCTGTCAATGTAACCCACCCAGTGAAGTGCACATTGACCCCACTCTGTCATTGTAACACACCGAGGGAAGAGCAGACTGACCCAACTCTGTCAATGTAACACACAATGGGAGAACAGACTGACCCCACTCTGTCAATGTAACACACACAGGGAAGAGCAGACAGATACCACTCTGACAATGTAACACACCAAGGGAAGAACAGACTGACCCCACTCTGTCAATTTAACACACCCAGGGAAGAGCAGACTGACCCCACTCTGTCAATGGAACACACCCAGGGAAGAGCAGACTGACACCACCCTGTCACTGTAACACTCCCAGGGAAGAACAGACTGACGCCACTCTGTCAATGTAACACACCCAGGGAAGAGCAGACTGACCCAACACAGTCAATTTAACACACCCAAGGAAGAACAGACTGACCCCACTCTGTCAATGTAACACACTCAGGGAATAGCAGACTGACCCCAATCAGTCAATGTAACACACCCAGGGAAGAGAAGACTGAGCCCACTCTGTCAATGTAACATACCCAGGGAAGAGCAGACTGACCTCACTCTGTCAATGTAACACACCCAGAGAAGAGCAGACTGACCCCACTCTGTCAATGGAACACACCCAGGCAAGAGCAGACTGACCACACTCTGTCAATGCAACACACCCTGGGAAGAGCAGACTGACCCCCACTCTGTCAATGTAACACACCCAGGGAAGTGCGCACTGACCCCACTCTGTCATTGTAACACACCAAGGGAAGAGCAGACTGACCCCACTGTGTCAATGTAACACACTTGGGGAAGAGCAGACTGAAACCAATCAGTCAATGTAACACACCCAGGGAAGAGAAGACTGACCCCACTCTGTCAATGTAGCCCACCCAGGGAAGAGCAGACTGACCCCACTCTGTCAATGTCACGAACCCAGGGAAGAGCACACTGACCGCACTCTGTCAATGTAACACACCCAGGGAAGAGCAGACTGACCCCACTCTGTCAATGTAACACACCCAGGGAAAAACAGACTGACCCCACTCTGTCAATGTAACACACCCTGGGAAGAGCAGACTGACCCCACTCTGTCACTGTAACACACCCAGGGAAGAGCAGACTGACCCCACTCTGTCAATGTAACAAACCCAGGGAAGAGCAGACTGACCCCACTCTGTCAATGTAACACACCCAGGGAAGAGCAGACTGACGCCACTCTGTCAATGTAAAACACCCAGGGAAGAGCAGACTGACCCCTTTCTGTCAACGTTTCACACCCAGGGAAGATCAGACTGACCCAACTCTGTCAATGTAACACATTCTGGAAAGAGCAGACTGACCCAACTCTGTCATTGAAACACACCCAGGGAAGAGCAGACTGACCCCTCTCTGTCATTGTAACGCACCCAGGGAAGAGCAGATTGACCCCACTCTGTCAATGTAACACACCCAGGGAAGAGCAGACTTTCCCCACTCTGTCAATGTGACACGCCCTGGGAAGAGCACACTGACCCAACTCTGTCAATGTAACACACCCTGGGAAGAGCAGACTGACCAAACTCTGTCAATGTAACAAACCCAGGGAAGAGCAGTCTGACCCCACTCTGTCAATGTATCACACCCAGGGGAGAGCAGACTGAACCAACCCTGTCAATGTAACTCACCCAGGGAAGAGCAGACTGACCTCACTCTGTCAATGTAACACACCCAGGGAAGAGCAGACTGACCCCATTCTGTCAATGCAACACACACAGGGAAGAGCAGACTGACCCCCACTCTGTCAATGTTACACACACAGGGAAGTGCACACTGACCCCACTCTGTCATTGTAACACAGCAAGGGAAGAGCAGACTGACCCCACTCTGTCAATGTAACACACCCAGGGAAGAGCAGACTGAACCCACTCAATCAATGTAACACACCCAGGGAAGAGCAGACTGACCCCACTCTGTCAATGTTATACACCCAGGGAAGAGCAGACTGACCCCACTCTGTCAATGTAATCCACCCATAAAAGAGCAGACTGTCCCCACTCTGTCAATGTGACACGCCCTGGGAAGAGCACACTGACCCAACTCTGTCAATGTAACACACACAGGGAAGAGCAGACTGACCAAACTCTGTCAATGTAACAAACCCAGGGAAGAGCAGACTGACCTCACTCTGTCAATGTTACACACCCAGAGAAGAGCAGAATGACCTCTTCTGCAAAGTTACTCACACAGTGAAGTGCAGACTTACCCCACTCTGTCAATGTAACCCACCCAGTGAAGTGCACATTGACCCCACTCTGTCATTGTAACACACCCAGGGAAGAGCAGACTGACCCAACTCTGTCAATGTAACACACAATGGGAGAACAGACTGACCCCACTCTGTCAATGTAACACACACAGGGAAGAGCAGACAGATACCACTCTGACAATGTAACACACCAAGGGAAGAACAGACTGACCCCACTCTGTCAATTTAACACACCCAGGGAAGAGCAGACTGACCCCACTCTGTCAATGGAACACACCCAGGGAAGAGCAGACTGACACCACCCTGTCACTGTAACACTCCCAGGGAAGAACAGACTGACGCCACTCTGTCAATGTAACACACCCAGGGAAGAGCAGACTGACCCAACACAGTCAATTTAACACACCCAAGGAAGAACAGACTGACCCCACTCTGTCAATGTAACACACTCAGGGAATAGCAGACTGACCCCAATCAGTCAATGTAACACACCCAGGGAAGAGAAGACTGAGCCCACTCTGTCAATGTAACATACCCAGGGAAGAGCAGACTGACCTCACTCTGTCAATGTAACACACCCAGAGAAGAGCAGACTGACCCCACTCTGTCAATGGAACACACCCAGGCAAGAGCAGACTGACCACACTCTGTCAATGCAACACACCCTGGGAAGAGCAGACTGACCCCCACTCTGTCAATGTAACACACCCAGGGAAGTGCGCACTGACCCCACTCTGTCATTGTAACACACCAAGGGAAGAGCAGACTGACCCCACTGTGTCAATGTAACACACTTGGGGAAGAGCAGACTGAAACCAATCAGTCAATGTAACACACCCAGGGAAGAGAAGACTGACCCCACTCTGTCAATGTAGCCCACCCAGGGAAGAGCAGACTGACCCCACTCTGTCAATGTCACGAACCCAGGGAAGAGCACACTGACCGCACTCTGTCAATGTAACACACCCAGGGAAGAGCAGACTGACCCCACTCTGTCAATGTAACACACCCAGGGAAAAACAGACTGACCCCACTCTGTCAATGTAACACACCCTGGGAAGAGCAGACTGACCCCACTCTGTCACTGTAACACACCCAGGGAAGAGCAGACTGACCCCACTCTGTCAATGTAACAAACCCAGGGAAGAGCAGACTGACCCCACTCTGTCAATGTAACACACCCAGGGAAGAGCAGACTGACGCCACTCTGTCAATGTAAAACACCCAGGGAAGAGCAGACTGACCCCTTTCTGTCAACGTTTCACACCCAGGGAAGATCAGACTGACCCAACTCTGTCAATGTAACACATTCTGGAAAGAGCAGACTGACCCAACTCTGTCATTGAAACACACCCAGGGAAGAGCAGACTGACCCCTCTCTGTCATTGTAACGCACCCAGGGAAGAGCAGATTGACCCCACTCTGTCAATGTAACACACCCAGGGAAGAGCAGACTTTCCCCACTCTGTCAATGTGACACGCCGTGGGAAGAGCACACTGACCCAACTCTGTCAATGTAACACACCCTGGGAAGAGCAGACTGACCAAACTCTGTCAATGTAACAAACCCAGGGAAGAGCAGTCTGACCCCACTCTGTCAATGTATCACACCCAGGGGAGAGCAGACTGAACCAACCCTGTCAATGTAACTCACCCAGGGAAGAGCAGACTGACCTCACTCTGTCAATGTAACACACCCAGGGAAGAGCAGACTGACCCCATTCTGTCAATGCAACACACACAGGGAAGAGCAGACTGACCCCACTCTGTCAAAGTAACTCACCCAGGGAAGAGAAGATTGCCCCCCCTTTGTCAATGTAACACACCCAGGGGAGACCAGACTGACCCCTCTATACTCAATGTAACTCACCTAGGGAAGAGCAGATGGACCCCACTCTGTCAAAGTAACACACTCAGGGAAGAGCAGACTGTCCCCACTCTGTCAAAGTAACACACTCAGGGAAGAGCAGACTGACCTCACTCTGTCAATGTAACACACCCAGGGAACAGCAGACTGTCCCCACTCTGTCAAAGTAACACACTCGGGGAAGTGCAGACTGACCCCCCTCTGTCAATGTAACACACCCAGGGAAGAGCAGACTGACCCCACCCTGTCAATGTAACACACCCAGGGAAGAGCAGACTGACCCCACTCTGTCAATGTAACACACCCAGGGAAGAGCAGACTGACCCCACCCTGTCAATGTAACACACCCTGGAAAGAGCAGACACACCCCACTCTGTCAATGTAACATACTCAGGGAATAGCAGTCTGACCCCACTCTGTCAATGTATCACACCCAGGGGAGAGCAGACTGAACCAACCCTGTCAATGTAACTCACCCAGGGTAGAGCAGACTGACCTCACTCTGTCAATGTCACACACCCTGGGAAGAGCAGACTGACCCCCACTCTGTCAATGTAACACACACAGGGAAGTGCACACTGACCCCACTCTGTCATTGTAACACAGCAAGGGAAGAGCAGACTGACCCCACTCTTGCAATGTAACAAAACCTGGGAGAACAGACTGACCCCACTCTGTCAATGTAACACACCCAGGGAAGAGCAGACTGAACCCACTTAATCAATGTAACACACCCAGGGAAGAACAGACTGACCCCACTCTGTCAATGTAATACACCCAGGGAAGAACAGACTGACCCCACTCAGTCAATGTAACACACCCAGGGAAGAGCAGACTGACCCCACTCTGTCAATGTCACACACCCAGGGAAGAACAGACTGACTCCACTCTGTCAACGTAACCCCCCCAGGGAAGAGCAGACTGACCCCACTCTGTCAATGTAACACACCCAGGGAATAGCAGACAAACCCAACTCTGTCAATGTAACCCACCCATAAAAGAGCAGACTGGCCCCACTCTGTCAATGTGACACGCTCTGGGAAGAGCAGACTGACCACACTCTGTCAATGTTACCCACCCAGGGAAGAGCAGATTGACCCAACTCTGTCAATGTGACACGCCCTGGGAAGAGCAGACTGACCTCACTCTGTCAATGTAACACACCCAGGGAAGAGCAGACTAACCCCACTCTGTCAATGTAGCACACCCAGGGAAAGGCAGACGGACCCTGTTCTGTCAATGTAACGCACCCAGGGAAGAGCAGACTGACCCCACTCTGTCAGGATAACACACCCAGGGAAGAGCAGACTGACCCCACTCTGTCAATGTAACACACCCAGGGAAGAGCAGACTGACCCCACTCTGTCAATGTAAGACACACAGGGAAGAGTAGACTGACCCCACTCTGTCAATGTAACACACCCAGGGAAGAGCAGACTCACCCCACTCTGTCAATGTAAAACACCCAGGGAAGAGCAGACTGACCCCTTTCTGTCAACGTTACACACCCAGGGAAGATCAGACTGACCCAACTCTGTCAATGTAACACATTCTGGGAAGAGCAGACTGACCCCACTCTGTCAATGCAACACACCCTGGGAAGAGAAGACTGACCCCACTCTGTCAATGTAACACACCCAGGGAAGAGCAGGCTGACCCCACTCTGTCAATGTCACGCACCCAGGGAAGAGCACACTGACCGCACTCTGTCAATGTAACACACCCTGGGAAGAGCAGACTGACCCCAATCTGTCAATGTAACACACCCTGGGAAGAGCAGACTGACCCCACTCTGTCAATGTAACAAACCCAGGGAAGAGCAGACTGACCCAACTCTGTCAATTTAACAGACGCTGGGAAGTTCAGACTGACCGCACTCAGTCAATGTAAACCACCCAGGGAAGAGCAGACTGACCCCACTCTGTCAATCTAATGCACCTTGGGAAGAGCAGACTGACCCCACTCTGTATCTGTAACACACCCAGGGACGAGCAGACTGACCCCACTCTGTCAATGTAACACGCCCAGGGAAGGGTAGACTGACCCCACTCTGTCAATGAAACACACCCAGGGAAGAACAGACTGACCCCACTCTGTCAATGTAACACACCCTGGGAAGAGCAGACTGACCCCACTCTGTCAATGTAACACACGCAGGGAAGATTAGACTGACCCCACTCTGTCAATGTAACACACCCTGGGAAAAGCAGACGGACCCCACTCTGTCAACGTAACACACCCTGGGAAGAGCAGACTGACCCCACTCTGTCAATGTAACACACCCAGGGAAGAGCAGACTGACCCCACTCTGTCAATGTAAGACACCCAGTGAAGAGTAGACTGACCTCACTCTGTCAATGTAACACACCCAGGGAAGAGCAGACTGAGTCCCCTCTGTCAATGTAACACACCCAGGGAACAGAAGATTGAACTGGCTAGGTCAATGTAACATACCCAGGGAAGAGTAGACTAAACCCAATCTGTCAATGTAACACACCCAGGGAAGAGCAGACTGACCCCACTCTGTCAATGTAACACACCCTGGGAAGAGCAGATTGACCCCACTCTGTCAATATCACGCACCCAGGGAAGAGCAGACTGACCGCACTCTGTCAATGTCACGCACCCAGGGAAGAGCAGACTGACCCCACTGTGTCAATATAACATACACAGGGAGAGCAGACTGACCACACTCTGCCATTGCAACACACCCAGGGAAGAGCAGACTGACCCCACTCTGTCAGAATAACAAACCCAGGGAAGAGCAGACTGACCCCACTCTGTCAATGTAACGCACCCAGGGAAGAGCAGACTGACCCCACTCTGTCAATGTAAGACACACAGGGAAGAGTAGACTGACCCCACTCTGTCAATGTAACACACCCAGGGAAGAGCAGACTCACCCTACTCTGTCAATGTAAAACACCCAGGGAAGAGCAGACTGACCCCTTTCTGTCAACGCTACACACCCAGGGAAGATCAGACTGACCCAACTCTGTCAATGTAACACATTCTGGGAAGAGCCGACTGACCCCACTCTGTCAATGCAACACACCCAGGGAAGAGCAGACTGACCCCACTCTATCAGTGTAACACACCCAGGGAATAGCAGACTGACCTCACTCTGTCAATGTAACACACCCAGGGATGAGCAGACTGACCCCATTCTGTCAATGTAACACACACAGGGAAGAGCAGACTGACCCCACTCTGTCAATGTAACTCACCCAGGGAAGAGAAGACTGCCCCCACTTTGTCAATGTAACACACCCAGGGGAGACCAGAGTGACCCCTCTATCTCAATGTAACTCACCTAGGGAAGAGCAGACTGACCCCACTCTGTCAAAGTAACACACTCAGGGAAGAGCAGACTGTCCCCACTCTGTCAATGTAACACACCAAGGGAAGAGCAGACTGACCCCACTCTGTCAATGTAACACACCCAGGGAAGAGCAGACTGACCCCACCCTGTCAATGTAACACATCCTGGGAAGAGCAGACCCACCCCACTCTGTCAATGTAACACACCCTGGGAAGAGCAGACACACCCCACTCTGTCAATGTATCACACCCAGGGGAGAACAGACTGAACCAACCCTGTCAATGTAACACACTCAGGGAAGAGCAGACTGACCTCACTCTGTCAATGTCACACACCCTGGGAAGAGCAGACTGACCCCCACTCTGTCAATGTAACACACCCAGGGAAGAGCAGACTAACCCCACTCTGTCAATGTAACACACCCAGGGAAAGGCAGACGGACCCTGTTCTGTCAATGTAACGCACCCAGGGAAGAGCAGACTGACCCCACTCTGTCAGGATAACACACCCAGGGAAGAGCAGACTGACCCCACTCTGTCAATGTAACACACCCAGAGAAGAGCAGACTGACCCCACTCTGTCAATGTAAGACACACAGGGAAGAGTAGACTGACCCCACTCTGTCAATGTAACACACCCAGGGAAGAGCAGACTCACCCCACTCTGTCAATGTAAAACACCCAGGGAAGAGCAGACTGACCCCTATCTGTCAACGTTACACACCCACGGAAGATCAGACTGACCCAACTCTGTCAATGTAACACATTCTGGGAAGAGCAGACTGACCCCACTCTGTCAATGTAACTCACGCACGGAAGAGAAGATTGCCCCCACTTTGTCAATGTAACACACCCAGGGAAGAGCAGACTGACGCCACTCTGTCAATGTAAAACACCCAGGGAAGAGCAGACTGACCCCTTTCTGTCAACGTTTCACACCCAGGGAAGATCAGACTGACCCAACTCTGTCAATGTAACACATTCTGGAAAGAGCAGACTGACCCAACTCTGTCATTGAAACACACCCAGGGAAGAGCAGACTGACCCCTCTCTGTCATTGTAACGCACCCAGGGAAGAGCAGATTGACCCCACTCTGTCAATGTAACACACCCAGGGAAGAGCAGACTGACCCCACTCTGTCAATGTAACACACCCAGGGAAAAACAGACTGACCCCACTCTGTCAATGTAACACACCCTGGGAAGAGCAGACTGACCCCACTCTGTCACTGTAACACACCCAGGGAAGAGCAGACTGACCCCACTCTGTCAATGTAACAAACCCAGGGAAGAGCAGACTGACCCCACTCTGTCAATGTAACACACCCAGGGAAGAGCAGACTGACGCCACTCTGTCAATGTAAAACACCCAGGGAAGAGCAGACTGACCCCTTTCTGTCAACGTTTCACACCCAGGGAAGATCAGACTGACCCAACTCTGTCAATGTAACACATTCTGGAAAGAGCAGACTGACCCAACTCTGTCATTGAAACACACCCAGGGAAGAGCAGACTGACCCCTCTCTGTCATTGTAACGCACCCAGGGAAGAGCAGATTGACCCCACTCTGTCAATGTAACACACCCAGGGAAGAGCAGACTTTCCCCACTCTGTCAATGTGACACGCCCTGGGAAGAGCACACTGACCCAACTCTGTCAATGTAACACACCCTGGGAAGAGCAGACTGACCAAACTCTGTCAATGTAACAAACCCAGGGAAGAGCAGTCTGACCCCACTCTGTCAATGTATCACACCCAGGGGAGAGCAGACTGAACCAACCCTGTCAATGTAACTCACCCAGGGAAGAGCAGACTGACCTCACTCTGTCAATGTAACACACCCAGGGAAGAGCAGACTGACCCCATTCTGTCAATGCAACACACACAGGGAAGAGCAGACTGACCCCACTCTGTCAAAGTAACTCACCCAGGGAAGAGAAGATTGCCCCCCCTTTGTCAATGTAACACACCCAGGGGAGACCAGACTGACCCCTCTATACTCAATGTAACTCACCTAGGGAAGAGCAGATGGACCCCACTCTGTCAAAGTAACACACTCAGGGAAGAGCAGACTGTCCCCACTCTGTCAAAGTAACACACTCAGGGAAGAGCAGACTGACCTCACTCTGTCAATGTAACACACCCAGGGAACAGCAGACTGTCCCCACTCTGTCAAAGTAACACACTCGGGGAAGTGCAGACTGACCCCCCTCTGTCAATGTAACACACCCAGGGAAGAGCAGACTGACCCCACTCTGTCAATGTAACACACCCAGGGAAGAGCAGACTGACCCCACCCTGTCAATGTAACACACCCTGGAAAGAGCAGACACACCCCACTCTGTCAATGTAACATACTCAGGGAATAGCAGTCTGACCCCACTCTGTCAATGTATCACACCCAGGGGAGAGCAGACTGAACCAACCCTGTCAATGTAACTCACCCAGGGTAGAGCAGACTGACCTCACTCTGTCAATGTCACACACCCTGGGAAGAGCAGACTGACCCCCACTCTGTCAATGTAACACACACAGGGAAGTGCACACTGACCCCACTCTGTCATTGTAACACAGCAAGGGAAGAGCAGACTGACCCCACTCTTGCAATGTAACAAAACCTGGGAGAACAGACTGACCCCACTCTGTCAATGTAACACACCCAGGGAAGAGCAGACTGAACCCACTTAATCAATGTAACACACCCAGGGAAGAACAGACTGACCCCACTCTGTCAATGTAATACACCCAGGGAAGAACAGACTGACCCCACTCAGTCAATGTAACACACCCAGGGAAGAGCAGACTGACCCCACTCTGTCAATGTAACACACCCAGGGAAGAACAGACTGACTCCACTCTGTCAACGTAACCCCCCCAGGGAAGAGCAGACTGACCCCACTCTGTCAATGTAACACACCCAGGGAATAGCAGACATACCCAACTCTGTCAATGTAACCCACCCATAAAAGAGCAGACTGGCCCCACTCTGTCAATGTGACACGCTCTGGGAAGAGCAGACTGACCACACTCTGTCAATGTTACCCACCCAGGGAAGAGCAGATTGACCCAACTCTGTCAATGTGACACGCCCTGGGAAGAGCAGACTGACCTCACTCTGTCAATGTAACACACCCAGGGAAGAGCAGACTAACCCCACTCTGTCAATGTAGCACACCCAGGGAAAGGCAGACGGACCCTGTTCTGTCAATGTAACGCACCCAGGGAAGAGCAGACTGACCCCACTCTGTCAGGATAACACACCCAGGGAAGAGCAGACTGACCCCACTCTGTCAATGTAACACACCCAGGGAAGAGCAGACTGACCCCACTCTGTCAATGTAAGACACACAGGGAAGAGTAGACTGACCCCACTCTGTCAATGTAACACACCCAGGGAAGAGCAGACTCACCCCACTCTGTCAATGTAAAACACCCAGGGAAGAGCAGACTGACCCCTTTCTGTCAACGTTACACACCCAGGGAAGATCAGACTGACCCAACTCTGTCAATGTAACACATTCTGGGAAGAGCAGACTGACCCCACTCTGTCAATGCAACACACCCTGGGAAGAGAAGACTGACCCCACTCTGTCAATGTAACACACCCAGGGAAGAGCAGGCTGACCCCACTCTGTCAATGTCACGCACCCAGGGAAGAGCACACTGACCGCACTCTGTCAATGTAACACACCCTGGGAAGAGCAGACTGACCCCAATCTGTCAATGTAACACACCCTGGGAAGAGCAGACTGACCCCACTCTGTCAATGTAACAAACCCAGGGAAGAGCAGACTGACCCAACTCTGTCAATTTAACAGACGCTGGGAAGTTCAGACTGACCGCACTCAGTCAATGTAAACCACCCAGGGAAGAGCAGACTGACCCCACTCTGTCAATCTAATGCACCTTGGGAAGAGCAGACTGACCCCACTCTGTCACTGTAACACACCCAGGGACGAGCAGACTGACCCCACTCTGTCAATGTAACACGCCCAGGGAAGGGTAGACTGACCCCACTCTGTCAATGAAACACACCCAGGGAAGAACAGACTGACCCCACTCTGTCAATGTAACACACCCTGGGAAGAGCAGACTGACCCCACTCTGTCAATGTAACACACGCAGGGAAGATTAGACTGACCCCACTCTGTCAATGTAACACACCCTGGGAAAAGCAGACGGACCCCACTCTGTCAACGTAACACACCCTGGGAAGAGCAGACTGACCCCACTCTGTCAATGTAACACACCCAGGGAAGAGCAGACTGACCCCACTCTGTCAATGTAAGACACCCAGTGAAGAGTAGACTGACCTCACTCTGTCAATGTAACACACCCAGGGAAGAGCAGACTGAGCCCCCTCTGTCAATGTAACACACCCAGGGAACAGAAGATTGAACTGGCTAGGTCAATGTAACATACCCAGGGAAGAGTAGACTAAACCCAATCTGTCAATGTAACACACCCAGGGAAGAGCAGACTGACCCCACTCTGTCAATGTAACACACCCTGGGAAGAGCAGATTGACCCCACTCTGTCAATATCACGCACCCAGGGAAGAGCAGACTGACCGCACTCTGTCAATGTCACGCACCCAGGGAAGAGCAGACTGACCCCACTGTGTCAATATAACATACACAGGGAGAGCAGACTGACCACACTCTGCCATTGCAACACACCCAGGGAAGAGCAGACTGAGTTCTCTCTGTCAATGTAACACACCCAGGGAAGAGCAGACTGACCCCACTCTGTCAGAATAACAAACCCAGGGAAGAGCAGACTGACCCCACTCTGTCAATGTAACGCACCCAGGGAAGAGCAGACTGACCCCACTCTGTCAATGTAAGACACACAGGGAAGAGTAGACTGACCCCACTCTGTCAATGTAACACACCCAGGGAAGAGCAGACTCACCCTACTCTGTCAATGTAAAACACCCAGGGAAGAGCAGACTGACCCCTTTCTGTCAACGCTACACACCCAGGGAAGATCAGACTGACCCAACTCTGTCAATGTAACACATTCTGGGAAGAGCCGACTGACCCCACTCTGTCAATGCAACACACCCAGGGAAGAGCAGACTGACCCCACTCTATCAGTGTAACACACCCAGGGAATAGCAGACTGACCTCACTCTGTCAATGTAACACACCCAGGGATGAGCAGACTGACCCCATTCTGTCAATGTAACACACACAGGGAAGAGCAGACTGACCCCACTCTGTCAATGTAACTCACCCAGGGAAGAGAAGACTGCCCCCACTTTGTCAATGTAACACACCCAGGGGAGACCAGAGTGACCCCTCTATCTCAATGTAACTCACCTAGGGAAGAGCAGACTGACCCCACTCTGTCAAAGTAACACACTCAGGGAAGAGCAGACTGTCCCCACTCTGTCAAAGTAACACACTCAGGGAAGAGCAGACTGACCTCACTCTGTCAATGTAACACACTCAGGGAACAGCAGACTGTCCCCACTCTGTCAAAGTAACACACTCGGGGAAGTGCAGACTGACCCCACTCTGTCAATGTAACACACCCAGGGAAGAGCAGACTGACCCCACCCTGTCAATGTAACACACCAAGGGAAGAGCAGACTGACCCCACTCTGTCAATGTAACACACCCAGGGAAGAGCAGACTGACCCCACCCTGTCAATGTAACACATCCTGGGAAGAGCAGACCCACCCCACTCTGTCAATGTAACACACCCTGGGAAGAGCAGACACACCCCACTCTGTCAATGTATCACACCCAGGGGAGAACAGACTGAACCAACCCTGTCAATGTAACACACTCAGGGAAGAGCAGACTGACCTCACTCTGTCAATGTCACACACCCTGGGAAGAGCAGACTGACCCCCACTCTGTCAATGTAACACACCCAGGGAAGAGCAGACTAACCCCACTCTGTCAATGTAACACACCCAGGGAAAGGCAGACGGACCCTGTTCTGTCAATGTAACGCACCCAGGGAAGAGCAGACTGACCCCACTCTGTCAGGATAACACACCCAGGGAAGAGCAGACTGACCCCACTCTGTCAATGTAACACACCCAGAGAAGAGCAGACTGACCCCACTCTGTCAATGTAAGACACACAGGGAAGAGTAGACTGACCCCACTCTGTCAATGTAACACACCCAGGGAAGAGCAGACTCACCCCACTCTGTCAATGTAAAACACCCAGGGAAGAGCAGACTGACCCCTATCTGTCAACGTTACACACCCACGGAAGATCAGACTGACCCAACTCTGTCAATGTAACACATTCTGGGAAGAGCAGACTGACCCCACTCTGTCAATGTAACTCACGCACGGAAGAGAAGATTGCCCCCACTTTGTCAATGTAACACACCCAGGGAAGAGCAGACTGACGCCACTCTGTCAATGTAAAACACCCAGGGAAGAGCAGACTGACCCCTTTCTGTCAACGTTTCACACCCAGGGAAGATCAGACTGACCCAACTCTGTCAATGTAACACATTCTGGAAAGAGCAGACTGACCCAACTCTGTCATTGAAACACACCCAGGGAAGAGCAGACTGACCCCTCTCTGTCATTGTAACGCACCCAGGGAAGAGCAGATTGACCCCACTCTGTCAATGTAACACACCCAGGGAAGAGCAGACTGACCCAACTCTGTCAATGTAACACACCCAGGGAAAAACAGACTGACCCCACTCTGTCAATGTAACACACCCTGGGAAGAGCAGACTGACCCCACTCTGTCACTGTAACACACCCAGGGAAGAGCAGACTGACCCCACTCTGTCAATGTAACAAACCCAGGGAAGAGCAGACTGACCCCACTCTGTCAATGTAACACACCCAGGGAAGAGCAGACTGACGCCACTCTGTCAATGTAAAACACCCAGGGAAGAGCAGACTGACCCCTTTCTGTCAACGTTTCACACCCAGGGAAGATCAGACTGACCCAACTCTGTCAATGTAACACATTCTGGAAAGAGCAGACTGACCCAACTCTGTCATTGAAACACACCCAGGGAAGAGCAGACTGACCCCTCTCTGTCATTGTAACGCACCCAGGGAAGAGCAGATTGACCCCACTCTGTCAATGTAACACACCCAGGGAAGAGCAGACTTTCCCCACTCTGTCAATGTGACACGCCCTGGGAAGAGCACACTGACCCAACTCTGTCAATGTAACACACCCTGGGAAGAGCAGACTGACCAAACTCTGTCAATGTAACAAACCCAGGGAAGAGCAGTCTGACCCCACTCTGTCAATGTATCACACCCAGGGGAGAGCAGACTGAACCAACCCTGTCAATGTAACTCACCCAGGGAAGAGCAGACTGACCTCACTCTGTCAATGTAACACACCCAGGGAAGAGCAGACTGACCCCATTCTGTCAATGCAACACACACAGGGAAGAGCAGACTGACCCCACTCTGTCAAAGTAACTCACCCAGGGAAGAGAAGATTGCCCCCCCTTTGTCAATGTAACACACCCAGGGGAGACCAGACTGACCCCTCTATACTCAATGTAACTCACCTAGGGAAGAGCAGATGGACCCCACTCTGTCAAAGTAACACACTCAGGGAAGAGCAGACTGTCCCCACTCTGTCAAAGTAACACACTCAGGGAAGAGCAGACTGACCTCACTCTGTCAATGTAACACACCCAGGGAACAGCAGACTGTCCCCACTCTGTCAAAGTAACACACTCGGGGAAGTGCAGACTGACCCCCCTCTGTCAATGTAACACACCCAGGGAAGAGCAGACTGACCCCACCCTGTCAATGTAACACACCCAGGGAAGAGCAGACTGACCCCACTCTGTCAATGTAACACACCCAGGGAAGAGCAGACTGACCCCACCCTGTCAATGTAACACACCCTGGAAAGAGCAGACACACCCCACTCTGTCAATGTAACATACTCAGGGAATAGCAGTCTGACCCCACTCTGTCAATGTATCACACCCAGGGGAGAGCAGACTGAACCAACCCTGTCAATGTAACTCACCCAGGGTAGAGCAGACTGACCTCACTCTGTCAATGTCACACACCCTGGGAAGAGCAGACTGACCCACACTCTGTCAATGTAACACACACAGGGAAGTGCACACTGACCCCACTCTGTCATTGTAACACAGCAAGGGAAGAGCAGACTGACCCCACTCTTGCAATGTAACAAAACCTGGGAGAACAGACTGACCCCACTCTGTCAATGTAACACACCCAGGGAAGAGCAGACTGAACCCACTTAATCAATGTAACACACCCAGGGAAGAACAGACTGACCCCACTCTGTCAATGTAATACACCCAGGGAAGAACAGACTGACCCCACTCAGTCAATGTAACACACCCAGGGAAGAGCAGACTGACCCCACTCTGTCAATGTAACACACCCAGGGAAGAACAGACTGACTCCACTCTGTCAACGTAACCCCCCCAGGGAAGAGCAGACTGACCCCACTCTGTCAATGTAACACACCCAGGGAATAGCAGACATACCCAACTCTGTCAATGTAACCCACCCATAAAAGAGCAGACTGGCCCCACTCTGTCAATGTGACACGCTCTGGGAAGAGCAGACTGACCACACTCTGTCAATGTTACCCACCCAGGGAAGAGCAGATTGACCCAACTCTGTCAATGTGACACGCCCTGGGAAGAGCAGACTGACCTCACTCTGTCAATGTAACACACCCAGGGAAGAGCAGACTAACCCCACTCTGTCAATGTAGCACACCCAGGGAAAGGCAGACGGACCCTGTTCTGTCAATGTAACGCACCCAGGGAAGAGCAGACTGACCCCACTCTGTCAGGATAACACACCCAGGGAAGAGCAGACTGACCCCACTCTGTCAATGTAACACACCCAGGGAAGAGCAGACTGACCCCACTCTGTCAATGTAAGACACACAGGGAAGAGTAGACTGACCCCACTCTGTCAATGTAACACACCCAGGGAAGAGCAGACTCACCCCACTCTGTCAATGTAAAACACCCAGGGAAGAGCAGACTGACCCCTTTCTGTCAACGTTACACACCCAGGGAAGATCAGACTGACCCAACTCTGTCAATGTAACACATTCTGGGAAGAGCAGACTGACCCCACTCTGTCAATGCAACACACCCTGGGAAGAGAAGACTGACCCCACTCTGTCAATGTAACACACCCAGGGAAGAGCAGGCTGACCCCACTCTGTCAATGTCACGCACCCAGGGAAGAGCACACTGACCGCACTCTGTCAATGTAACACACCCTGGGAAGAGCAGACTGACCCCAATCTGTCAATGTAACACACCCTGGGAAGAGCAGACTGACCCCACTCTGTCAATGTAACAAACCCAGGGAAGAGCAGACTGACCCAACTCTGTCAATTTAACAGACGCTGGGAAGTTCAGACTGACCGCACTCAGTCAATGTAAACCACCCAGGGAAGAGCAGACTGACCCCACTCTGTCAATCTAATGCACCTTGGGAAGAGCAGACTGACCCCACTCTGTCACTGTAACACACCCAGGGACGAGCAGACTGACCCCACTCTGTCAATGTAACACGCCCAGGGAAGGGTAGACTGACCCCACTCTGTCAATGAAACACACCCAGGGAAGAACAGACTGACCCCACTCTGTCAATGTAACACACCCTGGGAAGAGCAGACTGACCCCACTCTGTCAATGTAACACACGCAGGGAAGATTAGACTGACCCCACTCTGTCAATGTAACACACCCTGGGAAAAGCAGACGGACCCCACTCTGTCAACGTAACACACCCTGGGAAGAGCAGACTGACCCCACTCTGTCAATGTAACACACCCAGGGAAGAGCAGACTGACCCCACTCTGTCAATGTAAGACACCCAGTGAAGAGTAGACTGACCTCACTCTGTCAATGTAACACACCCAGGGAAGAGCAGACTGAGCCCCCTCTGTCAATGTAACACACCCAGGGAACAGAAGATTGAACTGGCTAGGTCAATGTAACATACCCAGGGAAGAGTAGACTAAACCCAATCTGTCAATGTAACACACCCAGGGAAGAGCAGACTGACCCCACTCTGTCAATGTAACACACCCTGGGAAGAGCAGATTGACCCCACTCTGTCAATATCACGCACCCAGGGAAGAGCAGACTGACCGCACTCTGTCAATGTCACGCACCCAGGGAAGAGCAGACTGACCCCACTGTGTCAATATAACATACACAGGGAGAGCAGACTGACCACACTCTGCCATTGCAACACACCCAGGGAAGAGCAGACTGAGTTCTCTCTGTCAATGTAACACACCCAGGGAAGAGCAGACTGACCCCACTCTGTCAGAATAACAAACCCAGGGAAGAGCAGACTGACCCCACTCTGTCAATGTAACGCACCCAGGGAAGAGCAGACTGACCCCACTCTGTCAATGTAAGACACACAGGGAAGAGTAGACTGACCCCACTCTGTCAATGTAACACACCCAGGGAAGAGCAGACTCACCCTACTCTGTCAATGTAAAACACCCAGGGAAGAGCAGACTGACCCCTTTCTGTCAACGCTACACACCCAGGGAAGATCAGACTGACCCAACTCTGTCAATGTAACACATTCTGGGAAGAGCCGACTGACCCCACTCTGTCAATGCAACACACCCAGGGAAGAGCAGACTGACCCCACTCTATCAGTGTAACACACCCAGGGAATAGCAGACTGACCTCACTCTGTCAATGTAACACACCCAGGGATGAGCAGACTGACCCCATTCTGTCAATGTAACACACACAGGGAAGAGCAGACTGACCCCACTCTGTCAATGTAACTCACCCAGGGAAGAGAAGACTGCCCCCACTTTGTCAATGTAACACACCCAGGGGAGACCAGAGTGACCCCTCTATCTCAATGTAACTCACCTAGGGAAGAGCAGACTGACCCCACTCTGTCAAAGTAACACACTCAGGGAAGAGCAGACTGTCCCCACTCTGTCAAAGTAACACACTCAGGGAAGAGCAGACTGACCTCACTCTGTCAATGTAACACACTCAGGGAACAGCAGACTGTCCCCACTCTGTCAAAGTAACACACTCGGGGAAGTGCAGACTGACCCCACTCTGTCAATGTAACACACCCAGGGAAGAGCAGACTGACCCCACCCTGTCAATGTAACACACCAAGGGAAGAGCAGACTGACCCCACTCTGTCAATGTAACACACCCAGGGAAGAGCAGACTGACCCCACCCTGTCAATGTAACACATCCTGGGAAGAGCAGACCCACCCCACTCTGTCAATGTAACACACCCTGGGAAGAGCAGACACACCCCACTCTGTCAATGTATCACACCCAGGGGAGAACAGACTGAACCAACCCTGTCAATGTAACACACTCAGGGAAGAGCAGACTGACCTCACTCTGTCAATGTCACACACCCTGGGAAGAGCAGACTGACCCCCACTCTGTCAATGTAACACACCCAGGGAAGAGCAGACTAACCCCACTCTGTCAATGTAACACACCCAGGGAAAGGCAGACGGACCCTGTTCTGTCAATGTAACGCACCCAGGGAAGAGCAGACTGACCCCACTCTGTCAGGATAACACACCCAGGGAAGAGCAGACTGACCCCACTCTGTCAATGTAACACACCCAGAGAAGAGCAGACTGACCCCACTCTGTCAATGTAAGACACACAGGGAAGAGTAGACTGACCCCACTCTGTCAATGTAACACACCCAGGGAAGAGCAGACTCACCCCACTCTGTCAATGTAAAACACCCAGGGAAGAGCAGACTGACCCCTATCTGTCAACGTTACACACCCACGGAAGATCAGACTGACCCAACTCTGTCAATGTAACACATTCTGGGAAGAGCAGACTGACCCCACTCTGTCAATGTAACTCACACACGGAAGAGAAGATTGCCCCCCCTTTGTCAATGTAACACACCCAGGGGAGACCAGACTGACCCCTCTATCTCAATGTATCTCACCTAGGGAAGAGCAGACTGACCCCACTCTGTCAATGTAACAAACCCCGGTAGAAAAGACTGTCCACACTCTGTCAATGTAACACACCCAGGGAAGAGTAGACTGACCCCGCTCTGTCAATGTATTACACCCAGGGTAGAGCAGACTGACCTCACTCTGTCAATGTAACACACCCAGGGAAGAGCAGACTGTCCCCACTCTGTCAATGTAACACACACAGGGAAGAGCAGACTGACCCCACTCTGTCAATGTAAAACACCGAGGGAAGAGCAGACTGACCCCACTCTGTCAATGTCACGCACCCTGGGAAGAGAAGACTGACCCCACTCTGTCAATGTAACACACCCAGGGAAGAGCAGACTGACCCCACTCTGTCAATGTCACGCACCCAGGGAAGAGCACACTGACCGCACTCTGTCAATGTAACACACCCTGGGAAGAGCAGACTGACCCCAATCTGTCAATGTAACACACCCTGGGAAGAGCAGACTGACCCAACTCTGTCAATTTAACAGACGCTGGGAAGAGCAGACTGACCGCACTCAGTCAATGTAAACCACCCAGGGAAGAGCAGACTGACCCCAATCTGTCAATCTAATGCACCTTGGGAAGAGCAGACTGACCCCACTCTGTCACTGTAACACACCCAGGGACGAGCAGACTGACCCCACTCTGTCAATATAACACGCCCAGGGAAGGGTAGACTGACCCCACTCTGTCAATGAAACACACCCAGGGAAGAACAGACTGACCCGACTCTGTCAATGTAACACACCCTGGGAAGAGCAGACTGACCCCACTCTGTCAATGTAACACACGCAGGGAAGATTAGACTGACCCCACTCTGTCAATGTAACACACCCAGGGAAGAGCAGACTGGCCCCACTCTGTCAGAATAACAAACCCAGGGAAGAGCAGACTGACCCCACTCTGTCAATGTAACGCACCCAGGGAAGAGCAGACTGACCCCACTCTGTCAATGTAAGACACACAGGGAAGAGTAGACTGACCCCACTCTGTCAATGTAACACACCCAGGGAAGAGCAGACTCACCCTACTCTGTCAATGTAAAACACCAAGGGAAGAGCAGACTGACCCCTTTCTGTCAACGCTACACACCCAGGGAAGATCAGACTGACCCAACTCTGTCAATGTAACACACCCAGGGAAGAGCAGACTGACCCCACTCTGTCAATGTAACACACACAGGGAAGAGCAGACTGACCCCACTCTGTCAATGTAACTCACCCAGGGAAGAGAAGACTGCCCCCACTTTGTCAATGTAACACACCCAGGGGAGACCAGAGTGACCCCTCTATCTCAATGTAACTCACCTAGGGAAGAGCAGACTGACCCCACTCTGTCAAACTAACACACTCAGGGAAGAGCAGACTGTCCCCACTCTGTCAAAGTAACACACTCAGGGAAGAGCAGACTGACCTCACTCTGTCAATGTAACACACCCAGGGAACAGCAGACTGTCCCTACTCTGTCAAAGTAACACACTCGGGGAAGTGCAGACTGACCCCACTCTGTCAATGTAACACACCCAGGGAAGAGCAGACTGACCCCACCCTGTCAATGTAACACACCCAGGGAAGAGCAGACTGACCTCACTCTGTCAATGTAACACACCCAGGGAAGAGCAGACTGACCCCACCCTGTCAATGTAACACATCCTGGGAAGAGCAGACACACCCCACTCTGTCAATGTAACACACCCTGGGAAGAGCAGACACACCCCACTCTGTCAATGTATCACACCCAGGAGAGAACAGACTGAACCAACCCTGTCAATGTAACACACTCAGGGAAGAGCAGACTGACCTCACTCTGTCAATGTCACACACCCTGGGAAGAGCAGACTGACCCCCACTCTGTCAATGTAACACACCCAGGGAAGAGCAGACTAACCCCACTCTGTCAATGTAACACACCCAGGGAAAGGCAGACGGACCCTGTTCTGTCAATGTAACGCACCCAGGGAAGAGCAGACTGACCCCACTCTGTCAGGATAACACACCCAGTGAAGAGCAGACTGACAGCACTCTGTCAATGTAAGACACACAGGGAAGAGTAGACTGACCCCACTCTGTCAATGTAACACACCCAGGGAAGAGCAGACTCACCCCACTCTGTCAATGTAAAACACCCAGGGAAGAGCAGACTGACCCCTATCTGTCAACGTTACACACCCACGGAAGATCAGACTGACCCAACTCTGTCAATGTAACACATTCTGGGAAGAGCAGACTGACCCCACTCTGTCAATGTAACTCACGCACGGAAGAGAAGATTGCCCCCCCTTTGTCAATGTAACACACCCAGGGGAGACCAGACTGACCCCTCTATCTCAATGTATCTCACCTAGGGAAGAGCAGACTGACCCCACTCTGTCAAAGTAACACACTCAGGGAAGAGCAGACTGTCCCCACTCTGTCAAAGTAACACACTCAGGGAAGAGCAGACTGACCTCACTCTGTCAATGTAACACATGCAGGGAACAGCAGACTGTCCCCACTCTGTCAAAGTAACACACTCGGGGAAGTGCAGACTGACCCCACTCTGTCAATGTAACACACACAGGGAAAAGCAGACTGACCCCACCCTGTCAATGTAACACACCCAGGGAAGAGCAGACTGACCCCACTCTGTCAATGTAACACGCCCAGGGAAGAGCAAACTGAACCCACCCTGTCAATGTAACACACCCAGGGAAGAGCAGACTGACTCCACCCTGTCAATGTAACACACCCTGGGAAGAGCAGACACACCCCACTCTGTCAATGTAACATACTCAGGGAATAGCAGTCTGACCCCACTCTGTCAATGTATCACACCCAGGGGAGAGCAGACTGAACCAACCCTGTCAATGTAACGCACCCAGGGAAGAGCAGACTGACCTCACTCTGTCAATGTCACACACCCTGGGAAGAGCAGACTGACCCCCACTCTGTCAATGTAACACACACAGGGAAGTGCACACTGACCCCACTCTGTCATTGTAACACAGCAAGGGAAGAGCAGACCGACCCCACTCTTGCAATGTAACACGCCCAGGGGAGAACAGACTGACCCCACTCTGTCAATGTAACACACCCAGGGAAGAGCAGACTGAACCCACTCTGTCAATGTAACACAGCCAGGGAAGAGCAGACTGACCCCACTGTGTCAATGTAAGAAACTTGGGGAAGAGCAGACTGACCCCAATCTGTCAATGTAACACACCCAGGGAAGAGAAGACTGACCCCACTCTGTCAATGTAACATAACCAGGGAAGATCAGACTGACCCCACTCTGTAAATGGAACACACCCAGGGATGAGCAGACTGACCCCACTCTGTCAATGTAACCCACCCATAAAAGAGCAGACTGTCCCCACTCTGTCAATGTGACACGCCCTGGGAAGAGCACACTGACCCAACTCTGTCAATGTAACACACCCTGGGAAGAGCAGACTGACCAAACTCTGTCAATGTAACAAACCCAGGGAAGAGCAGACTGACCTCACTCTGTCAATGTAACACACCCAGAGAAGAGCAGAATGACCTCTTCCGCAAAGTTACTCACACAGTGAACTGCAGACTTACCCCACTCTGTCAATGTAACCCACGCAGTGAAGTGCACATTGACCCCACTCTGTCATTGTAACACACCCAGGGAAGACCAGACTGACCCCACTCTGTCAATGTAACACACAATGGGAGAACAGACTGACCCCACTCTGTCAATGTAACACACCCAGGGAAGAGCAGACAGATACCACTCTGTCAATGTAACACACCAAGGGAAGAACAGACTGACCCCACTCTGTGAATTTAACACACCCAGGGAAGAGCAGACTGACCCCACTCTGTCAATGGAACACACCCAGGGAAGAGCAGACTGACCCCACTCTGTCAATGTAACACACACAGGGAAGAGCAGACTGACCCCACTCTGTCAATGTAACTCACCCAGGGAAGAGAAGACTGCCCCCCTTTGTCAATGTAACACACCCAGGGGAGACCAGAGTGACCCCTCTATCTCAATGTAACTCACCTAGGGAAGAGCAGACTGACCCCACTCTGTCAAAGTAACACACTCAGGGAAGAGCAGACTGTCCCCACTCTGTCAAAGTAACACACTCAGGGAAGAGCAGACTGACCTCACTCTGTCAATGTAACACACCCAGGGAACAGCAGACTGTCCCTACTCTGTCAAAGTAACACACTCGGGGAAGTGCAGACTGACCCCACTCTGTCAATGTAACACACCCAGGGAAGAGCAGACTGACCCCACCCTGTCAATGTAACACACCCAGGGAAGAGCAGACTGACCTCACTCTGTCAATGTAACACACCCAGGGAAGAGCAGACTGACCCCACCCTGTCAATGTAACACATCCTGGGAAGAGCACACACACCCCACTCTGTCAATGTAACACACCCTGGGAAGAGCAGACACACCCCACTCTGTCAATGTATCACACCCAGGAGAGAACAGACTGAACCAACCCTGTCAATGTAACACACTCAGGGAAGAGCAGACTGACCTCACTCTGTCAATGTCACACACCCTGGGAAGAGCAGACTGACCCCCACTCTGTCAATGTAACACACCCAGGGAAGAGCAGACTCACCCCACTCTGTCAATGTAACACACCCAGGGAAAGGCAGACGGACCCTGTTCTGTCAATGTAACGCACCCAGGGAAGAGCAGACTGACCCCACTCTGTCAGGATAACACACCCAGTGAAGAGCAGACTGACAGCACTCTGTCAATGTAAGACACACAGGGAAGAGTAGACTGACCCCACTCTGTCAATGTAACACACCCAGGGAAGAGCAGACTCACCCCACTCTGTCAATGTAAAACACCCAGGGAAGAGCAGACTGACCCCTATCTGTCAACGTTACACACCCACGGAAGATCAGACTGACCCAACTCTGTCAATGTAACACATTCTGGGAAGAGCAGACTGACCCCACTCTGTCAATGTAACTCACGCACGGAAGAGAAGATTGCCCCCCCTTTGTCAATGTAACACACCCAGGGGAGACCAGACTGACCCCTCTATCTCAATGTATCTCACCTAGGGAAGAGCAGACTGACCCCACTCTGTCAAAGTAACACACTCAGGGAAGAGCAGACTGTCCCCACTCTGTCAAAGTAACACACTCAGGGAAGAGCAGACTGACCTCACTCTGTCAATGTAACACATGCAGGGAACAGCAGACTGTCCCCACTCTGTCAAAGTAACACACTCGGGGAAGTGCAGACTGACCCCACTCTGTCAATGTAACACACACAGGGAAGAGCAGACTGACCCCACCCTGTCAATGTAACACACCCAGGGAAGAGCAGACTGACCCCACTCTGTCAATGTAACACGCCCAGGGAAGAGCAAACTGAACCCACCCTGTCAATGTAACACACCCAGGGAAGAGCAGACTGACTCCACCCTGTCAATGTAACACACCCTGGGAAGAGCAGACACACCCCACTCTGTCAATGTAACATACTCAGGGAATAGCAGTCTGACCCCACTCTGTCAATGTATCACACCCAGGGGAGAGCAGACTGAACCAACCCTGTCAATGTAACGCACCCAGGGAAGAGCAGACTGACCTCACTCTGTCAATGTCACACACCCTGGGAAGAGCAGACTGACCCCCACTCTGTCAATGTAACACACACAGGGAAGTGCACACTGACCCCACTCTGTCATTGTAACACAGCAAGGGAAGAGCAGACCGACCCCACTCTTGCAATGTAACACACCCAGGGGAGAACAGACTGACCCCACTCTGTCAATGTAACACACCCAGGGAAGAGCAGACTGAACCCACTCTGTCAATGTAACACAGCCAGGGAAGAGCAGACTGACCCCACTGTGTCAATGTAAGAAACTTGGGGAAGAGCAGACTGACCCCAATCTGTCAATGTAACACACCCAGGGAAGAGAAGACTGACCCCACTCTGTCAATGTAACACAACCAGGGAAGATCAGACTGACCCCACTCTGTAAATGGAACACACCCAGGGATGAGCAGACTGACCCCACTCTGTCAATGTAACCCACCCATAAAAGAGCAGACTGTCCCCACTCTGTCAATGTGACACGCCCTGGGAAGAGCACACTGACCCAACTCTGTCAATGTAACACACCCTGGGAAGAGCAGACTGACCAAACTCTGTCAATGTAACAAACCCAGGGAAGAGCAGACTGACCTCACTCTGTCAATGTAACACACCCAGAGAAGAGCAGAATGACCTCTTCCGCAAAGTTACTCACACAGTGAACTGCAGACTTACCCCACTCTGTCAATGTAACCCACGCAGTGAAGTGCACATTGACCCCACTCTGTCATTGTAACACACCCAGGGAAGACCAGACTGACCCCACTCTGTCAATGTAACACACAATGGGAGAACAGACTGACCCCACTCTGTCAATGTAACACACCCAGGGAAGAGCAGACAGATACCACTCTGTCAATGTAACACACCAAGGGAAGAACAGACTGACCCCACTCTGTGAATTTAACACACCCAGGGAAGAGCAGACTGACCCCACTCTGTCAATGGGACACACCCAGGGAAGAGCAGACTGACCCCACTCTGTCAATGTAACACACACAGGGAAGAGCAGACTGACCCCACTCTGTCAATGTAACTCACCCAGGGAAGAGAAGACTGCCCCCACTTTGTCAATGTAACACACCCAGGGGAGACCAGAGTGACCCCTCTATCTCAATGTAACTCACCTAGGGAAGAGCAGACTGACCCCACTCTGTCAAAGTAACACACTCAGGGAAGAGCAGACTGTCCCCACTCTGTCAAAGTAACAAACTCAGGGAAGAGCAGACTGACCTCACTCTGTCAATGTAACACACCCAGGGAACAGCAGACTGTCCCCACTCTGTCAAAGTAACACACTCGGGGAAGTGCAGACTGACCCCACTCTGTCAATGTAACACACCCAGGGAAGAGCAGACTGACCCCACCCTGTCAATGTAACACACCCAGGGAAGAGCAGACTGACCTCACTCTGTCAATGTAACACACCCAGGGAAGAGCAGACTGACCCCACCCTGTCAATGTAACACATCCTGGGAAGAGCAGACACACCCCACTCTGTCAATGTAACACACCCTGGGAAGAGCAGACACACCCCACTCTGTCAATGTATCACACCCAGGAGAGAACAGACTGAACCAACCCTGTCAATGTAACACACTCAGGGAAGAGCAGACTGACCTCACTCTGTCAATGTCACACAACCTGGGAAGAGCAGACTGACCCCCACTCTGTCAATGTAACACACCCAGGGAAGAGCAGACTAACCCCACTCTGTCAATGTAACACACCCAGGGAAAGGCAGACGGACCCTGTTCTGTCAATGTAACGCACCCAGGGAAGAGCAGACTGACCCCACTCTGTCAGGATAACACACCCAGTGAAGAGCAGACTGACAGCACTCTGTCAATGTAAGACACACAGGGAAGAGTAGACTGACCCCACTCTGTCAATGTAACACACCCAGGGAAGAGCAGACTCACCCCACTCTGTCAATGTAAAACACCCAGGGAAGAGCAGACTTACCCCTATCTGTCAACGTTACACACCCACGGAAGATCAGACTGACCCAACTCTGTCAATGTATCACATTCTGGGAAGAGCAGACTGACCCCACTCTGTCAATGTAACTCACGCACGGAAGAGAAGATTGCCCCCCCTTTGTCAATGTAACACATCCAGGGGAGACCAGACTGACCCCTCTATCTCAATGTATCTCACCTAGGCAAGAGCAGACTGACCCCACTCTGTCAAAGTAACACACTCAGGGAAGAGCAGACTGTCCCCACTCTGTCAAAGTAACACACTCAGGGAAGAGCAGACTGACCTCACTCTGTCAATGTAACACATGCAGGGAACAGCAGACTGTCCCCACTCTGTCAAAGTAACACACTCGGGGAAGTGCAGACTGACCCCACTCTGTCAATGTAACACACACAGGGAAGAGCAGACTGACCCCACCCTGTCAATGTAACACACCCAGGGAAGAGCAGACTGACCCCACTCTGTCAATGTAACACGCCCAGGGAAGAGCAAACTGAAACCACCCTGTCAATGTAACACACCCAGGGAAGAGCAGACTGACTCCACCCTGTCAATGTAACACACCCTGGGAAGAGCAGACACACCCCACTCTGTCAATGTAACATACTCAGGGAATAGCAGTCTGACCCCACTCTGTCAATGTATCACACCCAGGGGAGAGCAGACTGAACCAACCCTGTCAATGTAACGCACCCAGGGAAGAGCAGACTGACCTCACTCTGTCAATGTCACACACCCTGGGAAGAGCAGACTGACCCCCACTCTGTCAATGTAACACACACAGGGAAGTGCACACTGACCCCACTCTGTCATTGTAACACAGCAAGGGAAGAGCAGACCGACCCCACTCTTGCAATGTAACACACCCAGGGGAGAACAGACTGACCCCACTCTGTCAATGTAACACACCCAGGGAAGAGCAGACTGAACCCACTCTGTCAATGTAACACAGCCAGGGAAGAGCAGACTGACCCCACTGTGTCAATGTAAGAAACTTGGGGAAGAGCAGACTGACCCCAATCTGTCAATGTAACACACCCAGGGAAGAGAAGACTGACCCCACTCTGTCAATGTAACACAACCAGGGAAGATCAGACTGACCCCACTCTGTAAATGGAACACACCCAGGGATGAGCAGACTGACCCCACTCTGTCAATGTAACCCACCCATAAAAGAGCAGACTGTCCCCACTCTGTCAATGTGACACGCCCTGGGAAGAGCACACTGACCCAACTCTGTCAATGTAACACACCCTGGGAAGAGCAGACTGACCAAACTCTGTCAATGTAACAAACCCAGGGAAGAGCAGACTGACCTCACTCTGTCAATGTAACACACCCAGAGAAGAGCAGAATGACCTCTTCTGCAAAGTTACTCACACAGTGAACTGCAGACTTACCCCACTCTGTCAATGTAACCCACGCAGTGAAGTGCACATTGACCCCACTCTGTCATTGTAACACACCCAGGGAAGACCAGACTGACCCCACTCTGTCAATGTAACACACAATGGGAGAACAGACTGACCCCACTCTGTCAATGTAACACACCCAGGGAAGAGCAGACAGATACCACTCTGTCAATGTAACACACCAAGGGAAGAACAGACTGACCCCACTCTGTGAATTTAACACACCCAGGGAAGAGCAGACTGACCCCACTCTGTCAATGGAACACACCCAGGGGAGAGCAGACTGACACCACCCTGTCACTGTAACACTCCCAGGGAAGAACAGACTGACGCCACTCTGTCAATGTAACACACCCAGGGAAGAGCAGACTGACCCAACACAGTCAATTCAACACACCCAAGGAAGAACAGACTGACCCCACTCTGTCAATGTAACACACTCAGGGAAGAGCAGACTGACCCCAATCAGTCAATGTAACACACCCAGGGAAGAGAAGACTGACCCCACTCTGTCAATGTAACAAACCCAGGGAAGAGCAGACTGACCTCACTCTGTCAATGTAACACACCCAGGGAAGAGTAGACTGACCCCACTCTGTCAATGTAACACACCCAGGGAAGAGCAGACTGAATTCATTCTGTCAATGTAACCCACCCATAAAAGAGCAGACTGACCCCACTCTGTCAATGTGACACGCCCTGGGAAGAGCAGACTGACCACACTCTGTCAATGTAACACACGCTGGGAAGAGCAGACTGACCCCCACTCTGTCAATGTAACACACACAGGGAAGTGCACACTGACCGCACTCTGTCATTGTAACACAGCAAGGGAAGAGCAGACTGTCCCCACTCTGTCAAAGTAACACACTCGGGGAAGTGCAGACTGACCCCACTCTGTCAATGTAACACACCCAGGGAAGAGCAGACTGTCCCCACCCTGTCAATGTAACACACCCATGGAAGAGCAGACTGACACCACTCTGTCAATGTAACACACCCAGGGAAGAGCAGACTGACCCCACCCTGTCAATGTAACACATCCTGGGAAGAGCAGACACACCCCACTCTGTCAATGTAACACACCCTGGGAAGAGCAGACACACCCCACTCTGTCAATGTATCACACCCAGGAGAGAACAGACTGAACCAACCCTGTCAATGTAACACACTCAGGGAAGAGCAGACTGACCTCACTCTGTCAATGTCACACACCCTGGGAAGAGCAGACTGACCCCCACTCTGTCAATGTAACACACCCAGGGAAGAGCAGACTAACCCCACTCTGTCAATGTAACACACCCAGGGAAAGGCAGACGGACGCTGTTCTGTCAATGTAACGCACCCAGGGAAGAGCAGACTGACCCCACTCTGTCAGGATAACACACCCAGGGAAGAGCAGACTGACCCCACTCTGTCAATGTAACACACCCAGAGAAGAGCAGACTGACCCCACTCTGTCAATGTAAGACACACAGGGAAGAGTAGACTGACCCCACTCTGTCAATGTAACACACCCAGGGAAGAGCAGACTCACCCCACTCTGTCAATGTAAAACACCCAGGGAAGAGCAGACTGACCCCTATCTGTCAACGTTACACACCCACGGAAGATCAGACTGACCCAACTCTGTCAATGTAACACATTCTGGGAAGAGCAGACTGACCCCACTCTGTCAATGTAACTCACGCACGGAAGAGAAGATTGCCCCCCCTTTGTCAATGTAACACACCCAGGGGAGACCAGACTGACCCCTCTATCTCAATGTATCTCACCTAGGGAAGAGCAGACTGACCCCACTCTGTCAAAGTAACACACTCAGGGAAGAGCAGACTGTCCCCACTCTGTCAAAGTAACACACTCAGGGAAGAGCAGACTGACCTCACTCTGTCAATGTAACACATGCAGGGAACAGCAGACTGTCCCCACTCTGTCAAAGTAACACGCTCGGGGAAGTGCAGACTGACCCCACTCTGTCAATGTAACACACCCAGGGAAGAGCAGACTGACCCCACCCTGTCAATGTAACACACCCAGGGAAGAGCAGACTAATCCCACTCTGTCAATGTAACACGCCCAGGGAAGAGCAGACTGAACCCACTCTGTCAATGTAACACACCCAGGGAAGAGCAGACTGACTCCACCCTGTCAATGTAACACACCCTGGGAAGAGCAGACACACCCCACTCTGTCAATGTAACATACTCAGGAAAAAACAGTCTGACCCCACTCTGTCAATGTATCACACCCAGGGGAGAGCAGACTGAACCAACCCTGTCAATGTAACGCACCCAGGGAAGAGCAGACTGACCTCACTCTGTCAATGTCACACACCCTGGGAAGAGCAGACTGACCCCCCACTCTGTCAATGTAACACACACAGGGAAGTGCACACTGACCCCACTCTTGCAATGTAACAAACCCTGGGAGAACCGACTGACCCCACTCTGTCAATGTAACACACCCAGGGAAGAGCAGACTGAACCCACTCAATCAATATAACACACCCAGAGAAGAACAGACTGACCCCACTCAGTCAATGTAACACACCCAGGGAAGAGCAGACTGACCCCACTCTGTCAATGTAACACACCCAGGGAAGAACAGACTGACTCCACTCTGTCAATGTAACCCCCCCAGGGAAGAGCAGACTGACCCCACTCTGTCAATGTAACACACCCAGGGAATAGCAGACTTACCCAACTCTGTCAATGTAACCCACCCATAAAAGAGCAGACTGGCACCACTCTGTCAATGTGACACACCCTGGGAAGAGCAGACTGACCACACTCTGTCAATGTTACCCACCCAGGGAAGAGCAGATTGACCCCACTCTGTCAATGTGACACGCCCTGGGAAGAGCAGACTGACCTCAATCTGTCAATGTCAGACACCCAGGGAAGAACAGACTGACCACACTCTGTCAATGTAACAAACCCTGGGAGAACAGACTGACCCCACTCTGTCAATGGAACACAGCCAGGGAAGAGCAGACTGACCCCACTCTGTCAATGTTACCCACCCAGGGAAGAGCAGATTGACCCCACTCTGTCAATGTAACACACCCAGGGAAGAGCAGACGGACCCCACTCTGTCAATGTAACGCACCCAGGGAAGAGCAGACTGACCCCACTCTGTCAATGTAACACACCCAGGGAAGAGCAGACTGACCCCACTCTGTCAATGTAACACAGCCAGGGAAGAGCAGACTGACCCCACTCTGTCAATGTAACACACCCAGGGAAGAACAGACTGACCCCACTGTGTCAATGTAACAAACTTGGGGAAGAGCAGACTGACCCCAATCTGTCAATGTAACACACCCAGGGAAGAGAAGACTGACCCCACTCTGTCAATGTAACACAACCAGAGAAGATCAGACTGATCCCACTCTGTCAATGGAACACACCCAGGGATGAGCAGACTGACCCCACTCTGTCAATGTAACCCACCCATTAAGGAGCAGACTGTCCCCACTCTGTCAATGTGACACGCCCTGGGAAGAGCACACTG
Organism: Chiloscyllium punctatum; assembly: GCF_047496795.1. NCBI lineage: Eukaryota > Metazoa > Chordata > Chondrichthyes > Orectolobiformes > Hemiscylliidae > Chiloscyllium > Chiloscyllium punctatum. Next base: position 926,083 of record NW_027309836.1, on the reverse strand, counting down.
ACCCAACTCTGTCAATGTAACACACCCTGGGAAGAGCAGACTGACCAAACTCTGTCAATGTAACAAACCCAGGGAAGAGCAGACTGACCTCACTCTGTCAATGTAACACACCCAGAGAAGAGCAGAATGACCTCTTCCGCAAAGTTACTCACACAGTGAACTGCAGACTTACCCCACTCTGTCAATGTAACCCACCCAGTGAAGTGCACATTGACCCCACTCTGTCATTGTAACACACCCAGGGAAGACCAGACTGACCCCACTCTGTCAATGTAACACACAATGGGAGAACAGACTGACCCCACTGTGTCAATGTAACACACCCAGGGAAGAGCAGACTGACACCACCCTGTCACTGTAACACTCACAGGGAAGAACAGACTGACGCCACTCAGTCAATGTAACACACTCAGGGAAGAGCAGACTGACCCCAATCAGTCAATGTAACACACCCAGGGAAGAGAAGACTGACCCCACTCTGTCAATGTAACAAACCCAGGGAAGAGCAGACGGACCTCACTCTGTCAATGTAACACACCCAGGGAAGAGCAGACTGACCCCACTCTGTCAATGTAACACACCCAGGGAAGAGCAGACTGAACTCACTCTGTCAATGTCACACAACCAGGGAAGATCAGACTGACCCCACTCTGTCAATGCAACACACGCAGGGAAGAGCAGACTGAATTCATTCTGTCAATGTAACCCACCCATAAAAGAGCAGACTGACCCCACTCTGTCAATGTGACACGCCCTGGGAAGAGCAGACTGTCCCCACACTGTCAATGTAACACACCCAGGGAAGAACAGACTGACCCCAATCTGTCAATGTAACACACCCAGGGAAGAGCAGACTGACCCCACTCTGTCAATGTAAAACACCCTGGGAAGAGCAGATTGACCCCACTCTGTCAATATCACGCACCCAGGGAAGAGCAGACTGACCGCACTCTGTCAATGTCACGCACCCAGGGAAGAGCAGACTGACCCCACTGTGTCAATATAACATACACAGGGAAGAGCAGACTGACCCCACTCTGTCAATGTAACGCACCCAGGGAAGAGCAGACTGACCCCACTCTGTCAATGTAAGACACACAGGGAAGAGTAGACTGACCCCACTCTGTCAATGTAACACACCCAGGGAAGAGCAGACTCACCCTACTCTGTCAATGTAAAACACCCAGGGAAGAGCAGACTGACCCCTTTCTGTCAACGCTACACACCCAGGGAAGATCAGACTGACCCAACTCTGTCAATGTAACACATTCTGGGAAGAGCCGACTGACCCCACTCTGTCAATGCAACACACCCAGGGAAGAGCAGACTGACCCCACTCTATCAGTGTAACACACCCAGGGAATAGCAGACTGACCTCACTCTGTCAATGTAACACACCCAGGGATGAGCAGATTGACCCCATTCTGTCAATGTAACACACACAGGGAAGAGCAGACTGACCCCACTCTGTCAATGTAACTCACCCAGGGAAGAGAAGACTGCCCCCACTTTGTCAATGTAACACACCCAGGGGAGACCAGAGTGACCCCTCTATCTCAATGTAACTCACCTAGGGAAGAGCAGACTGACCCCACTCTGTCAAAGTAACACACTCAGGGAAGAGCAGACTGTCCCCACTCTGTCAAAGTAACACACTCAGGGAAGAGCAGACTGACCTCACTCTGTCAATGTAACACACTCAGGGAACAGCAGACTGTCCCCACTCTGTCAAAGTAACACACTCGGGGAAGTGCAGACTGACCCCACTCTGTCAATGTAACACACCCAGGGAAGAGCAGACTGACCCCACCCTGTCAATGTAACACACCCAGGGAAGAGCAGACTGACCCCACTCTGTCAATGTAACACACCCAGGGAAGAGCAGACTGACCCCACCCTGTCAATGTAACACATCCTGGGAAGAGCAGACCCACCCCACTCTGTCAATGTAACACACCCTGGGAAGAGCAGACACACCCCACTCTGTCAATGTATCACACCCAGGGGAGAACAGACTGAACCAACCCTGTCAATGTAACACACTCAGGGAAGAGCAGACTGACCTCACTCTGTCAATGTCACACACCCTGGGAAGAGCAGACTGACCCCCACTCTGTCAATGTAACACACCCAGGGAAGAGCAGACTAACCCCACTCTGTCAATGTAACACACCCAGGGAAAGGCAGACGGATCCTGTTCTGTCAATGTAACGCACCCAGGGAAGAGCAGACTGACCCACTCTGTCAGGATAACACACCCAGTGATGAGCAGACTGACAGCACTCTGTCAATGTAAGACACACAGGGAAGAGTAGACTGACCCCACTCTGTCAATGTAACACACCCAGGGAAGAGCAGACTCACCCCACTCTGTCAATGTAAAACACCCAGGGAAGAGCAGACTGACCCCTATCTGTCAACGTTACACACCCACGGAAGATCAGACTGACCCAACTCTGTCAATGTAACACATTCTGGGAAGAGCAGACTGACCCCACTCTGTCAATGTAACTCACGCACGGAAGAGAAGATTGCCCCCCCTTTGTCAATGTAACACACCCAGGGGAGACCAGACTGACCCCTCTATCTCAATGTATCTCACCTAGGGAAGAGCAGACTGACCCCACTCTGTCAAAGTAACACACTCAGGGAAGAGCAGACTGTCCCCACTCTGTCAAAGTAACACACTCAGGGAAGAGCAGACTGACCTCACTCTGTCAATGTAACACATGCAGGGAACAGCAGACTGTCCCCACTCTGTCAAAGTAACACACTCGGGGAAGTGCAGACTGACCCCACTCTGTCAATGTAACACACACAGGGAAGAGCAGACTGACCCCACCCTGTCAATGTAACACACCCAGGGAAGAGCAGACTGACCCCACTCTGTCAATGTAACACGCCCAGGGAAGAGCAAACTGAACCCACCCTGTCAATGTAACACACCCAGGGAAGAGCAGACTGACTCCACCCTGTCAATGTAACACACCCTGGGAAGAGCAGACACACCCCACTCTGTCAATGTAACATACTCAGGGAATAGCAGTCTGACCCCACTCTGTCAATGTATCACACCCAGGGGAGAGCAGACTGAACCAACCCTGTCAATGTAACGCACCCAGGGAAGAGCAGACTGACCTCACTCTGTCAATGTCACACACCCTGGGAAGAGCAGACTGACCCCCACTCTGTCAATGTAACACACACAGGGAAGTGCACACTGACCCCACTCTGTCATTGTAACACAGCAAGGGAAGAGCAGACCGACCCCACTCTTGCAATGTAACACACCCAGGGGAGAACAGACTGACCCCACTCTGTCAATGTAACACACCCAGGGAAGAGCAGACTGAACCCACTCTGTCAATGTAACACAGCCAGGGAAGAGCAGACTGACCCCACTGTGTCAATGTAAGAAACTTGGGGAAGAGCAGACTGACCCCAATCTGTCAATGTAACACACCCAGGGAAGAGAAGACTGACCCCACTCTGTCAATGTAACACAACCAGGGAAGATCAGACTGACCCCACTCTGTAAATGGAACACACCCAGGGATGAGCAGACTGACCCCACTCTGTCAATGTAACCCACCCATAAAAGAGCAGACTGTCCCCACTCTGTCAATGTGACACGCCCTGGGAAGAGCACACTGACCCAACTCTGTCAATGTAACACACCCTGGGAAGAGCAGACTGACCAAACTCTGTCAATGTAACAAACCCAGGGAAGAGCAGACTGACCTCACTCTGTCAATGTAACACACCCAGAGAAGAGCAGAATGACCTCTTCCGCAAAGTTACTCACACAGTGAACTGCAGACTTACCCCACTCTGTCAATGTAACCCACGCAGTGAAGTGCACATTGACCCCACTCTGTCATTGTAACACACCCAGGGAAGACCAGACTGACCCCACTCTGTCAATGTAACACACAATGGGAGAACAGACTGACCCCACTCTGTCAATGTAACACACCCAGGGAAGAGCAGACAGATACCACTCTGTCAATGTAACACACCAAGGGAAGAACAGACTGACCCCACTCTGTGAATTTAACACACCCAGGGACGAGCAGACTGACCCCACTCTGTCAATGGAACACACCCAGGGGAGAGCAGACTGACACCACCCTGTCACTGTAACACTCCCAGGGAAGAACAGACTGACGCCACTCTGTCAATGTAACACACCCAGGGAAGAGCAGACTGACCCAACACAGTCAATTCAACACACCCAAGGAAGAACAGACTGACCCCACTCTGTCAATGTAACACACTCAGGGAAGAGCAGACTGACCCCAATCAGTCAATGTAACACACCCAGGGAAGAGAAGACTGACCCCACTCTGTCAATGTAACAAACCCAGGGAAGAGCAGACGGACCTCACTCTGTCAATGTAACAAACCCAGGGAAGAGTAGACTGACCCCACTCTGTCAATGTAACACACCCAGGGAAGAGCAGACTGAACTCACTCTGTCAATCTCACACAACCAGGGAATATCAGACTTACCCAACTCTGTCAATGCAACACACGCAGGGAAGAGCAGACTGAATTCATTCTGTCAATGTAACCCACCCATAAAAGAGCAGACTGACCCCACTCTGTCAATGTGACACGCCCTGGAAAGAGCAGACTGACCACACTCTGTCAATGTAACACACGCTGGGAAGAGCAGACTGACCCCCACTCTGTCAATGTAACACACACAGGGAAGTGCACACTGACCGCACTCTGTCATTGTAACACAGCAAGGGAAGAGCAGACTGTCCCCACTCTGTCAAAGTAACACACTCGGGGAAGTGCAGACTGACCCCACTCTGTCAATGTAACACACCCAGGGAAGAGCAGACTGTCCCCACCCTGTCAATGTAACACACCCATGGAAGAGCAGACACACCCCACTCTGTCAATGTAACACACCCTGGGAAGAGCAGACACACCCCACTCTGTCAATGTATCACACCCAGGAGAGAACAGACTGAACCAACCCTGTCAATGTAACACACTCAGGGAAGAGCAGACTGACCTCACTCTGTCAATGTCACACACCCTGGGAAGAGCAGACTGACCCCCACTCTGTCAATGTAACACACCCAGGGAAGAGCAGACTAACCCCACTCTGTCAATGTAACACACCCAGGGAAAGGCAGACGGACGCTGTTCTGTCAATGTAACGCACCCAGGGAAGAGCAGACTGACCCCACTCTGTCAGGATAACACACCCAGGGAAGAGCAGACTGACCCCACTCTGTCAATGTAACACACCCAGAGAAGAGCAGACTGACCCCACTCTGTCAATGTAAGACACACAGGGAAGAGTAGACTGACCCCACTCTGTCAATGTAACACACCCAGGGAAGAGCAGACTCACCCCACTCTGTCAATGTAAAACACCCAGGGAAGAGCAGACTGACCCCTATCTGTCAACGTTACACACCCACGGAAGATCAGACTGACCCAACTCTGTCAATGTAACACATTCTGGGAAGAGCAGACTGACCCCACTCTGTCAATGTAACTCACGCACGGAAGAGAAGATTGCCCCCCCTTTGTCAATGTAACACACCCAGGGGAGACCAGACTGACCCCTCTATCTCAATGTATCTCACCTAGGGAAGAGCAGACTGACCCCACTCTGTCAAAGTAACACACTCAGGGAAGAGCAGACTGTCCCCACTCTGTCAAAGTAACACACTCAGGGAAGAGCAGACTGACCTCACTCTGTCAATGTAACACATGCAGGGAACAGCAGACTGTCCCCACTCTGTCAAAGTAACACGCTCGGGGAAGTGCAGACTGACCCCACCCTGTCAATGTAACACACCCAGGGAAGAGCAGACTAATCCCACTCTGTCAATGTAACACGCCCAGGGAAGAGCAGACTGAACCCACTCTGTCAATGTAACACACCCAGGGAAGAGCAGACTGACTCCACCCTGTCAATGTAACACACCCTGGGAAGAGCAGACACACCCCACTCTGTCAATGTAACATACTCAGGAAACAACAGTCTGACCCCACTCTGTCAATGTATCACACCCGGGGGAGAGCAGACTGAACCAACCCTGTCAATGTAACGCACCCAGGGAAGAGCAGACTGACCTCACTCTGTCAATGTCACACACCCTGGGAAGAGCAGACTGACCCCCACTCTGTCAATGTAACACACACAGGGAAGTGCACACTGACCCCACTCTTGCAATGTAACAAACCCTGGGAGAACCGACTGACCCCACTCTGTCAATGTAACACACCCAGGGAAGAGCAGACTGAACCCACTCAATCAATATAACACACCCAGAGAAGAACAGACTGACCCCACTCAGTCAATGTAACACACCCAGGGAAGAGCAGACTGACCCCACTCTGTCAATGTAACACACCCAGGGAAGAACAGACTGACTCCACTCTGTCAATGTAACCCCCCCAGGGAAGAGCAGACTGACCCCACTCTGTCAATGTAACACACCCAGGGAATAGCAGACTTACCCAACTCTGTCAATGTAACCCACCCATAAAAGAGCAGACTGGCACCACTCTGTCAATGTGACACACCCTGGGAAGAGCAGACTGACCACACTCTGTCAATGTTACCCACCCAGGGAAGAGCAGATTGACCCCACTCTGTCAATGTGACACGCCCTGGGAAGAGCAGACTGACCTCAATCTGTCAATGACAGACACCCAGGGAAGAACAGACTGACCACACTCTGTCAATGTAAGTAACCCTGGGAGAACAGACTGACCCCACTCTGTCAATGGAACACAGCCAGGGAAGAGCAGACTGACCCCACTCTGTCAATGTTACCCACCCAGGGAAGAGCAGATTGACCCCACTCTGTCAATGTAACACACCCAGGGAAGAGCAGACTGACCCCACTCTGTCAATGTAACGCACCCAGGGAAGAGCAGACTGACCCCACTCTGTCAATGTAACACACCCAGGGAAGAGCAGACTGACCCCACTCTGTCAATGGAACACAGCCAGGGAAGAGCAGACTGACCCCACTCTGTCAATGTTACCCACCCAGGGAAGAGCAGATTGACCCCACTCTGTCAATGTAACACACCCAGGGAAGAGCAGACTGACCCCACTCTGTCAATGTAACGCACCCAGGGAAGAGCAGACTGACCCCACTCTGTCAATGTAACACACCCAGTGAAGAGCAGACTGACCCCACTCTGTCAATGTAACACAGCCAGGGAAGAGCAGACTGACCCCACTCTGTCAATGTAACACACCCAGGGAAGAACAGACTGACCCCACTGTGTCAATGTAACAAACTTGGGGAAGAGCAGACTGACCCCAATCTGTCAATGTAACACACCCAGGGAAGAGAAGACTGACCCCACTCTGTCAATGTAACACAACCAGGGAAGATCAGACTGATCCCACTCTGTCAATGGAACACACCCAGGGATGAGCAGACTGACCCCACTCTGTCAATGTAACCCACCCATAAAAGAGCAGACTGTCCCCACTCTGTCAATGTGACACGCCCTGGGAAGAGCACACTGACCCAACTCTGTCAATGTAACACACCCTGGGAAGAGCAGACTGACCAAACTCTGTCAATGTAACAAACCCAGGGAAGAGCAGACTGACCTCACTCTGTCAATGTAACACACCCAGAGAAGAGCAGAATGACCTCTTCCGCAAAGTTACTCACACAGTGAACTGCAGACTTACCCCACTCTGTCAATGTAACCCACCTAGTGAAGTGCACATTGACCCCACTCTGTCATTGTAACACACCCAGGGAAGACCAGACTGACCCCACTCTGTCAATGTAACACACAATGGGAGAACAGACTGACCCCACTGTGTCAATGTAACACACACAGGGAAGAGCAGACTGACACCACCCTGTCACTGTAACACTCACAGGGAAGAACAGACTGACGCCACTCTGTCAATGTAACACACCCAAGGAAGAACAGACTGACCCCACTCTGTCAATGTAACACACTCAGGGAAGAGCAGACTGACCCCAATCAGTCAATGTAACACACCCAGGGAAGAGAAGATTGACCCCACTCTGTCAATGTAACAAACCCAGGGAAGAGCAGACGGACCTCACTCTGTCAATGTAACACACCCAGGGAAGAGCAGACTGACCCCACTCTGTCAATGCAACACACCCAGGGAAGAGCAGACTGAACTCACTCTGTCAATGTCACACAACCAGGGAAGATCAGACTGACCCCACTCTGTCAATGCAACACACGCAGGGAAGAGCAGACTGAATTCATTCTGTCAATGTAACCCACCCATAAAAGAGCAGACTGACCCCACTCTGTCAATGTGACACGCCCTGGGAAGAGCAGACTGTCCCCACACTGTCAATGTAACACACCCAGGGAAGAACAGACTGACCCCACTCTGTCAATATAACACACCCAGGGAAGAGCAGATTGACCCCACTCAGTCAATGTAACCCTCCCATAAAAGAGCAGACTGACCCCACTCTGTCAATGTGACACGCCCTGGGAAGAGCAGACTGACCACACTCTGTCAATGCAACACACCCTGGGAAGAGCAGACTGACCCCCACTCTGTTAATGTAACACACCCAGGGAAGTGCGCACAGACCACACTCTGTCATTATAACACACTAAGGGAAGAGCAGACTGACCCCACTGTGTCAATGTAACACACTTGGGGAAGAGCAGACTGACCCCAATCAGTCAATGTAACACACCCAGGGAAGGGAAGACTGACCCCACTCTGTCAATGTAACCCTCCCAGGGAAGAGCAGACTGACCCGACTCTGTCAATGTAACACACCCAGGGAAGAGCAGACTGACCCCACTCTGTCAATGTAACCCACCCATAAAAGAGCAGACTGACCCCACTCTGTCAATGTAACACAGCCAGGGAAGAGCAGACTGACCCCAATCTGTCAATGTAACACACACAGAAAAAACAGACTGACCCCACTGTGTCAATGTAACACACCCAGGGAAGAGCAGACTGACCCCACTCTGTCAGTATATCACACCCAGGGAAGAGCAGACTGACCCCACTCTGTCAATGTAACACACCCAGGGAAGATCAGACTGACCCCACTCTGTCAATGTAACACACCCAGGGAAGAGTAGACTGACCCCACTCTGTCAATATAATACACCCAGGGTAGAGCAGACTGACCTCACTCTGTCAATGTAACACACCCAGGGAAGAGCAGACTGTCCCCACTCTGTCAATGTAACACACCCAGGGAAGAGCAGACTGACCCCACTCTGTCAATGTAAAACACCGAGGGAAGAGCAGACAGACCCCACTCTGTCAATGTAAAACACCGAGGGAAGAGCAGACTGACCCCAGTCTGTCAATCTAACGCACCCTGGGAAAAGCAGACTGACCCCACTCTGTCAATGTAAAACACCCAGGGAAGAGCAGACTGACCCCTTTCTGTCAACGTTTCACACCCAGGGAAGATCAGACTGACCCAACTCTGTCAATGTAACACATTCTGGGAAGAGCAGACTGACCCAACTCTGTCAATGTAACACACCCTGGGAAGAGCAGACTGACCCCACTCTGTCAATGTAACACACCCTGGGAGGAGCAGACTGACCCCACTCTGTCAATGTAACACACCCTGGGAAGAGCAGACTGACCGCACTCTGTCAATGTAACACACACAGGGAAGAGCAGACGGACCTCACTCTGTCAATGTAACACACCCTGGGAAGAGCAGACTGACCACACTCTGTCAATGTAACACACCCAGGGAAGAGCAGACTGACCCCACTCCGTCAATGTAAGACACCCAGAGAAGAGTAGACTGACCCCACTCTATCAACGTAACACACCCAGGGAAGAGCAGACTGACCTCACTCTGTCAATGTAACACACCCAGGGAAGAGCAGACTGACCCCACTCTGTCAATGTAACACACCCAGGGAAAAGTAGACTGACCCCACTCTGTCAATGTAAAACACCCAGGGAAGAGCAGACTGACCCCTTTCTGTCAACGTTTCACACCCAGGGAAGATCAGACTGACCCAACTCTGTCAATGTAACACATTCTGGGAAGAGCAGACTGACCCAACTCTGTCATTGTAACACACCCAGGGAAGAGCAGACTGACCCCTCTCTGTCATTGTAACACACCCAGGGAAGTGCAGACTGACCTCACTCTGTCAATGTAACACACGCAGGGAAGAGCAGACTGAGCCCCATCTGTCAATGTAACGCACCCAGGGAACAGAAGATTGACCTGGCTAGGTCAATGTAACATACCAAGGAAAGAGCAGACTGACCCCAATCTGTCAATGTAACACACCCAGGGAAGAGCAGACTGACCCCACTCTGTCAATGTCACGCACCCAGGGAAGAGCAGACTGACTGCACTCTGTCAATGTCACGCACCCAGGGAAGAGCAGACTGACCCCACTGTGTCAATGTAACACACCCAGGGAAGAGCAGACTGACCACAAACTTTCAATGTAACACATCCAGGGAAGAGCAGACTGACCCCTCTCTGTCAATGTAACACACCCAGGGAAGAGCAGACTGACCCCACTCTGTCAATGTCACGCACCCAGGGAAGAGCAGACTGACCGCGCACTGTCAATGTAACACACCCAGGGAAGAGCAGATTGACCCCACTGTGTCAATGTAACACACCCAGTGAAGAGCAGACTGACCCCATACTTTCAATGTAACCCACCGAGGGAAGAGCAGACTGACCTCTCTCTGTCAATGTAACACAGCCAGGGAAGAGCAGACTGATACCTTTCTCTCAACGTTATAAACCAAGGGAAGATCAGACTGACCCAACTCTGTCAATGTAACACACACTGGGAAGAGCAGACTGACCCCACTCTGTCAATGTAACACACCCAGGGAAGAGCAGACTGACCGCACTCTGTCATTGTAACACACCCAGGGAAGAGCAGACGCACCTCAATCTTTCAATGTAACACACCCAGGGAAGAGCAGACTAACCTCACTCTGTCAATGTAACACACCCAGGGAAGTCAGACGGACCCTGTTCTGTCAATGTAACACACCCAGGGAAGAGCATACTGACCCCACTCTGTCAATTTAACGCACCCAGGCAAGAGCAGACTGACCCCACTCTGTCAATATCACAGACCCAGGGAAGAGCAGACTGACCCCACTCTGTCAATGTAACACACTCAGGGAAGAACACACTGACCCCACTCTGTCAATGTAACACACTCAGGGAAGAACACACTGACCCCACTCTGTCAATGTAACGCACCCAGGGAAGAGAAGATTGACCCCCCTCTGTCAATATAACGCACCCAGGTTAGAGCGGAATGACCCCACTCTGTCAATTTAATTAACCCAGGGAAGTGCAGACTGACCCAACTCTGTCAATGTAACACACCGAGGGAAGAGCAGACTGACCCCACTCTGTCAATGTAAGACACCCAGGGAAGAGTAGACTGACCCCACTCTGTCAATGTAATACACCCAGGGTAGAGCAGACTGACCTCACTCTGTCAATGTAACACACCCAGGGAAGAGCAGACTGTTCCCACTCTGTCAATGTAACACACCCAGGGAAGAGCAGACTGACCCCAATCTGTCAATGTAAAACACCCAGGGAAGAGCAGACTGACCCCACTCTGTAAATGTCACACACCCAGGGAAGAGCAGACTGACCGCACTCTGTCAATGTAACACACCCAGGGAAGAGCAGACTGACCCCACTCTGTCAATGTAACACACCCTGGGAAGAGCAGACTGACCCCAATCTGTCAATGTAACACACCCTGGGTAGAGCAGACTGACCCCACTCTGTCAATGTAACACACCCAGGGAAGAGCAGACTGACCGCACTCTGTCAATGTAACACACCCAGGGAAGAGCAGACTGACCCCACTCTGTCAATGTAACACACCCTGGGAAGAGCAGACTGACCCCACTCTGTCATTGTAACACACCCAGGGAAGAGCAGACTGACCCCACTCTGTCAATGTAACACACAATGGGAGAACAGACTGACCCCACTCAGTCAATGTAACACACCCAGGGAAGAGCAGACACATACCACTCTGTCAATGTAACACACCAAGGGAAGAACAGACTGACCCCACTCTGTCAATTTAACACACCCAGGGAAGAGCAGACTGACACCACCCTGTCACTGTTACAGTCCCAGGGAAGAACAGACTGACGCCACTCTGTCAATGGAACACACCCAGGGGAGAGCAGACTGACACCACCCTGTCACTGTTACAGTCCCAGGGAAGAACAGACTGACGCCACTCTGTCAATGTAACACACCCAGGGAAGAGCAGACAGATACCACTCTGTCAATGTAACACACCAAGGGAAGAACAGACTGACCCCACTCTGTCAATGGAACACACCCAGGGGAGAGCAGACTGACACCACCCTGTCACTGTTACAGTCCCAGGGAAGAACAGACTGACGCCACTCTGTCAATGTAACACACCCAAGGAAGAGCAGACTGACCCAACACAGTCAATTCAACACACCGAAGGAAGAACAGACTGACCCCACTCTGTCAATGTAACACACTCAGGGAAGAGCAGACTGACCCCAATCTGTCAATGTAACACACCCAGGGAAGAGAAGACTGACCCCACTCTGTCAATGTAACAAACCCAGGGAAGAGCAGACGGACCTCACTCTGTCAATGTAACACACCCAGGGAAGAGCAGACTGACCCCAAACTGTCAATGTAACACACCCAGGGAAAAACAGACTGACCCCACTGTGTCAATGTAACACACCCAGGGAAGAGCAGACTGACCCCACTCTGTCAGTATATCACACCCAGGGAAGAGCAGACTGACCCCACTCTGTCAATGTAACACACCCAGGGAAGATCAGACTGACCCCACTCTGTCAATGTAACACACCCAGGGAAGAGTAGACTGACCCCACTCTGTCAATGTAATACACCCAGGGTAGAGCAGACTGACCTCACTCTGTCAATGTAACACACCCAGGGAAGAGCAGACTGTCCCCACTCTGTCAATGTAACACACCCAGGGAAGAGCAGACTGACCCCACTCTGTCAATGTAAAACACCGAGGGAAGAGCAGACTGACCCCACTCTGTCAATGTCACGCACACAGGGAAGAACAGACTGACCCCACTCTGTCAATGTAACACACCCAGGGAAGAGAAGACTGACCCCACTCTGTCAATGTCACGCACCCAGGGAAGAGCACACTGACCGCTCTCTGTTAATGTAACACACCCAGGGAAGAGCAGACTGACCCCACTCTGTCAATGTAACACACCCAGGGAAGAGCAGACTGACCCCACTCTGTCACTGTAACACACCCAGGGAAGAGCAGACTGACCCCACTCTGTCAATGTAACAGACGCAGGGAAGAGCAGACTGACCGCACTCAGTCAACGTAACCCACCCAGGGAAGAGCAGACTGACCCCAGTCTGTCAATCTAACGCACCCTGGGAAGAGCAGACCGACCCCACTCTGTCACTGTAACACACCCAGGGACGAGCAGACTGATCCCACTCTGTCAATGTAACACGCCCAGGGAAGGGTAGACTGACCCCACTCTGTCAATGAAACACACCCAAGGAAGAGCAGAGTGACCCCACTCTGTCAATGTAACACACCCTGGGAGGAGCAGACTGACCCCACTCTGTCAATGTAACACACCCTGGGAAGAGCAGACTGACCGCACTCTGTCAATGTAACACATGCAGGGAAGAGTAGACTGACCCCACTCTGTCAATGTAACACACCCAGGGAAGAACAGACGGACCTCACTCTGTCAATGTAACACACCCTGGGAAGAGCAGACTGACCACACTCTGTCAATGTAACACACCCAAGGAAGAGCAGAGTGACCCCACTCTGTCAATGTAACACACCCTGGGAGGAGCAGACTGACCCCACTCTGTCAATGTAACACACCCTGGGAAGAGCAGACTGACCGCACTCTGTCAATGTAACACATGCAGGGAAGAGTAGACTGACCCCACTCTGTCAATGTAACACACCCAGGGAAGAACAGACGGACCTCACTCTGTCAATGTAACACACCCTGGGAAGAGCAGACTGACCCCACTCTGTCAATGTAACACACCCAGGGAAGAGCAGACTGACCTCACTCTGTCAATGTAACACACCCAGGGAAGAGCAGACTGACCCCACTCTGTCAATGTAACACACCCAGGGAAAAGTAGACTGACCCCACTCTGTCAATGTAAAACACCCAGGGAAGAGCAGACTGACCCCTCTCTGTCAATGTAACACACGCAGGGAAGAGTAGACTGACCCCACTCTGTCAATGTAACACACCCAGGGAAGAGCAGACTGACCCCACTCTGTCAATGTAACACACCCAGAAAAAACAGACTGACAACACTGTGTCAATGTAACACACCAAGGGAAGAGCAGACTGACCCCACTCTGTCAGTATATCACACCCAGGGAAGAGCAGACTGACCCCACTCTGTCAATGTAACACACCCAGGGAAGATCAGACTGACCCCACTCTGTCAATGTAACACACCCAGGGAAGAGTCGACTGACCCCACTCTGTCAATATAATACACCCAGGGAAGAGCAGACTGACCCCACACTGTCAATGTAAAACACCGAGGGAAGAGCAGACTGACCCCACTCTGTCAATGTCACGCACCCAGGAAAGAACAGACTGACCCCACTCTGTCAATGTAACACACCCAGGGAAAAGCAGACTGACCCCACTCTGTCAATGTCACGCACCCAGGGAAGAGCACACTGACCGCTCTCTGTTAATGTAACACACCCAGGGAAGAGCAGACTGACCCCACTCTGTCAATGTAACACACCCTGGGAAGAGCAGACTGACCCCACTCTTTCACTGTAACACACCCAGGGAAGAGCAGACAGACCCCACTCTGTCAATGTAACAAACCCAGGGAAGAGCACACTGACCCCACTCTGTCAATGTAACAGACGCAGGGAAGAGCAGACTGACCGCACTCAGTCAACGTAACCCACCCAGGGAAGAGCAGACTGACCCCAGTCTGTCATTCTAACGCACCCTGGGAAGAGCAGACCGACCCCACTCTGTCACTGTAACACACCCAGGGACGAGCAGACTGACCCCACTCTGTCAATGTAACACGCCCAGGGAAGGGTAGACTGACCCCACTCTGTCAATGAAACACACCCAAGGAAGTGCAGACTGACCCCACTCTGTCAATGTAACACACCCTGGGAGGAGCAGACTGACCCCACTCTGTCAATGTAACACACCCTGGGAAGAGCAGACTGACCGCACTCTGTCAATGTAACACATGAAGGGAAGAGTAGACTGACCCCACTCTGTCAATGTAACACACCCAGGGAAGAGCAGACGGACCTCACTCTGTCAATGTAACACACCCTGGGAAGAGCAGACTGACCACACTCTGTCAATGTAACACACCCAGGGAAGAGCAGACTGACCCCACTCTGTCAATGTAAGACACCCAGTGAAGAGTAGACTGACCCCACTCTGTCAATGTAACACACCCAGGGAAGAGAAGACTGACCTCACTCTGTCAATGTAACACACCCAGGGAAGAGCAGACTGACCCCACTCTGTCAATGTAACACACCCAGGGAAAAGCAGACTGACCCCACTCTGTCAATGTAAAACACCCAAGGAAGAGCAGACTGACCCCTTTCTGTCAACGTTTCACACCCAGGGAAGATCAGACTGACCCAACTCTGTCAATGTAACACATTCTGGGAAGATTAGACTGACCCAACTCTGTCATTGTAACACACCCAGGGAAGAGCAGATTGACCCCTCTCGGTCATTGTAACACACCCAGGGAAGAGCAGACTGACCTCACTCTGTCAATGTAACACACACAGGGAAGAGCAGACTGACCCCACTCTGTCAATGTAACGCACCCAGGGAACAGAAGATTGACCTGGCTAGGTCAATGTAACATACCCAGGGAAGAGCAGACTGACCCCAATCTGTCAATGTAACACACCCAGGGAAGAGCAGACTGACCCCACTCTGTCAATGTCACGCACCCAGGGAAGAGCCGACTGACCGCACTCTGTCAATGTCACGCACCCAGGGAAGAGCAGACTGACCCCACTGTGTCAATGTAACACACCCAGGGAAGAGCAGACTGACCCCACACTTTCAATGTAACACATCCAGGGAAGAGCAGACTGACCCCTCTCTGTCAATGTAACACACCCAGGGAAGAGCAGACTGACCCCACTCTGTCAATGTAACACACCCAGGGAAGAGCAGATTGACCCCACTCTGTCAATGTCACGCACCCAGGGAAGAGCAGACTGACCGCACACTGTCAATGTAACACACCCAGGGAAGAGCAGATTGACCCCACTGTGTCAATGTAACACACCCAGGGAAGAGCAGACTGACCCCATACTTTCAATGTAACCCACCGAGGGAAGAGCAGACTGACCTCTCTCTGTCAATGTAACACACCCAGGGAAGAGCAGACTGAAACCACTCTGGCAATGTAACACAGCCAGGGAAGAGCAGACTGACCCCTTTCTCTCAACGTAATAAACCCAGGGCAGATCAGACTGACCCAACTCTGTCAATGTAACACACACTGGGAAGAGCAGACTGACCCCACTCTGTCAATGTAACACACCCAGGGAAGAGCAGACTGACCCCATACTTTCAATGTAACCCAGCGAGGGAAGAGCAGACTGACCTCTCTCTGTCAATGTAACGCACCCAGGGAAGAGCAGACTGACCCCACTCTGTCAATATCACAGACCCAGGGAAGAGCAGACTGACCCCACTCTGTCAATGTAACTCACCCAGGGAAGAGCAGACTGACCCCACTCTGTCAATGTAAGACACCCAGGGAAGAGTAGACTGACCCCACTCTGTCAATGTAATACACCCAGAGTAGAGCAGACTGACCTCACTCTGTCAATGTAACACACACAGAGAAGAGCAGACTGTCCCCACTCTGTCAATGTAACACACCCAGGGAAGAGCAGACTGACCCCAATCTGTCAATGTAAAACACCCATAGAAGAGCAGACTGACCCCACTCTGTCAATGTGACGCACCCAGGGAAGAGCAGACTGACCCCACTCTGTCAATGTAACACACCCAGGGAAGAGCAGACTGACCCCACTCTGTCAATGTCACGCACCCAGGGAAGAGCACACTGACCGCACTCGGTCAATGTAACACACCCAGGGAAGAGCAGACTGACCCCACTCTGTCCATGTAACACACCCTGGGAAGAGCAGACTGACCCCAATCTGTCAATGTAACACACCCTGGGAAGAGCAGACTGACCCCACTCTGCCACTGTAACACACCCAGAGAAAAGCAGAATGACCTCTTCTGCAATGTTACTCACACAGTGAACTGCAGACTTACCCCACTCTGTCAATGTAACCCACCCAGTGAAGTGCACATTGACCCCACTTTGTCATTGTAACACACCCAGGGAAGAGCAGACTGACCCCACTCTGTCAATGTAACACACAATGGGAGAACAGACTGACCCCACTCTGTCAATGTAACACACCCAGGGAAGAGCAGACAGATACCACTCTGTCAATGTAACACACCAAGGGAAGAACAGACAGACCCCACTCTGTCAATTTAACACACCCAGGGAAGAGCAGACTGACCCCACTCTGTCAATGGAACACACCCAGTGGAGAGCAGACTGACACCACCCTGTCACTGTAACACTCCCAGGGAAGAGAAGACTGACCCCACTCTGTCAATGTAACAAACCCAGGGAAGAGCAGACGGACCTCACTCTGTCAATGTAACACACCCAGGGAAGAGCAGACTGACCCCACTCTGTCAATGTAACACACCCAGGGAAGAGCAGACTGACCCCACTCTTTCAATGCAACACACGCAGGGAAGAGCAGACTGAATTCATTCTGTCAATGTAACCCACACATAAAAAGCAGACTGAACCCACTCTGTCAATGTGACACGCCCTGGGAAGAGCAGACTGACCACACTCTGTCATTGTAACACAGCAAGGGAAGAGCAGACTGACCCCACTCTGTCAATGTAACAAAACCCTGGGAGAAAAGACTGTCCCCACTCTGTCAATGTAACACACCCAGGGAAGAGCAGACTGAACCCACTCTGTCAATGTAACACACCCAGGGAAGAACAGACTGACCCCACTCTGTCAATATAAAACACCCAGGGAAGAGCAGATTGTCACCACTCAGTCAATGTAACCCTCCCATAAAAGAGCAGACTGACCCCACTCTGTCAATGTGACACGCCCTGGGAAGAGCAGACTGACCACACTCTGTCAATGCAACACACCCTGGGAAGAGCAGACTGACCCCCACTCTGTTAATGTAACACACCCAGGGAAGTGCGCACAGACCACACTCTGTCATTGTAACACAATAAGGGAAGAGCAGACTGACCCCACTGTGTCAATGTAAGACACTTGGGGAAGAGCAGACTGACCCCAATCAGTCAATGTAACACACCCAGGGAAGAGAAGACTGACCCCACTCTGTCAATGTAACCCTCCCAGGGAAGAGCAGACTGACCCCACTCTGTCAATGTAACACACCCAGGGAAGAGCAGACTGACCCCACTCTGTCAATGTAACCACCCATAAAAGAGCAGACTGACCCCACTCTGTCAATGTAACACAGCCAGGGAAGAGCAGACTGACCCCACTGGGTCAATGTAACACACGCAGGGAAGAGCAGACTGACACCACTCTGTCAGTATATCAAACCCAGGGAAGAGCAGACTGACCCCACTCTGTCAATGTAAACCACCCATAAAAGAGCAGACTGACCCCACTCTGTCAATGTAACACAGCCAGGGATGAGCAGACTGACCACACTGTGTCAATGTAACACACCCAGGGAAGAGCAGACTGACCCCACTCTGTCAGTATATCACACCCAGGGAAGAGCAGACTGACCCCACTCTGTCAATGTAACACACCCAGGGAAGATCAGACTGACCCCACTCTGTCAATGTAACACACCCAGTGAAGAGCAGACTGACCCCACTCTGTCAATGTAAAACACCGAGGGAAGAGCTGACTGACCCCAATCTGTCAATGTCACGCACCCAGGGAAGAACAGACTGACCCCACTCTGTTAATGTAACACACCCAGGGAAGAGCAGACTGACCACACTCTGTCAATCTCACGCACCCAGGGAAGAGCACACTGACCGCACTCTGTCAATGTAACACACCCAGGGAAGAGCAGACTGTCCCCACTCTGTCAATGTAACACACCCAGTGAAGAGCAGACTGACCCCACTCTGTCAATGTAAAACACCGAGGGAAGAGCTGACTGACCCCACTCTGTCAATGTCACGCACCCAGGGAAGAACAGACTGACCCCACTCTGTCAATGTAACACACCCTGGGAAGAGCAGACTGACCCCACTCTGTCACTGTAACACACCCAGGGAAGAGCAGACTGACCCCACTCTGTCAATGTAACAAACCCAGAGAAGAGCAGACTGACCCCACTCTGTCAATGTAACAGACGCAGGGAAGAGCAGACTGACCGCACTCAGTCAATGTAACCCACCCTGGGAAGAGCAGACTGACCCCACTCTGTCAATGTAACACACCCAGGGAAGAGCAGACTGACCCCACTCTGTCAATGTAACACACCCAGGGAAGAGCAGACTGACCCCACTCTGTCAATGTAACAAACCCAGAGAAGAGCAGACTGACCCCACTCTGTCAATGTAACAGACGCAGGGAAGAGCAGACTGACCGCACTCAGTCAATGTAACCCACCCTGGGAAGAGCAGACTGACCCCACTCTGTCAATGTAACACACCCTGCGAAGATCAGACTGACCCAACTCTGTCAATGTAACACATTCTGGGAAGAGCAGACTGACCCAACTCTGTCATTGTAACACACCCAGGGAAGAGCAGACTGACCCCTCTATGTCATTGTAACACACCCAGGGAAGAGCAGACTGACCTCACTCTGTCAATGTAACACACCCAGGGAAATGCAGACTGACCCCACTCTGTCAATGTAACACACCCAGGGAAGAGCAGACTGACCCCACTCTGTCAATGTCACGCACCCAGGGAAGAGCAGACTGACCGCACTCTGTCAATGTCACGTCCCCAGGGAAGAGCAGACTGACCCCACTGTGTCAATGTAACACACCCAGGGAAGAGCAGACTGACCCCACACTTTCAATGAAACACATCCAGGGAAGAGCAGACTGACCCCTCTCTGTCAATGTAACACACCCAGGGAAGAGCAGACTGACCCCACTCTGTCAATGTAACACACCCAGGGAAGAGCAGACTGACCCCACTCTGTCAATGTCACGCACCCAGGGAAGAGCAAACTGACCGCGAACTGTCAATGTAACACACCCAGGGAAGAGCAGATTGACCCCACTGTGTCAATTTAACACACCCAGGGAAGAGCAGACTGAAACCACTCTGGCAATGTAACACACCCAGGGAAGAGCAGACTGACCTCTCTCTGTCAATGTAACACACCCAGGGAAGAGCAGACTGACCCCTTTCTCTCAACGTTATAAACCCAGCAAAGATCAGACTGACCCAACTCTGTCAATGTAACACACACTGGGAAGAGCAGAGTGACCCCACTCTGTCAATGTAACACACCCAGGGAAGAACAGACTGACCCCACTCTGTCATTGTAACACACCCAGGGAAGAGCAGACGGACCTCAATCTGTCAATGTAACACTCCCAGGGAAGAGCAGACTAACCTCACTCTGTCAATGTAACACACCCAGGGAAAGGCAGACGGACCCTGTTCTGTCAAAGTAACACACTCAGGGAAGAGCAGACTGACCCCACTCTGTCAATGTAAAGCACCCAGGGAAGAACAGACTGACCCCACTCTGTCAATAGCACAGACCCAGGGAAGAGCAGACTGACCCCACTCTGTCAATATAACACAGCAGGGAAGAGCAGACTGACCCCACTCTGTCAATGTAACACACTCAGGGAAGAACACACTGACCCCACTCTGTCAATGTAACGCACCCAGGGAAGAGAAGATTGACCCCCCTCTGTCAATGTAACGCACCCAGGGTAGACCGGAATGACCCCACTCTGTCAATGTAACACACCCAGTGAAGAGCAGACTGACCCCACTCTATCAATGTAAAACACCGAGGGAAGAGCTGACTGACCCCAATCTGTCAATGTCACGCACCCAGGGAAGAACAGACTGACCCCACTCTGTCAATGTAACACACCCAGGGAAGAGCAGACTGACCACACTCTGTCAATCTCACGCACCCAGGGAAGAGCACACTGACCGCACTCTGTCAATGTAACACACCCAGGGAAGAGCAGACTGTCCCCACTCTGTCAATGTAACACACCCAGTGAAGAGCAGACTGACCCCACTCTGTCAATGTAAAACACCGAGGGAAGAGCTGACTGACCCCACTCTGTCAATGTCACGCACCCAGGGAAGAACAGACTGACCCCACTCTGTCAATGTAACACACCCTGGGAAGAGCAGACTGACCCCACTCTGTCACTGTAACACACCCAGGGAAGAGCAGACTGACCCCACTCTGTCAATGTAACAAACCCAGAGAAGAGCAGACTGACCCCACTCTGTCAATGTAACAGACGCAGGGAAGAGCAGACTGACCGCACTCAGTCAATGTAACCCACCCTGGGAAGAGCAGACTGACCCCACTCTGTCAATGTAACACACCCAGGGAAGAGCAGACTGACCCCACTCTGTCAATGTAACACACCCAGGGAAGAGCAGACTGACCCCACTCTGTCAATGTAACAAACCCAGAGAAGAGCAGACTGACCCCACTCTGTCAATGTAACAGACGCAGGGAAGAGCAGACTGACCGCACTCAGTCAATGTAACCCACCCTGGGAAGAGCAGACTGACCCCACTCTGTCAATGTAACACACCCTGGGAAGATCAGACTGACCCAACTCTGTCAATGTAACACATTCTGGGAAGAGCAGACTGACCCAACTCTGTCATTGTAACACACCCAGGGAAGAGCAGACTGACCCCTCTATGTCATTGTAACACACCCAGGGAAGAGCAGACTGACCTCACTCTGTCAATGTAACACACCCAGGGAAATGCAGACTGACCCCACTCTGTCAATGTAACACACCCAGGGAAGAGCAGACTGACCCCACTCTGTCAATGTCACGCACCCAGGGAAGAGCAGACTGACCGCACTCTGTCAATGTCACGTCCCCAGGGAAGAGCAGACTGACCCCACTGTGTCAATGTAACACACCCAGGGAAGAGCAGACTGACCCCACACTTTCAGTGAAACACATCCAGGGAAGAGCAGACTGACCCCTCTCTGTCAATGTAACACACCCAGGGAAGAGCAGACTGACCCCACTCTGTCAATGTAACACACCCAGGGAAGAGCAGACTGACCCCACTCTGTCAATGTCACGCACCCAGGGAAGAGCAAACTGACCGCGAACTGTCAATGTAACACACCCAGGGAAGAGCAGATTGACCCCACTGTGTCAATTTAACACACCCAGGGAAGAGCAGACTGAAACCACTCTGGCAATGTAACACACCCAGGGAAGAGCAGACTGACCTCTCTCTGTCAATGTAACACACCCAGGGAAGAGCAGACTGACCCCTTTCTCTCAACGTTATAAACCCAGCGAAGATCAGACTGACCCAACTCTGTCAATGTAACACACACTGGGAAGAGCAGAGTGACCCCACTCTGTCAATGTAACACACCCAGGGAAGAACAGACTGACCCCATTCTGTCATTGTAACACACCCAGGGAAGAGCAGACGGACCTCAATCTGTCAATGTAACACTCCCAGGGAAGAGCAGACTAACCTCACTCTGTCAATGTAACACACCCAGGGAAAGGCAGACGGACCCTGTTCTGTCAAAGTAACACACTCAGGGAAGAGCAGACTGACCCCACTCTGTCAATGTAAAGCACCCAGGGAAGAACAGACTGACCCCACTCTGTCAATAGCACAGACCCAGGGAAGAGCAGACTGACCCCACTCTGTCAATATAACACAGCAGGGAAGAGCAGACTGACCCCACTCTGTCAATGTAACACACCCAGGGAAGAGCAGACTGACCCCACTCTGTCAATGTAACACACTCAGGGAAGAACACACTGACCCCACTCTGTCAATGTAACACACCCAGGGAAGAGCAGATTGACCCCACTGTGTCAATTTAACACACCCAGGGAAGAGCAGACTGAAACCACTCTGGCAATGTAACACACCCAGGGAAGAGCAGACTGACCTCTCTCTGTCAATGTAACACACCCAGGGAAGAGCAGACTGACCCCTTTCTCTCAACGTTATAAACCCAGCGAAGATCAGACTGACCCAACTCTGTCAATGTAACACACACTGGGAAGAGCAGAGTGACCCCACTCTGTCAATGTAACACACCCAGGGAAGAACAGACTGACCCCATTCTGTCATTGTAACACACCCAGGGAAGAGCAGACGGACCTCAATCTGTCAATGTAACACTCCCAGGGAAGAGCAGACTAACCTCACTCTGTCAATGTAACACACCCAGGGAAAGGCAGACGGACCCTGTTCTGTCAAAGTAACACACTCAGGGAAGAGCAGACTGACCCCACTCTGTCAATGTAAAGCACCCAGGGAAGAACAGACTGACCCCACTCTGTCAATAGCACAGACCCAGGGAAGAGCAGACTGACCCCACTCTGTCAATATAACACAGCAGGGAAGAGCAGACTGACCCCACTCTGTCAATGTAACACACTCAGGGAAGAACACACTGACCCCACTCTGTCAATGTAACGCACCCAGGGAAGAGAAGATTGACCCCCCTCTGTCAATGTAACGCACCCAGGGTAGAGCGGAATGACCCCACTCTGTCAATTTAAATTACCCAGGGAAGAGCAGACTGACCTCACTCTGTCAGTATATCACACCCAGGGAAGAGCAGACTGACCCCACTCTGTCAATGTAACTCACCCAGGGAAGAGCAGACTGACCCCACTCTGTCAATATAAGACACCCAGGGAAGAGTAGACTGACCCCACTCTGTCAATGTAATACACCCAGGGTAGAGCAGACTGTCCTCACTCTGTCAATGTAACACACCCAGGGAAGAGCAGACTGTCCCCACTCTGTTAATGTAACACACCCAGGAAAGAGCAGACTGACCCCAATCTGTCAATGTAAAACACCCAGGGAAGAGCAGACTGACCCCACTCTGTCAATGTCACGCACCCAGGGAAGAGCAGACTGACCCCATTCTGTCAATGTAACACACCCAGGGAAGAGCAGACTGACCCCACTCTGTCAATGTCACGCACCCAGGGAAGAGCACACTGACCGCTCTCTGTCAATGTCACACACCCAGGGAAGAGCAGACTGACCCCACTCTGTCAATGTAACACACCCTGGGAAGAGCAGACTGACCCCAATCTGTCAATGTAACACACCCAGTGAAGAGCAGACTGACCCCACTCTGTCACTGTAACACACCCAGGGAAGAGCAGACTGACCCCACTCTGTCAATGTAACAAACCCATGGAAGAGCAGACTGACCCCACTCTGTCAATGTAACAGACGCTGGTAAGAGCAGACTGACCGCACTCAGTCAATGTAACCCACCCAGGGAAGAGCAGACTGACCCCACTCTGTCAATCTAATGCACCCTGGGAAGAGCAGACTGACCCCACTCTGTCACTGTAACACACCCAGGGACGAGCAGACTGACCCCACTCTGTCAATGTAACACGCCCAGGGAAGCGTAGACTGACCCCACTCTATCAATGAAACACACCCAAGGATGAGCAGACTGACCCCACTCTGTCAATGTAACATACCCTGTGAGGAGCAGACTGACCCCACTCTGTCAATGTAACACACCCTGGGAAGAGCAGACTGACCGCACTGTGTCAATGTAACACACGCAGGGAAGAGTAGACTGACCCCACTCTGTCAATGTAACACACGCAGGGAAGAGTAGACTGACCCCACTCTGTCAATGTAACACACACAGGGAAGAGCAGACGGACCCCACTCTGTCAATGTAACACACCCTGGGAGGAGCAGACTGACCCCACTCTGTCAATGTAAAACACCCAGGGAAGAGCAGACTGACCCATTTCTGTCAACGTTTCACACCCAGGGAAGATCAGACTGACCCAACTCTGTCAATGTAACACATTCTGGGAAGAGCAGGCTGACCCAACTGTGTCATTGTAACACACCCAGGGAAGAGCACACTGACCCTTCTCTGTCATTGTAACGCACCGAGGGAAGAGCAGACTGACCTCACTCTGTCAATGTAACACACCCAGGGAAGAGCAGACTGTCCCCACTCTGTCAATGTAACACACCCAGTGAAGAGCAGACTGACCCCACTCTGTCAATGTAAAACACCGAGGGAAGAGCTGACTGACCCCACTCTGTCAATGTCACGCACCCAGGGAAGAACAGACTGACCCCACTCTGTCAATGTAACACACCCAGGGAAGAGCAGACTGACCCCACTCTGTCAATCTCACGCACCCAGGGAAGAGCACACTGACCGCACTCTGTCAATGTAACACACCCAGGGAAGAGCAGACTGTCCCCACTCTGTCAATGTAACACACCCAGTGAAGAGCAGACTGACCCCACTCTGTCAATGTAAAACACCGAGGGAAGAGCTGACTGACCCCACTCTGTCAATGTCACGCACCCAGGGAAGAACAGACTGACCCCACTCTGTCAATGTAACACACCCTGGGAAGAGCAGACTGACCCCACTCTGTCACTGTAACACACCCAGGGAAGAGCAGACTGACCCCACTCTGTCAATGTAACAAACCCAGAGAAGAGCAGACTGACCCCACTCTGTCAATGTAACAGACGCAGGGAAGAGCAGACTGACCGCACTCAGTCAATGTAACCCACCCTGGGAAGAGCAGACTGACCCCACTCTGTCAATGTAACACACCCAGGGAAGAGCAGACTGACCCCACTCTGTCAATGTAACACACCCAGGGAAGAGCAGACTGTCCCCACTCTGTCAATGTAACAAACCCAGAGAAGAGCAGACTGACCCCACTCTGTCAATGTAACAGACGCAGGGAAGAGCAGACTGACCGCACTCAGTCAATGTAACCCACCCTGGGAAGAGCAGACTGACCCCACTCTGTCAATGTAACACACCCAGGGAAGATCAGACTGACCCAACTCTGTCAATGTAACACATTCTGGGAAGAGCAGACTGACCCAACTCTGTCATTGTAACACACCCAGGGAAGAGCAGACTGACCCCTCTCTGTCATTGTAACACACCCAGGGAAGAGCAGACTGACCTCACTCTGTCAATGTAACACACCCAGGGAAATGCAGACTGACCCCACTCTGTCAATGTAACACACCCAGGGAAGAGCAGACTGACCCCACTCTGTCAATGTCACGCACCCAGGGAAGAGCAGACTGACCGCACTCTGTCAATGTCACGTCCCCAGGGAAGAGCAGACTGACCCCACTGTGTCAATGTAACACACCCAGGGAAGAGCAGACTGACCCCACACTTTCAATGAAACACATCCAGGGAAGAGCAGACTGACCCCTCTCTGTCAATGTAACACACCCAGGGAAGAGCAGACTGACCCCACTCTGTCAATGTAACACACCCAGGGAAGAGCAGACTGACCCCACTCTGTCAATCTCACGCACCCAGGGAAGAGCAAACTGACCGCGAACTGTCAATGTAACACACCCAGGGAAGAGCAGATTGACCCCACTGTGTCAATTTAACACACCCAGGGAAGAGCAGACTGAAACCACTCTGGCAATGTAACACACCCAGGGAAGAGCAGACTGACCTCTCTCTGTCAATGTAACACACCCAGGGAAGAGCAGACTGACCCCTTTCTCTCAACGTTATAAACCCAGGGAAGATCAGACTGACCCAACTCTGTCAATGTAACACACACTGGGAAGAGCAGAGTGACCCCACTCTGTCAATGTAACACACCCAGGGAAGAACAGACTGACCCCACTCTGTCATTGTAACACACCCAGGGAAGAGCAGACGGACCTCAATCTGTCAATGTAACACTCCCAGGGAAGAGCAGACTAACCTCACTCTGTCAATGTAACACACCCAGGGAAAGGCAGACGGACCCTGTTCTGTCAAATTAACACACTCAGGGAAGAGCAGACTGACCCCACTCTGTCAATGTAAAGCACCCAGGGAAGAACAGACTGACCCCACTCTGTCAATAGCACAGACCCAGGGAAGAGCAGACTGACCCCACTCTGTCAATGTAACACACCCAGGGAAGAGCAGACTGTCCCCACTCTGTCAATGTAACACACTCAGGGAAGAACACACTGACCCCACTCTGTCAATGTAACGCACCCAGGGAAGAGAAGATTGACCCCCCTCTGTCAATGTAACGCACCCAGGGTAGAGCGGAATGACCCCACTCTGTCAATTTAAATCACCCAGGGAAGAGCAGACTGACCCCACTCTGTCAGTATATCACACCCAGGGAAGAGCAGACTGACCCCACTCTGTCAATGTAACTCACCCAGGGAAGAGCAGACTGACCCCACTCTGTCAATGTAAGACACCCAGGGAAGAGTAGACTGACCCCACTCTGTCAATGTAATACACCCAGTGTAGAGCAGACTGACCTCACTCTGTCAATGTAACACACCCAGGGAAGAGCAGACTGTCCCCACTCTGTTAATGTAACACACCCAGGAAAGAGCAGACTGACCCCAATCTGTCAATGTAAAACACCCAGGGAAGAGCAGACTGACCCCACTCTGT
This sequence comes from Chiloscyllium punctatum, assembly GCF_047496795.1. NCBI lineage: Eukaryota > Metazoa > Chordata > Chondrichthyes > Orectolobiformes > Hemiscylliidae > Chiloscyllium > Chiloscyllium punctatum. The sequence continues at coordinate 898,310 of NW_027309836.1, read as the reverse complement.
CAATGTCACGCACCCAGGGAAGAGCAGACTGACCCCACTCTGTCAATGTAACACACCCAGGGAAGAGCAGACTGACCCCACTCTGTCAATGTCACGCGCCCAGGGAAGAGCACACTGACCGCACTCTGTCAATGTAACACACCCAGGGAAGAGCAGACTGACCCCACTCTGTCAATGTAACACACCCTGGGAAGAGCAGACTGACCCCAATCTGTCAATGTAACACACCCAGTGAAGAGCAGACTGACCCCACTCTGTCACTGTAACACACCCAGGGAAGAGCAGACTGACCCCACTCTGTCAATGTAACAAACCCATGGAAGAGCAGACTGACCCCACTCTGTCAATGTAACAGACGCTGGTAAGAGCAGACTGACCGCACTCAGTCAATGTAACCCACCCAGGGAAGAGCAGACTGACCCCACTCTGTCAATCTAATGCACCCTGGGAAGAGCAGACTGACCCCACTCTGTCACTGTAACACACCCAGGGACGAGCAGACTGACCCCACTCTGTCAATGTAACACGCCCAGGGAAGCGTAGACTGACCCCACTCTATCAATGAAACACACCCAAGGAAGAGCAGACTGACCCCACTCTGTCAATGTAACATACCCTGTGAGGAGCAGACTGACCCCACTCTGTCAATGTAACACACCCTGGGAAGAGCAGACTGACCGCACACTGTCAATGTAACACACGCAGGGAAGAGTAGACTGACCCCACTCTGTCAATGTAACACACGCAGGGAAGAGCAGACTGTCCCCACTCTGTCAATGTAACACACTCAGGGAAGAACACACTGACCCCACTCTGTCAATGTAACGCACCCAGGGAAGAGAAGATTGACCCCCCTCTGTCAATGTAACGCACCCAGGGTAGAGCGGAATGACCCCACTCTGTCAATTTAAATCACCCAGGGAAGAGCAGACTGACCCCACTCTGTCAGTATATCACACCCAGGGAAGAGCAGACTGACCCCACTCTGTCAATGTTACTCACCCAGGGAAGAGCAGACTGACCCCACTCTGTCAATGTAAGACACCCAGGGAAGAGTAGACTGACCACACTCTGTCAATGTAATACACCCAGTGTAGAGCAGACTGACCTCACTCTGTCAATGTAACACACCCAGGGAAGAGCAGACTGTCCCCACTCTGTTAATGTAACACACCCAGGAAAGAGCAGACTGACCCCAATCTGTCAATGTAAAACACCCAGGGAAGAGCAGACTGACCCCACTCTGTCAATGTCACGCACCCAGGGAAGAGCAGACTGACCCCACTCTGTCAATGTAACACACCCAGGGAAGAGCAGACTGACCCCACTCTGTCAATGTCACGCACCCAGGGAAGAGCACACTGACCGCACTCTGTCAATGTAACACACCCAGGGAAGAGCAGACTGACCCCACTCTGTCAATGTAACACACCCTGGGAAGAGCAGACTGACCCCAATCTGTCAATGTAACACACCCAGTGAAGAGCAGACTGACCCCACTCTGTCACTGTAACACACCCGGGGAAGAGCAGACTGACCCCACTCTGTCAATGTAACAAACCCATGGAAGAGCAGACTGACCCCACTCTGTCAATGTAACAGACGCTGGTAAGAGCAGACTGACCGCACTCAGTCAATGTAACCCACCCAGGGAAGAGCAGACTGACCCCACTCTGTCAATCTAATGCACCCTGGGAAGAGCAGACTGACCCCACTCTGTCACTGTAACACACCCAGGGACGAGCAGACTGACCCCACTCTGTCAATGTAACACGCCCAGGGAAGCGTAGACTGACCCCACTCTATCAATGAAACACACCCAAGGAAGAGCAGACTGACCCCACTCTGTCAATGTAACATACCCTGGGAGGAGCAGACTGACCCCACTCTGTCAATGTAACACACCCTGGGAAGAGCAGACTGACCGCACTCTGTCAATGTAACACACGCAGGGAAGAGTAGACTGACCCCACTCTGTCAATGTAACACACGCAGGGAAGAGTAGACTGACCCCACTCTGTCAATGTAACACACACAGGGAAGAGCAGACGGACCCCACTCTGTCAATGTAACACACCCTGGGAGGAGCAGACTGACCCCACTCTGTCAATGTAACACACCCAGGGAAGAGCAGACTGACCCCACTCTGTCAATGTAACAAACCCAGAGAAGAGCAGACTGACCCCACTCTGTCAATGTAACAGACGCAGGGAAGAGCAGACTGACCGCACTCAGACAATGTAACCCACCCTGGGAAGAGCAGACTGACCCCACTCTGTCAATGTAACACACCCAGGGAAGATCAGACTGACCCAACTCTGTCCATGTAACACATTCTGGGAAGAGCAGACTGACCCAACTCTGTCATTGTAACACACCCAGGGAAGAGCAGACTGACCCCTCAATGTCATTGTAACACACCCAGGGAAGAGCAGACTGACCTCACTCTGTCAATGTAACACACCCAGGGAAATGCAGACGGACCCCACTCTGTCAATGTAACACACCCAGGGAAGAGCAGACTGACCCCACTCTGTCAATGTCACGCACCCAGGGAAGAGCAGACTGACCGCACTCTGTCAATGTCACGTCCCCAGGGAAGAGCAGACTGACCCCACTGTGTCAATGTAACACACCCAGGGAAGAGCAGACTGACCCCACACTTTCAATGAAACACATCCAGGGAAGAGCAGACTGACCCCTCTCTGTCAATGTAACACACCCAGGGAAGAGCAGACTGACCCCACTCTGTCAATGTAACACACCCAGGGAAGAGCAGACTGACCCCACTCTGTCAATGTATGACACCCAGTGCAGAGTAGACTGATCCCACTCTGTCAATGTAACACACCCAGGGAAGAGCAGACTGACCTCACTCTGTCAATGTAACACACCCAGGGAAGAGCAGACTGACCCCACTCTGTCAATCTAACACACCCAGGGAAGAGCAGACTGACCCCACTCTGTCAATGTAAAACACCCAGGGAAGAGCAGACTGACCCCTTTCTGTCAACGTTTCACACCCAGGGAAAATCAGACTGACCCAACTCTGTCAATGTAACACATTCTGGGAAGAGCAGGCTGACCCAACTCTGTCATTGTAACACACCCAGGGAAGAGCAGACTGACCCCTCTCTGTCATTGTAACGCACCCAGGGAAGAGCAGACTGACCTCACTCTGTCAATGTAACACACCCAGGGAAGAGCAGACTGAGCCCCCTCTGTCAATGTAACACAACCAGGGAACAGACGATTGACCTGGCTAGGTCAATGTAACATACCCAGGGAAGAGCAGACGAACCCCACTCTGTCAATGTAACACACCCAGGGAAGAGCAGACTGACCCCACCCTGTCAAAGTAACACACCCAGGGAAGGGCAGACTGACCCCACTCTGTCAATGTAACACTCCCAGGGAAGAGCAGACTGACCCCACTCTGTCAATTTAAAACACCCAGGGAAGTGCACGCTGACCCCACTCTGTCAATGTAACACACCCAGGGAAGAGCAGACTGACCCCACTCTGTCAATGGAACACATAAAGGGAAGAGCAGACTGACCCCACCCTGTCAATGTAACCCACCCAGGGAAGAGCAGACTGACCCCACCCTGTCAATGTAACACACTCAGGGAAGAGCAGACTGACCCCCCTCTGTCAATGAAACACACCCAGGGAAGAGTAGACTGACCCCACTCTGCCAATATAACCCAGCCAGGGAAGAGCAGACTGACACCACTCTGTCAATTTAACACACCCAGGGAAGGGCAGACTGACCCCACTCTGCCAATGTAACACACCCAGGGATGAGCAGACTGACCCCACTCTGTCAATGTAACACACCCAGGGACGAGCAGACTGACCCCACTCTGTCAATGTAACACGCCCAGGGAAGCGTAGACTGATCCCACTCTATCAATGAAACACACCCAAGGAAGAGCAGACTGACCCCACTCTGTCAATGTAACATACCCTGGGAGGAGCAGACTGACCCCACTCTGTCAATGTAACACACCCTGGGAAGAGCAGACTGACCGCACTCTGTCAATGTAACACACGCAGGGAAGAGTAGACTGACCCCACTCTGTCAATGTAACACACGCAGGGAAGAGTAGACTGACCCCACTCTGTCAATGTAACACACACAGGGAAGAGCAGACGGACCCCACTCTGTCAATGTAACACACCCTGGGAGGAGCAGACTGACCCCACTCTGTCAATGTAACACACCCAGGGAAGAGCAGACTGACCCCACTCTGTCAATGTAAGACACCCAGTGCAGAGTAGACTGATCCCACTCTGTCAATGTAACACACCCAGGGAAGAGCAGACTGACCTCACTCTGTCAATGTAACACACCCAGGGAAGAGCAGACTGACCCCACTCTGTCAATCTAACACACCCAGGGAAGAGCAGACTGACCCCACTCTGTCAATGTAAAACACCCAGGGAAGAGCAGACTGACCCCTTTCTGTCAACGTTTCACACCCAGGGAAGATCAGACTGACCCAACTCTGTCAATGTAACACATTCTGGGAAGAGCAGGCTGACCCAACTCTGTCATTGTAACACACCCAGGGAAGAGCAGACTGACCCCTCTCTGTCATTGTAACGCACCCAGGGAAGAGCAGACTGACCTCACTCTGTCAATGTAACACACCCAGGGAAGAGCAGACTGAGCCCCCTCTGTCAATGTAACACAACCAGGGAACAGACGATTGACCTGGCTAGGTCAATGTAACATACCCAGGGAAGAGCAGACGAACCCCACTCTGTCAATGTAACACACCCAGGGAAGAGCAGACTGACCCCACCCTGTCAAAGTAACACACCCAGGGAAGGGCAGACTGACCCCACTCTGTCAATGTAACACTCCCAGGGAAGAGCAGACTGACCCCACTCTGTCAATTTAAAACACCCAGGGAAGTGCACGCTGACCCCACTCTGTCAATGGAACACATGAAGGGAAGAGCAGACTGACCCCACCCTGTCAATGGAACACATGAAGGGAAGAGCAGACTGACCCCACCCTGTCAATGTAACCCACCCAGGGAAGAGCAGACTGACCCCACCCTGTCAATGTAACACACTCAGGGAAGAGCAGACTGACCCCCCTCTGTCAATGAAACCCACCCAGGGAAGAGTAGACTGACCCCACTCTGCCAATATAACCCAGCCAGGGAAGAGCAGACTGACCCCACTCTGTCAATGTAACACACACTGGGAAGAGCAGACTGACCCCAATCCGTCAATGTAACACACCCTGGGAAGAGCAGACTGACCCCACTCTGTCACTGTAACACACCCAGGGAAGAGCAGACTGACCCCACTTTGTCAATGTAACCCACCCAGGGAAGAGCAGACTGACCCCACTCTGTCAATCTAATGCACCCTGGGAAGAGCATACTGACCCCACTCTGTCACTGTAACACACCCAGGGACGAGCAGACTGACCCCACTCTGTCAATGTAACACGCCCAGGGAAGGGTAGACTGACCCCACTCTGTCAATGAAACACACCCAAGGAAGAGCAGACTGACCCCACTCTGTCAATGTAACATACCCTGGGAGGAGCAGACTGACCCCACTCTGTCAATGTAACACACCCTGGGAAGAGCAGACTGACCGCACTCTGTCAATGTAACACACGCAGGGAAGAGTAGACTGACCCCACTCTGTCAATGTAACACACGCAGGGAAGAGTAGACTGACCCCACTCTGTCAATGTAACACACACAGGGAAGAGCAGACGGACCCCACTCTGTCAATGTAACACACCCTGGGAGGAGCAGACTGACCCCACTCTGTCAATGTAACACACCCAGGGAAGAGCAGACTGACCCCACTCTGTCAATGTAAGACACCCAGTGAAGAGTAGACTGACCCCACTCTGTCAATGTAACACACCCAGGGAAGAGCAGACTGACCTCACTCTGTCAATGTAACACACCCAGGGAAGAGCAGACTGACCCCACTCTGTCAATCTAACACACCCAGGGAAGAGCAGACTGACCCCACTCTGTCAATGTAAAACACCCAGGGAAGAGCAGCCTGACCCCTTTCTGTCAACGTTTCACACCCAGGGAAGATCAGACTGACCCAACTCTGTCAATGTAACACATTCTGGGAAGAGCAGACTGACCCAACTCTGTCATTGTAACACACCCAGGGAAGAGCAGACTGACCCCTCTCTGTCATTGTAACACACCCAGGGAAGAGCAGACTGACCTCACTCTGTCAATGTAACACACCCAGGGAAGAGCAGACTGTCCCCACTCTGTCAATGTAATACACCCAGGGAAGAGCAGACTGACCCCAATCTGTCAATGTAAAACACCGAGGGAAGAGCTGACTGACCCCACTCTGTCAATGTTACGCACCCAGGGAAGAGCAGACTGACCCCACTCTGTCAATGTAACACACCCAGGGAAGAGCAGACTAACCCCACTCTGTCAATATCACGCACCCAGGGAAGAGCACACTGACCCCACTCTGTGAATGTAACACACCCAGGGAAGAGCAGACTGACCCCACTCTGTCAATGTAACACACCCTGGGAAGAGCAGACTGACCCCAATCTGTCAATGTAACACACCCTGGGAAGAGGAGACTGACCCCACTCTGTCACTGTAACACACCCAGGGAAGAGCAGACTGACCCCACTCTGTCAATGTAACAAACCCATGGAAGAGCAGACTGACCCCACTCTGTCAATGTAACAGACGCTGGTAAGAGCAGACTGACCGCACTCAGTCAATGTAACCCATCCAGGGAAGAGCATACTGACCCCACTCTGTCAATCTAATGCACCCTGGGAAGAGCAGACTGACCCCACTCTGTCACTGTAACACACCCAGGGACGAGCAGACTGACCCCACTCTGTCAATGTAACACGCCCAGGGAAGGGTAGACTGACCCCACTCTGTCAATGAAACACACCCAAGGAAGAGCAGACTGACCCCACTCTGTCAATGTAACATACCCTGGGAGGAGCAGACTGACACCACTCTGTCAATGTAACACACCCTGGGAAGAGCAGACTGACCGCTCTCTGTCAATGTAACACACGCAGGGAAGAGTAGACTGACCCCACTCTGTCAATGTAACACACGCAGGGAAGAGTAGACTGACCCCACTCTGTCAATGCAACACACACAGGGAAGAGCAGACGGACCCCACTCTGTCAATGTAACACACCCTGGGAGGAGCAGACTGACCCCACTCTGTCAATGTAACACACCCAGGGAAGAGCAGACTGACCCCACTCTGTCAATGTAAGACACCCAGTGCAGAGTAGACTGATCCCACTCTGTCAATGTAACACACCCAGGGAAGAGCAGACTGACCTCACTCTGTCAATGTAACACACCCAGGGAAGAGCAGACTGACCGCACTCTGTCAATGTAACACACCCAGGGAAGAGCAGACTGACCCCACTCTGTCAATGTAAAACACCCAGGGAAGAGCAGACTGACCCCTTTCTGTCAACGTGTCACACCCAGGGAAGATCAGACTGACCCAACTCTGTCAATGTAACACATTCTGGGAAGAGCAGGCTGACCCAACTCTTTCATTGTAACACACCCAGGGAAGAGCAGACTGACACCTCTCTGTCATTGTAACACACCCAGGGAAGAGCAGACTGACCTCACTCTGTCAATGTAACACACCCAGGGAAGAGCAGACTGAGCCCCCTCTTCAATGTAACACATCCAGGGAACAGACGATTGACCTGGCTAGGTCAATGTAACATAGCCAGGGAACAGCAGACTAACCCTACTCTGTCAATGTAACACACCCAGGGAAGAGCAGACTGACACCACACTTTCAATGTAACCCACCGAGGGAAGAGCAGACTGACCCCTCTCTGTCAATGTAACACACCCAGGGAAGAGAAGACTGACCTCACCCGGTCAAATATAACAGTCACAGGGAAGAGCAGACTGACCACACTCTGTCACTGTAACACACCCAGGGAAGATCAGACTGACCCCACTCTGTCAATGTAACAAACCCATGGAAGAGCAGACTGACCCCACTCTGTCAATGTAACAGACGCTGGTAAGAGCAGACTGACCGCACTCAGTCAATGTAACCCACCCTGGGAAGAGCAGACTGACCCCACTCTGTCAATCTAATGCACCCTGGGAAGAGCAGACTGACCCCACTCTGTCACTGTAACACACCCAGGGACGAGCAGACTGACCCCACTCTGTCAATGTAACACGCCCAGGGAAGGGTAGACTGACCCCACTCTGTCAATGAAACACACCCAAGGAAGAGCAGACCGACCCCACTCTGTCAATGTAACATACCCTGGGAGGAGCAGACTGACCCCACTCTGTCAATGTAACACACCCTGGGAAGAGCAGACTGACCGCACTCTGTCAATGTAACACACGCAGGGAAGAGTAGACTGACCCCACTCTGTCAATGTAACACACGCAGGGAAGAGTAGACTGACCCCACTCTGTCAATGTAACACACACAGGGAAGAGCAGACGGACCCCACTCTGTCAATGTAACACACCCTGGGAGGAGCAGACTGACCCCACTCCGTCAATGTAACACACCCAGGGAAGAGCAGACTGACCCCACTCTGTCAATGTAAGACACCCAGTGCAGAGTAGACTGATCCCACTCTGTCAATGTAACACACCCAGGGAAGAGCAGACTGACCTCACTCTGTCAATGTTCCACACCCAGGGAAGAGCAGACTGACCCCACTCTGTCAATGTAACACACCCAGGGAAGAGCAGACTGAACCCACTCTGTCAATGTAAAACACCCAGGGTCGAGCAGACTGACCCCTTTCTGTCAACGTTTCACACCCAGGGAAGATCAGACTGACCCAACTCTGTCAATGTAACACATTCTGGGAAGAGCAGGCTGACCCAAATCTGTCATTGTAACACACCCAGGGAAGAGCAGACTGACCCCTCTCTGTCATTGTAACACACCCAGGGAAGAGCAGACTGACCTCACTCTGTCAATGTAACACACCCAGGGAACAGACGATTGACCTGGCTAGGTCAATGTAACATACCCAGGGAAGAGCAGACTAACCCCACTCTGTCAATGTAACACACCCAGGGAAGAGCAGACTGCCCCCTCTCTGTCATTGTAACACACCCAGGAAAGAGCAGACTGAGCCCCCTCTGTCAATGTAACACAACCAGGGAACAGACGTTTGACCTGGCTAGGTCAATGTAACATACCCAGGGAAGAGCAGACTAACCCCACTCTGTCAATGTAACACACCCAGGGAAGAGCAGACTGACCCCACACTGTCAATGTAACACACCCAGGGAAGAGCAGACTGACCCCACTCTGTCAATGTCACGCACCCAATTAAGAGCAGACTGACCGCACTCTGTCAATGTCACGCACCCAGGGAAGAGCAGACTGACCCCACTGTGTCAATGTAACACACCCAGGGAAGAGCAGACTGACCGCACACATTCAATGTAACACACGCAGGGAAGAGTAGACTGACCCCACTCTGTCAATGTAACACACGCAGGGAAGAGCAGACTGTCCCCACTCTGTCAATGTAACACACTCAGGGAAGAACACACTGACCCCACTCTGTCAATGTAACGCACCCAGGGAAGAGCAGACTGACCCCACTGTGTCAATGTCACGCACCCAATTAAGAGCAGACTGACCGCACTCTGTCAATGTCACGCACCCAGGGAAGAGCAGACTGACCCCACTGTGTCACTGTAACACACCCAGGGAAGAGCAGACTGACCCCACTCTGTCAATGTAACAAACCCATGGAAGAGCAGACTGACCCCACTCTGTCAATGTAACAGACGCTGGTAAGAGCAGACTGACCGCACTCAGTCAATGTAACCCACCCAGGGAAGAGCAGACTGACCCCACTCTGTCAATCTAATGCACCCTGGGAAGAGCAGACTGACCCCACTCTGTCACTGTAACACACCCAGGGACGAGCAGACTGACCCCACTCTGTCAATGTAACACGCCCAGGGAAGCGTAGACTGACCCCACTCTATCAATGAAACACACCCAAGGAAGAGCAGACTGACCCCACTCTGTCAATGTAACATACCCTGGGAGGAGCAGACTGACCCCACTCTGTCAATGTAACACACCCTGGGAAGAGCAGACTGACCGCACTCTGTCAATGTAACACACGCAGGGAAGAGTAGACTGACCCCACTCTGTCAACGTAACACACGCAGGGAAGAGCAGACTGTCCCCACTCTGTCAATGTAACACACTCAGGGAAGAACACACTGACCCCACTCTGTCAATGTAACGCACCCAGGGAAGAGAAGATTGACCCCCCTCTGTCAATGTAACGCACCCAGGGTAGAGCGGAATGACCCCACTCTGTCAATTTAAATCACCCAGGGAAGAGCAGACTGACCCCACTCTGTCAGTATATCACACCCAGGGAAGAGCAGACTGACCCCACTCTGTCAATGTAACTCACCCAGGGAAGAGCAGACTGACCCCACTCTGTCAATGTAAGACACCCAGGGAAGAGTAGACTGACCACACTCTGTCAATGTAATACACCCAGTGTAGAGCAGACTGACCTCACTCTGTCAATGTAACACACCCAGGGAAGAGCAGACTGTCCCCACTCTGTTAATGTAACACACCCAGGAAAGAGCAGACTGACCCCAATCTGTCAATGTAAAACACCCAGGGAAGAGCAGACTGACCCCACTCTGTCAATGTCACGCACCCAGGGAAGAGCAGACTGACCCCACTCTGTCAATGTAACACACCCAGGGAAGAGCAGACTGACCCCACTCTGTCAATGTCACGCACCCAGGGAAGAGCACACTGACCGCACTCTGTCAATGTAACACACCCAGGGAAGAGCAGACTGACCCCACTCTGTCAATGTAACACACCCTGGGAAGAGCAGACTGACCCCAATCTGTCAATGTAACACACCCAGTGAAGAGCAGACTGACCCCACTCTGTCACTGTAACACACCCGGGGAAGAGCAGACTGACCCCACTCTGTCAATGTAACAAACCCATGGAAGAGCAGACTGACCCCACTCTGTCAATGTAACAGACGCTGGTAAGAGCAGACTGACCGCACTCAGTCAATGTAACCCACCCAGGGAAGAGCAGACTGACCCCACTCTGTCAATCTAATGCACCCTGGGAAGAGCAGACTGACCCCACTCTGTCACTGTAACACACCCAGGGACGAGCAGACTGACCCCACTCTGTCAATGTAACACGCCCAGGGAAGCGTAGACTGACCCCACTCTATCAATGAAACACACCCAAGGAAGAGCAGACTGACCCCACTCTGTCAATGTAACATACCCTGGGAGGAGCAGACTGACCCCACTCTGTCAATGTAACACACCCTGGGAAGAGCAGACTGACCGCACTCTGTCAATGTAACACACGCAGGGAAGAGTAGACTGACCCCACTCTGTCAATGTAACACACGCAGGGAAGAGTAGACTGACCCCACTCTGTCAATGTAACACACACAGGGAAGAGCAGACGGACCCCACTCTGTCAATGTAACACACCCTGGGAGGAGCAGACTGACCCCACTCTGTCAATGTAACACACCCAGGGAAGAGCAGACTGACCCCACTCTGTCAATGTAACAAACCCAGAGAAGAGCAGACTGACCCCACTCTGTCAATGTAACAGACGCAGGGAAGAGCAGACTGACCGCACTCAGACAATGTAACCCACCCTGGGAAGAGCAGACTGACCCCACTCTGTCAATGTAACACACCCAGGGAAGATCAGACTGACCCAACTCTGTCCATGTAACACATTCTGGGAAGAGCAGACTGACCCAACTCTGTCATTGTAACACACCCAGGGAAGAGCAGACTGACCCCTCAATGTCATTGTAACACACCCAGGGAAGAGCAGACTGACCTCACTCTGTCAATGTAACACACCCAGGGAAATGCAGACGGACCCCACTCTGTCAATGTAACACACCCAGGGAAGAGCAGACTGACCCCACTCTGTCAATGTCACGCACCCAGGGAAGAGCAGACTGACCGCACTCTGTCAATGTCACGTCCCCAGGGAAGAGCAGACTGACCCCACTGTGTCAATGTAACACACCCAGGGAAGAGCAGACTGACCCCACACTTTCAATGAAACACATCCAGGGAAGAGCAGACTGACCCCTCTCTGTCAATGTAACACACCCAGGGAAGAGCAGACTGACCCCACTCTGTCAATGTAACACACCCAGGGAAGAGCAGACTGACCCCACTCTGTCAATGTATGACACCCAGTGCAGAGTAGACTGATCCCACTCTGTCAATGTAACACACCCAGGGAAGAGCAGACTGACCTCACTCTGTCAATGTAACACACCCAGGGAAGAGCAGACTGACCCCACTCTGTCAATCTAACACACCCAGGGAAGAGCAGACTGACCCCACTCTGTCAATGTAAAACACCCAGGGAAGAGCAGACTGACCCCTTTCTGTCAACGTTTCACACCCAGGGAAAATCAGACTGACCCAACTCTGTCAATGTAACACATTCTGGGAAGAGCAGGCTGACCCAACTCTGTCATTGTAACACACCCAGGGAAGAGCAGACTGACCCCTCTCTGTCATTGTAACGCACCCAGGGAAGAGCAGACTGACCTCACTCTGTCAATGTAACACACCCAGGGAAGAGCAGACTGAGCCCCCTCTGTCAATGTAACACAACCAGGGAACAGACGATTGACCTGGCTAGGTCAATGTAACATACCCAGGGAAGAGCAGACGAACCCCACTCTGTCAATGTAACACACCCAGGGAAGAGCAGACTGACCCCACCCTGTCAAAGTAACACACCCAGGGAAGGGCAGACTGACCCCACTCTGTCAATGTAACACTCCCAGGGAAGAGCAGACTGACCCCACTCTGTCAATTTAAAACACCCAGGGAAGTGCACGCTGACCCCACTCTGTCAATGTAACACACCCAGGGAAGAGCAGACTGACCCCACTCTGTCAATGGAACACATAAAGGGAAGAGCAGACTGACCCCACCCTGTCAATGTAACCCACCCAGGGAAGAGCAGACTGACCCCACCCTGTCAATGTAACACACTCAGGGAAGAGCAGACTGACCCCCCTCTGTCAATGAAACACACCCAGGGAAGAGTAGACTGACCCCACTCTGCCAATATAACCCAGCCAGGGAAGAGCAGACTGACACCACTCTGTCAATTTAACACACCCAGGGAAGGGCAGACTGACCCCACTCTGCCAATGTAACACACCCAGGGATGAGCAGACTGACCCCACTCTGTCAATGTAACACACCCAGGGACGAGCAGACTGACCCCACTCTGTCAAGGTAACACGCCCAGGGAAGCGTAGACTGATCCCACTCTATCAATGAAACACACCCAAGGAAGAGCAGACTGACCCCACTCTGTCAATGTAACATACACTGGGAGGAGCAGACTGACCCCACTCTGTCAATGTAACACACCCTGGGAAGAGCAGACTGACCGCACTCTGTCAATGTAACACACGCAGGGAAGAGTAGACTGACCCCACTCTGTCAATGTAACACACGCAGGGAAGAGTAGACTGACCCCACTCTGTCAATGTAACACACACAGGGAAGAGCAGACGGACCCCACTCTGTCAATGTAACACACCCTGGGAGGAGCAGACTGACCCCACTCTGTCAATGTAACACACCCAGGGAAGAGCAGACTGACCCCACTCTGTCAATGTAAGACACCCAGTGCAGAGTAGACTGATCCCACTCTGTCAATGTAACACACCCAGGGAAGAGCAGACTGACCTCACTCTGTCAATGTAACACACCCAGGGAAGAGCAGACTGACCCCACTCTGTCAATCTAACACACCCAGGGAAGAGCAGACTGACCCCACTCTGTCAATGTAAAACACCCAGGGAAGAGCAGACTGACCCCTTTCTGTCAACGTTTCACACCCAGGGAAGATCAGACTGACCCAACTCTGTCAATGTAACACATTCTGGGAAGAGCAGGCTGACCCAACTCTGTCATTGTAACACACCCAGGGAAGAGCAGACTGACCCCTCTCTGTCATTGTAACGCACCCAGGGAAGAGCAGACTGACCTCACTCTGTCAATGTAACACACCCAGGGAAGAGCAGACTGAGCCCCCTCTGTCAATGTAACACAACCAGGGAACAGACGATTGACCTGGCTAGGTCAATGTAACATACCCAGGGAAGAGCAGACGAACCCCACTCTGTCAATGTAACACACCCAGGGAAGAGCAGACTGACCCCACCCTGTCAAAGTAACACACCCAGGGAAGGGCAGACTGACCCCACTCTGTCAATGTAACACTCCCAGGGAAGAGCAGACTGACCCCACTCTGTCAATTTAAAACACCCAGGGAAGTGCACGCTGACCCCACTCTGTCAATGGAACACATGAAGGGAAGAGCAGACTGACCCCACCCTGTCAATGGAACACATGAAGGGAAGAGCAGACTGACCCCACCCTGTCAATGTAACCCACGCAGGGAAGAGCAGACTGATCCCACCCTGTCAATGTAACACACTCAGGGAAGAGCAGACTGACCCCCCTCTGTCAATGAAACCCACCCAGGGAAGAGTAGACTGACCCCACTCTGCCAATATAACCCAGCCAGGGAAGAGCAGACTGACCCCACTCTGTCAATGTAACACACACTGGGAAGAGCAGACTGACCCCAATCCGTCAATGTAACACACCCTGGGAAGAGCAGACTGACCCCACTCTGTCACTGTAACACACCCAGGGAAGAGCAGACTGACCCCACTTTGTCAATGTAACCCACCCAGGGAAGAGCAGACTGACCCCACTCTGTCAATCTAATGCACCCTGGGAAGAGCATACTGACCCCACTCTGTCACTGTAACACACCCAGGGACGAGCAGACTGACCCCACTCTGTCAATGTAACACGCCCAGGGAAGGGTAGACTGACCCCACTCTGTCAATGAAACACACCCAAGGAAGAGCAGACTGACCCCACTCTGTCAATGTAACATACCCTGGGAGGAGCAGACTGACCCCACTCTGTCAATGTAACACACCCTGGGAAGAGCAGACTGACCGCACTCTGTCAATGTAACACACGCAGGGAAGAGTAGACTGACCCCACTCTGTCAATGTAACACACGCAGGGAAGAGTAGACTGACCCCACTCTGTCAATGTAACACACACAGGGAAGAGCAGACGGACCCCACTCTGTCAATGTAACACACCCTGGGAGGAGCAGACTGACCCCACTCTGTCAATGTAACACACCCAGGGAAGAGCAGACTGACCCCACTCTGTCAATGTAAGACACCCAGTGAAGAGTAGACTGACCCCACTCTGTCAATGTAACACACCCAGGGAAGAGCAGACTGACCTCACTCTGTCAATGTAACACACCCAGGGAAGAGCAGACTGACCCCACTCTGTCAATCTAACACACCCAGGGAAGAGCAGACTGACCCCACTCTGTCAATGTAAAACACCCAGGGAAGAGCAGCCTGACCCCTTTCTGTCAACGTTTCACACCCAGGGAAGATCAGACTGACCCAACTCTGTCAATGTAACACATTCTGGGAAGAGCAGACTGACCCAACTCTGTCATTGTAACACACCCAGGGAAGAGCAGACTGACCCCTCTCTGTCATTGTAACACACCCAGGGAAGAGCAGACTGACCTCACTCTGTCAATGTAACACACCCAGGGAAGAGCAGACTGTCCCCACTCTGTCAATGTAATACACCCAGGGAAGAGCAGACTGACCCCAATCTGTCAATGTAAAACACCGAGGGAAGAGCTGACTGACCCCACTCTGTCAATGTTACGCACCCAGGGAAGAGCAGACTGACCCCACTCTGTCAATGTAACACACCCAGGGAAGAGCAGACTAACCCCACTCTGTCAATATCACGCACCCAGGGAAGAGCACACTGACCCCACTCTGTGAATGTAACACACCCAGGGAAGAGCAGACTGACCCCACTTTGTCAATGTAACACACCCTGGGAAGAGCAGACTGACCCCAATCTGTCAATGTAACACACCCTGGGAAGAGCAGACTGACCCCACTCTGTCACTGTAACACACCCAGGGAAGAGCAGACTGACCCCACTCTGTCAATGTAACAAACCCATGGAAGAGCAGACTGACCCCACTCTGTCAATGTAACAGACGCTGGTAAGAGCAGACTGACCGCACTCAGTCAATGTAACCCACCCAGGGAAGAGCAGACTGACCCCACTCTGTCAATCTAATGCACCCTGGGAAGAGCAGACTGACCCCACTCTGTCACTGTAACACACCCAGGGACGAGCAGACTGACCCCACTCTGTCAATGTAACACGCCCAGGGAAGGGTAGACTGACCCCACTCTGTCAATGAAACACACCCAAGGAAGAGCAGACTGACCCCACTCTGTCAATGTAACATACCCTGGGAGGAGCAGACTGACACCACTCTGTCAATGTAACACACCCTGGGAAGAGCAGACTGACCGCTCTCTGTCAATGTAACACACGCAGGGAAGAGTAGACTGACCCCACTCTGTCAATGTAACACACGCAGGGAAGAGTAGACTGACCCCACTCTGTCAATGCAACACACACAGGGAAGAGCAGACGGACCCCACTCTGTCAATGTAACACACCCTGGGAGGAGCAGACTGACCCCACTCTGTCAATGTAACACACCCAGGGAAGAGCAGACTGACCCCACTCTGTCAATGTAAGACACCCAGTGCAGAGTAGACTGATCCCACTCTGTCAATGTAACACACCCAGGGAAGAGCAGACTGACCTCACTCTGTCAATGTAACACACCCAGGGAAGAGCAGACTGACCGCACTCTGTCAATGTAACACACCCAGGGAAGAGCAGACTGACCCCACTCTGTCAATGTAAAACACCCAGGGAAGAGCAGACTGACCCCTTTCTGTCAACGTGTCACACCCAGGGAAGATCAGACTGACCCAACTCTGTCAATGTAACACATTCTGGGAAGAGCAGGCTGACCCAACTCTTTCATTGTAACACACCCAGGGAAGAGCAGACTGACCCCTCTCTGTCATTGTAACACACCCAGGGAAGAGCAGACTGACCTCACTCTGTCAATGTAACACACCCAGGGAAGAGCAGACTGAGCCCCCTCTTCAATGTAACACAACCAGGGAACAGACGATTGACCTGGCTAGGTCAATGTAACATAGCCAGGGAACAGCAGACTAACCCTACTCTGTCAATGTAACACACCCAGGGAAGAGCAGACTGACACCACACTTTCAATGTAACCCACCGAGGGAAGAGCAGACTGACCCCTCTCTGTCAATGTAACACACCCAGGGAAGAGAAGACTGACCTCACCCGGTCAAATATAACAGTCACAGGGAAGAGCAGACTGACCACACTCTGTCACTGTAACACACCCAGGGAAGATCAGACTGACCCCACTCTGTCAATGTAACAAACCCATGGAAGAGCAGACTGACCCCACTCTGTCAATGTAACAGACGCTGGTAAGAGCAGACTGACCGCACTCAGTCAATGTAACCCACCCTGGGAAGAGCAGACTGACCCCACTCTGTCAATCTAATGCACCCTGGGAAGAGCAGACTGACCCCACTCTGTCACTGTAACACACCCAGGGACGAGCAGACTGACCCCACTCTGTCAATGTAACACTCCCAGGGAAGGGTAGACTGACCCCACTCTGTCAATGAAACACACCCAAGGAAGAGCAGACCGACCCCACTCTGTCAATGTAACATACCCTGGGAGGAGCAGACTGACCCCACTCTGTCAATGTAACACACCCTGGGAAGAGCAGACTGACCGCACTCTGTCAATGTAACACACGCAGGGAAGAGTAGACTGACCCCACTCTGTCAATGTAACACACGCAGGGAAGAGTAGACTGACCCCACTCTGTCAATGTAACACACACAGGGAAGAGCAGACGGACCCCACTCTGTCAATGTAACACACCCTGGGAGGAGCAGACTGACCCCACTCCGTCAATGTAACACACCCAGGGAAGAGCAGACTGACCCCACTCTGTCAATGTAAGACACCCAGTGCAGAGTAGACTGATCCCACTCTGTCAATGTAACACACCCAGGGAAGAGCAGACTGACCTCACTCTGTCAATGTTCCACACCCAGGGAAGAGCAGACTGACCCCACTCTGTCAATGTAACACACCCAGGGAAGAGCAGACTGAACCCACTCTGTCAATGTAAAACACCCAGGGTCGAGCAGACTGACCCCTTTCTGTCAACGTTTCACACCCAGGGAAGATCAGACTGACCCAACTCTGTCAATGTAACACATTCTGGGAAGAGCAGGCTGACCCAAATCTGTCATTGTAACACACCCAGGGAAGAGCAGACTGACCCCTCTCTGTCATTGTAACACACCCAGGGAAGAGCAGACTGACCCCACTCTGTCAATGGAACACATAAAGGGAAGAGCAGACTGACCCCACCCTGTCAATGTAACCCACCCAGGGAAGAGCAGACTGACCCCACCCTGTCAATGTAACACACTCAGGGAAGAGCAGACTGACCCCCCTCTGTCAATGAAACACACCCAGGGAAGAGTAGACTGACCCCACTCTGCCAATATAACCCAGCCAGGGAAGAGCAGACTGACACCACTCTGTCAATTTAACACACCCAGGGAAGGGCAGACTGACCCCACTCTGCCAATGTAACACACCCAGGGATGAGCAGACTGACCCCACTCTGTCAATGTAACACACCCAGGGACGAGCAGACTGACCCCACTCTGTCAATGTAACACGCCCAGGGAAGCGTAGACTGATCCCACTCTATCAATGAAACACACCCAAGGAAGAGCAGACTGACCCCACTCTGTCAATGTAACATACCCTGGGAGGAGCAGACTGACCCCACTCTGTCAATGTAACACACCCTGGGAAGAGCAGACTGACCGCACTCTGTCAATGTAACACACGCAGGGAAGAGTAGACTGACCCCACTCTGTCAATGTAACACACGCAGGGAAGAGTAGACTGACCCCACTCTGTCAATGTAACACACACAGGGAAGAGCAGACGGACCCCACTCTGTCAATGTAACACACCCTGGGAGGAGCAGACTGACCCCACTCTGTCAATGTAACACACCCAGGGAAGAGCAGACTGACCCCACTCTGTCAATGTAAGACACCCAGTGCAGAGTAGACTGATCCCACTCTGTCAATGTAACACACCCAGGGAAGAGCAGACTGACCTCACTCTGTCAATGTAACACACCCAGGGAAGAGCAGACTGACCCCACTCTGTCAATCTAACACACCCAGGGAAGAGCAGACTGACCCCACTCTGTCAATGTAAAACACCCAGGGAAGAGCAGACTGACCCCTTTCTGTCAACGTTTCACACCCAGGGAAGATCAGACTGACCCAACTCTGTCAATGTAACACATTCTGGGAAGAGCAGGCTGACCCAACTCTGTCATTGTAACACACCCAGGGAAGAGCAGACTGACCCCTCTCTGTCATTGTAACGCACCCAGGGAAGAGCAGACTGACCTCACTCTGTCAATGTAACACACCCAGGGAAGAGCAGACTGAGCCCCCTCTGTCAATGTAACACAACCAGGGAACAGACGATTGACCTGGCTAGGTCAATGTAACATACCCAGGGAAGAGCAGACGAACCCCACTCTGTCAATGTAACACACCCAGGGAAGAGCAGACTGACCCCACCCTGTCAAAGTAACACACCCAGGGAAGGGCAGACTGACCCCACTCTGTCAATGTAACACTCCCAGGGAAGAGCAGACTGACCCCACTCTGTCAATTTAAAACACCCAGGGAAGTGCACGCTGACCCCACTCTGTCAATGGAACACATGAAGGGAAGAGCAGACTGACCCCACCCTGTCAATGGAACACATGAAGGGAAGAGCAGACTGACCCCACCCTGTCAATGTAACCCACGCAGGGAAGAGCAGACTGACCCCACCCTGTCAATGTAACACACTCAGGGAAGAGCAGACTGACCCCCCTCTGTCAATGAAACCCACCCAGGGAAGAGTAGACTGACCCCACTCTGCCAATATAACCCAGCCAGGGAAGAGCAGACTGACCCCACTCTGTCAATGTAACACACACTGGGAAGAGCAGACTGACCCCAATCCGTCAATGTAACACACCCTGGGAAGAGCAGACTGACCCCACTCTGTCACTGTAACACACCCAGGGAAGAGCAGACTGACCCCACTTTGTCAATGTAACCCACCCAGGGAAGAGCAGACTGACCCCACTCTGTCAATCTAATGCACCCTGGGAAGAGCATACTGACCCCACTCTGTCACTGTAACACACCCAGGGACGAGCAGACTGACCCCACTCTGTCAATGTAACACGCCCAGGGAAGGGTAGACTGACCCCACTCTGTCAATGAAACACACCCAAGGAAGAGCAGACTGACCCCACTCTGTCAATGTAACATACCCTGGGAGGAGCAGACTGACCCCACTCTGTCAATGTAACACACCCTGGGAAGAGCAGACTGACCGCACTCTGTCAATGTAACACACGCAGGGAAGAGTAGACTGACCCCACTCTGTCAATGTAACACACGCAGGGAAGAGTAGACTGACCCCACTCTGTCAATGTAACACACACAGGGAAGAGCAGACGGACCCCACTCTGTCAATGTAACACACCCTGGGAGGAGCAGACTGACCCCACTCTGTCAATGTAACACACCCAGGGAAGAGCAGACTGACCCCACTCTGTCAATGTAAGACACCCAGTGAAGAGTAGACTGACCCCACTCTGTCAATGTAACACACCCAGGGAAGAGCAGACTGACCTCACTCTGTCAATGTAACACACCCAGGGAAGAGCAGACTGACCCCACTCTGTCAATCTAACACACCCAGGGAAGAGCAGACTGACCCCACTCTGTCAATGTAAAACACCCAGGGAAGAGCAGCCTGACCCCTTTCTGTCAACGTTTCACACCCAGGGAAGATCAGACTGACCCAACTCTGTCAATGTAACACATTCTGGGAAGAGCAGACTGACCCAACTCTGTCATTGTAACACACCCAGGGAAGAGCAGACTGACCCCTCTCTGTCATTGTAACACACCCAGGGAAGAGCAGACTGACCTCACTCTGTCAATGTAACACACCCAGGGAAGAGCAGACTGTCCCCACTCTGTCAATGTAATACACCCAGGGAAGAGCAGACTGACCCCAATCTGTCAATGTAAAACACCGAGGGAAGAGCTGACTGACCCCACTCTGTCAATGTTACGCACCCAGGGAAGAGCAGACTGACCCCACTCTGTCAATGTAACACACCCAGGGAAGAGCAGACTAACCCCACTCTGTCAATATCACGCACCCAGGGAAGAGCACACTGACCCCACTCTGTGAATGTAACACACCCAGGGAAGAGCAGACTGACCCCACTTTGTCAATGTAACACACCCTGGGAAGAGCAGACTGACCCCAATCTGTCAATGTAACACACCCTGGGAAGAGGAGACTGACCCCACTCTGTCACTGTAACACACCCAGGGAAGAGCAGACTGACCCCACTCTGTCAATGTAACAAACCCATGGAAGAGCAGACTGACCCCACTCTGTCAATGTAACAGACGCTGGTAAGAGCAGACTGACCGCACTCAGTCAATGTAACCCACCCAGGGAAGAGCAGACTGACCCCACTCTGTCAATCTAATGCACCCTGGGAAGAGCAGACTGACCCCACTCTGTCACTGTAACACACCCAGGGACGAGCAGACTGACCCCACTCTGTCAATGTAACACGCCCAGGGAAGGGTAGACTGACCCCACTCTGTCAATGAAACACACCCAAGGAAGAGCAGACTGACCCCACTCTGTCAATGTAACATACCCTGGGAGGAGCAGACTGACACCACTCTGTCAATGTAACACACCCTGGGAAGAGCAGACTGACCGCTCTCTGTCAATGTAACACACGCAGGGAAGAGTAGACTGACCCCACTCTGTCAATGTAACACACGCAGGGAAGAGTAGACTGACCCCACTCTGTCAATGCAACACACACAGGGAAGAGCAGACGGACCCCACTCTGTCAATGTAACACACCCAGGGAAGAGCAGACTGACCCCACTCTGTCAATGTAAGACACCCAGTGCAGAGTAGACTGATCCCACTCTGTCAATGTAACACACCCAGGGAAGAGCAGACTGACCTCACTCTGTCAATGTAACACACCCAGGGAAGAGCAGACTGACCGCACTCTGTCAATGTAACACACCCAGGGAAGAGCAGACTGACCCCACTCTGTCAATGTAAAACACCCAGGGAAGAGCAGACTGACCCCTTTCTGTCAACGTGTCACACCCAGGGAAGATCAGACTGACCCAACTCTGTCAATGTAACACATTCTGGGAAGAGCAGGCTGACCCAACTCTTTCATTGTAACACACCCAGGGAAGAGCAGACTGACCCCTCTCTGTCATTGTAACACACCCAGGGAAGAGCAGACTGACCTCACTCTGTCAATGTAACACACCCAGGGAAGAGCAGACTGAGCCCCCTCTTCAATGTAACACAACCAGGGAACAGACGATTGACCTGGCTAGGTCAATGTAACATAGCCAGGGAACAGCAGACTAACCCTACTCTGTCAATGTAACACACCCAGGGAAGAGCAGACTGACACCACACTTTCAATGTAACCCACCGAGGGAAGAGCAGACTGACCCCTCTCTGTCAATGTAACACACCCAGGGAAGAGAAGACTGACCTCACCCGGTCAAATATAACAGTCACAGGGAAGAGCAGACTGACCACACTCTGTCACTGTAACACACCCAGGGAAGATCAGACTGACCCCACTCTGTCAATGTAACAAACCCATGGAAGAGCAGACTGACCCCACTCTGTCAATGTAACAGACGCTGGTAAGAGCAGACTGACCGCACTCAGTCAATGTAACCCACCCTGGGAAGAGCAGACTGACCCCACTCTGTCAATCTAATGCACCCTGGGAAGAGCAGACTGACCCCACTCTGTCACTGTAACACACCCAGGGACGAGCAGACTGACCCCACTCTGTCAATGTAACACTCCCAGGGAAGGGTAGACTGACCCCACTCTGTCAATGAAACACACCCAAGGAAGAGCAGACCGACCCCACTCTGTCAATGTAACATACCCTGGGAGGAGCAGACTGACCCCACTCTGTCAATGTAACACACCCTGGGAAGAGCAGACTGACCGCACTCTGTCAATGTAACACACGCAGGGAAGAGTAGACTGACCCCACTCTGTCAATGTAACACACGCAGGGAAGAGTAGACTGACCCCACTCTGTCAATGTAACACACACAGGGAAGAGCAGACGGACCCCACTCTGTCAATGTAACACACCCTGGGAGGAGCAGACTGACCCCACTCCGTCAATGTAACACACCCAGGGAAGAGCAGACTGACCCCACTCTGTCAATGTAAGACACCCAGTGCAGAGTAGACTGATCCCACTCTGTCAATGTAACACACCCAGGGAAGAGCAGACTGACCTCACTCTGTCAATGTTCCACACCCAGGGAAGAGCAGACTGACCCCACTCTGTCAATGTAACACACCCAGGGAAGAGCAGACTGAACCCACTCTGTCAATGTAAAACACCCAGGGTCGAGCAGACTGACCCCTTTCTGTCAACGTTTCACACCCAGGGAAGATCAGACTGACCCAACTCTGTCAATGTAACACATTCTGGGAAGAGCAGGCTGACCCAAATCTGTCATTGTAACACACCCAGGGAAGAGCAGACTGACCCCTCTCTGTCATTGTAACACACCCAGGGAAGAGCAGACTGACCTCACTCTGTCAATGTAACACACCCAGGGAACAGACGATTGACCTGGCTAGGTCAATGTAACATACCCAGGGAAGAGCAGACTAACCCCACTCTGTCAATGTAACACACCCAGGGAAGAGCAGACTGCCCCCTCTCTGTCATTGTAACACACCCAGGAAAGAGCAGACTGAGCCCCCTCTGTCAATGTAACACAACCAGGGAACAGACGTTTGACCTGGCTAGGTCAATGTAACATACCCAGGGAAGAGCAGACTAACCCCACTCTGTCAATGTAACACACCCAGGGAAGAGCAGACTGACCCCACACTGTCAATGTAACACACCCAGGGAAGAGCAGACTGACCCCACTCTGTCAATGTCACGCACCCAATTAAGAGCAGACTGACCGCACTCTGTCAATGTCACGCACCCAGGGAAGAGCAGACTGACCCCACTGTGTCAATGTAACACACCCAGGGAAGAGCAGACTGACCGCACACATTCAATGTAACACATCCAGGGAAGAGCAGGCTGACCCCTCTCTGTCAATGTAACACACCCAGGGAAGAGCAGACTGACCCCACTCTGTCAATGTAACACACCCAGGGAAGAGCAGACTGACCCCACTCTGTCAATGTCACGCACCCAGGGAAGAGCAGACTGACCGCACACTGTCAATGAAACACACCCAGGGAAGAGCAGATTGACCCCATTGTGTCAATGTGACACACCCAGGGAAGAGCAGACTGACACCACACTTTCAATGTAACCCACCGAGGGAAGAGCAGACTGACCCCTCTCTGTCAATGTAACACACCCAGGGAAGAGCAGACTGAAACCACTCTGGCAATGTAACACACCCAGGGAAGAGAAGACTGACCTCACCCGGTCAAATATAACAGACACAGGGAAGAGCAGACTGACCCCTTTCTGTCAACGTTATACACCCAGGGAAGATCAGACTGACCCAACTCTGTCAATGTAACACACCGCGGGAAGAGCAGACTGACCCCACTCGGTCAATGTAAAACACCCAAGGAAGAGCAGACTGAACCCACTCTGTCATTGTAACACACCCAGGGAAGAGCAGACTGACCCCTCTCTGTCAATGTAACACACCCAGGGAAGAGCAGACTAACCCCACTCTGTCAATGTAACACACCCAGGGAAGAGCAGACTGACCCCACTGTGTCAATGTAACACACCGAGGGAAGAGCAGACTGACCCCACACATTCAATGGAACACACCCAGGGAAAAGCAGACTGACACCACTCTGTCAATGTAACACGCCCAGGGAAGAGCAGACTGACCCCACTCTGTCAATGTCACGCAACCAGGGAAGAGCAGACTGACCCCACCCTGTCAAAGTAACACAGCCAGGGAAGGGCAGACTGACCCCACTCTGTCAATGTAACACTCCCAGGGAAGAGCAGACTGACCCCACTCTGTCAATTTAAAACATCCAGGGAAGTGCACGCTGACCCCACTCTGTCAATGTAACACACCCAGGGAAGAGCAGACTGACCCCACTCTGTCAATGGAACACATGAAGGGAAGAGCAGACTGACCCCACCCTGTCAATGAAACACACCCAGGGAAGAGTAGACTGACCCCACTCTGCCAATATAACCCAGCCAGGGAAGAGCAGACTGACCCCACTCTGTCAATTTAACACACCCAGGGAAGGGCAGACTGACCCCACTCTGCCAATGTAACACACCCAGGGATGAGCAGACTGACCACTCTCTGTCAATGTAACACTCCCAGGGAAGAACTAACTGACACCACTCTGGCAATGTAACACACCCAGGGAAAAGCAGACTGACCTCACTCGGTCAATATAACAGACACAGGGATGTGCAGACTGACCACACTCTGTCAATGTCACGCACCCAGGGAAGAGCAGACTGACCCCACTCTGTCAATGTAACACACCCAGGGAAGAGCAGACTGACCCCAGTCTGTCAATGTCACGCACCCAGGGAAGACCACACTGACCGCACTCTGTCAATGTAACACACCCAGGGAAGAGCAGACTGACCCCACTCTGTCAATGTAACACACCCTGGGAAGAGCAGACTGACCCCAATCTGTCAATGTAACACACCCATGGAAGAGCAGACTGACCCCACTCTGTCACTGTAACACACCAAGGGAAGAGCAGACTGACCCCACTTTGTCAATGTAACAAACCCATGATAGAGCAGACTGACCCCACTCTGTCAATGTAACAGACGCTGGTAAGAGCAGACTGACCGCACTCAGTCAATGTAACCCACCCAGGGAAGAGCAGACTGACCCCACTCTGTCAATCTAATGCACCCTGGGAAGAGCAGACTGACCCCACTCTGTCACTGTAACACACCCAGGGTCGAGCAGACTGACCCCACTCTGTCAATGTAACACGCCCAGGGAAGGGTAGACTGACCCCACTCTGTCAATGAAACACACCCAAGGAAGTGCAGACTGACCCCACTCTGTCAATGTAACATACCCTGGGAGGAGCAGACAAACACCACTCTGTCAATGTAACACACCCTGGGAAGAGCAGACTGACCGCACTCTGTCAATGTAACACACGCAGGGAAGAGTAGACTGACCCCACTCTGTCAATGTAACACACGCAGGGAAGAGTAGACTGACCCCACTCTGTCAATGTAACACAAACAGGAAAGAGCAGACGGACCCCACTCTGTCAATGTAACACACCCAGGGAAGAGCAGACTGACCCCAGTCTGTCAATGTCACGCACCCAGGGAAGACCACACTGACCGCACTCTGTCAATGTAACACACCCAGGGAAGAGCAGACTGACCCCACTCTGTCAATGTAACACACCCTGGGAAGAGCAGACTGACCCCAATCTGTCAATGTAACACACCCATGGAAGAGCAGACTGACCCCACTCTGTCACTGTAACACACCCAGGGAAGAGCAGACTGACCCCACTTTGTCAATGTAACAAACCCATGGAAGAGCAGACTGACCCCACTCTGTCAATGTAACAGACGCTGATAAGAGCAGACTGACCGCACTCAGTCAATGTAACCCACCCAGGGAAGAGCAGACTGACCCCACTCTGTCAATCTAATGCACCCTGGGAAGAGCAGACTGACCCCACTCTGTCACTGTAACACACCCAGGGTCGAGCAGACTGACCCCACTCTGTCAATGTAACACGCCCAGGGAAGGGTAGACTGATCCCACTCTGTCAATGAAACACACCCAAGGAAGTGCAGACTGACCCCACTCTGTCAATGTAACATACCCTGGGAGGAGCAGACTGACCCCACTCTGTCAATGTAACACACCCTGGGAAGAGCAGACTGACCGCACTCTGTCAATGTAACACACGCAGGGAAGAGTAGACTGACCCCACTCTGTCAATGTAACACACGCAGGGAAGAGTAGACTGACCCCACTCTGTCAATGTAACACACACAGGGAAGAGCAGACGGACCCCACTCTGTCAATGTAACACACCCTGGGAGGAACAGACAGACCCCACTCTGTCAATGTAACACACCCAGGGAAGAGCAGACTGACCCCTTTCTGTCAATGTAAGACACCCAGTGAAGAGTAGACTGACCCCACTCTGTCAATGTAACACACCCAGGGAAGAGCAGACTGACCTCACTCTGTCAATGTAACACAACCAGGGAAGAGCAGACTGACCCCACTCTGTCAATTTAACACACCCAGGGAAGAGCAGACTGACCCCACTCTGTCAATGTAAAACACCCAGGGAAGAGCAGACTGACCCCTTTCAGTCAACGTTTCACACCCAGGGAAGATCAGACTGACCCAACTCTGTCAATGTAACACATTCTGGAAAGAGCAGACTGACCCAACTCTGTCATTGTAACACAGCCAGGGAAGAGCAGACTGACCCCTCTCTGTCATTGTAACACACCCAGGGAAGAGCAGACTGACCTCACTCTGTCAATGTAACACACCCAGGGAAGAGCAGACTGAGCCCCCTCTGTCAATGTAACACAACCAGGGAACAGACGATTGACCTGGCTAGGTCAATGTAACATACCCAGGGAAGAGCAGACTAACCCCACTCTGTCAATGTAACACACCCAGGGAAGAGCAGACTGACACCACTCTGTCAATGTAACACACCCAGGGAAGAGCAGACTGACCCCACTCTGTCAATGTCACGCACCCAGGGAAGAGCAGACTGACCGCAGTCTGTCAATGTCACGCACCCAGGGAAGAGCAGACTGACCCCACTGTGTCAATGTAACACACCCAGGGAAGAGCAGACTGACCCCACACATTCAATGTAACACATCCAGGGAAGAGCAGACTGACCCCTCTCTGTCAATGTAACACACCCAGGGAAGAGCAGACTGACTCCACTCTGTGAATGTAACACACCCAGGGAAGAGCAGACTGACCCCACTCTGTCAATGTCACGCACCCAGGGAAGAGCAGACTGACCGCACACTGTCAATGTAACACATCCAGGGAAGAGCAGATTGACCCCACTGTGTCAATGTAACACACCCAGGGAAGAGCAGACTGACCCCACACTTTCAATGTAACCCACCGAGGGAAGAGCAGACTGACCCCTTTCTGTCAACGTTTTCCCCCCAGGGAAGATCAGACTGACCCAACTCTGTCAATGTATCACACCGCGGGAAGAGCAGACTGACCCCACTCGGTCAATGTAAAACACCCAAGGAAGAGCAGACTGACACCACTCTGTCATTGTAACACACCCAGGGAAGAGCAGACTGACCCCACACATTCAATGGAACACATCCAGGAAAGAGCAGACTGACCCCTCTCTGTCAATGTAACTCACCCAGGGAGGAGCAGACTGACCCCACTCTGTAAATGTAGCACACCCTGGGAGGAGCAGACAGACCCCACTCTGTCAATGTAACACGCCCAGGGAAGAGCAGACTGACCCCACACATTCAATGGAACACATCCAGGGAAGAGCAGACTGACCCCTCTCTGTCAATGTAACTCACCCAGGGAAGAGCAGACTGACCCCACTCTGTAAATGTAGCACACCCAGGGAACAGCAGACTGACCCCACTCTGTCAATGTCACGCACTCAGGGAAGAGCAGACTGACCCCACCCTGTCAAAGTAACACACCCAGGGAAGGGCAGACTGACCCCACTCTGTCAATGTAACACTCCCAGGGAAGAGCAGACTGACCCCACTCTGTCAATTTAAAACACCCAGGGAAGTGCACGCTGACCCCACTCTGTCAATGTAACACACCCAGGGAAGAGCAGACTGACCCCACTCTGTCAATGGAACACATGAAGGGAAGAGCAGACTGACCCCACCCTGTCAATGTATCCCACCCAGGGAAGAGCAGACTGACCCCACCCTGTCAATGTAACACACTCGGGAAGAGCAGACTGACCCCCCTCTGTCAATGAAACACACCCAGGGAAGAGTAGACTGACCCCACTCTGCCAATATAACCCAGCCAGGGAAGAGCAGACTGACCCCACTCTGTCAATGTAACACACCCAGGGAAGGGCAGACTGACCCCACTCTGCCAATGTAACACACCCAGGGATGAGCAGACTGACCACTCTCTGTCAATGTAACACTCCCAGGGAAGAACTAACTGAGACCACTCTGGCAATGTAACACATCCAAGGAAAAGCAGACTGACCTCACTCGGTCAATATAACAGACACAGGGAAGAGCAGACTGACCACACTCTGTCATTGCAACACACCCAGGGAAGAGCAGACTGAGTTCACTCTGTCAATGTAACAAACCCAGGGAAGAGCAGACTGACCCCTGTCTCTCAACGTTATACACCCAGGGAACATCAGTCTGTCCCAACTCTGTCAATGTAACACACCCAGGAAAGAGCAGACTGACCCCACTCTGTCAATGTAACACACCCTGTGAAGAGCAGACTGACCCCACTCTGTTATTGTAACACACCCAGGGAAGAGCAGACTGACCTCACTCTGTCAATGTAACACACCCAGGGAAGAGCAGACTAACCCCATTGTCAATGTATCACACCCAGGGAAAGGCAGACGGACCCTGTTCTGTCAATGTAACACACCCAGGGAAGAGCATACTGACCCCACTCTGTCAATGTAACGCACCCAGGGAAGATCAGACTGACCCCACTCTGTCAGTATAACACACCCAGGGAAGAGCAGACTGACCCCACTCTGTCAATGTAACACACCCAGGGAAGAGCAGACTGACCACTCTCTGTCAATGTAACACTCCCAGGGAAGAACTAACTGAGACCACTCTGGCAATGTAACACATCCAAGGAAAAGCAGACTGACCTCACTCGGTCAATATAACAGACACAGGGAAGAGCAGACTGACCACACTCTGTCATTGCAACACACCCAGGGAAGAGCAGACTGAGTTCACTCTGTCAATGTAACAAACCCAGGGAAGAGCAGACTGACCCCTGTCTCTCAACGTTATACACCCAGGGAACATCAGTCTGTCCCAACTCTGTCAATGTAACACACCCAGGAAAGAGCAGACTGACCCCACTCTGTCAATGTAACACACCCTGTGAAGAGCAGACTGACCCCACTCTGTTATTGTAACACACCCAGGGAAGAGCAGACTGACCTCACTCTGTCAATGTAACACACCCAGGGAAGAGCAGACTAACCCCATT
Source organism: Chiloscyllium punctatum (assembly GCF_047496795.1). Lineage (NCBI taxonomy): Eukaryota > Metazoa > Chordata > Chondrichthyes > Orectolobiformes > Hemiscylliidae > Chiloscyllium > Chiloscyllium punctatum. Next base: position 867,829 of record NW_027309836.1, on the reverse strand, counting down.
GTCAATGTATCACACCCAGGGAAAGGCAGACGGACCCTGTTCTGTCAATGTAACACACCCAGGGAAGAGCATACTGACCCCACTCTGTCAATGTAACGCACCCAGGGAAGATCAGACTGACCCCACTCTGTCAGTATAACACACCCAGGGAAGAGCAGACTGACCCCACTCTGTCAATGTAACACACCCAGGGAAGAGCAGACTGACCCCACTCTGTCAATGTAAGACACACAGGGAAGAGTAGACTGACCCCACTCTGTCAATGTAACACACCCAGGGAAGAGCAGACTCACCCCACTCTGTTCATGTAAAACACCCAGGGAAGAGCAGACTGACCCTTTCTGTCAACGTTACACATCCAGGGAAGATCAGACTGACCCAACTCTGTCAATGTAACACATTCTGTGAAGAGCAGACTGACCCCACTCTGTCATTGTAACACACCCAGGGAAGAGCAGACTGACTTCACTCTGTCAATGTAACACACCCAGGGAAGAGCAGACTGACCCCATTCTGTCAATGTAACACACACAGGGAAGAGCATACTGACCCCACTCTGTCAATGTAACACACCCAGGGAAGAGCAGACTGACCCCATTCTGTCAATGTAACACACACAGGGAAGAGCAGACTGACCCCACTCTGTCAATGTAACACAACCAGGGAAGAGCAGACTGACCCCATTCTGTCAATGTAACACACACAGGGAAGAGCAGACTGACCCCACTCTGTCAATGTAACACACCCAGGGAAGAGCAGACTGACCCCATTCTGTCAATGTAACACACACAGGGAAGAGCAGACTGACCCCACTCTGTCAATGTAACACACCCAGGGAAGAGCAGACTGACCCCATTCTCTCAATGTAACACACCCAGGGAAGAGCAGACTGACCCCACTCTATCATTGTAACACACCCAGGGAAGAGCAGACTGACTTCACTCTGTCAATGTAACACACCCAGGGAAGAGCAGACTGACCCCATTCTGTCAATGTAACACACACAGGGAAGAGCAGACTGACCCCACTCTGTCAATGTAACTCACCCAGGGAAGAGAAGATTGCCCCCCCTTTGTCAATGTAACACACCCAGGGGAGACCAGAGTGACCTCTCTATCTCAATGTAACTCATCAAGGGAAGAGCAGACTGACCCCACTCTGTCAAAGTAACACACTCATGGAAGAGCAGACTGTCCCCACTCTGTCAAATTAACACACTCAGGGAAGAGCAGACTGACCTCACTCTGTCAATGTAACACACCCAGGGAAGAGCACACTGTCCCCACTCTGTCAAAGTAACACACTCGGGGAAGTGCAGACTGACCCCACTCTGTCAATGTAACACATCCAGGGAAGAGCAGACTGACCGCACCCTGTCAATGTAACACACCCTGGGAAGAGCAGACTGACCCCACTCTGTCAATGTAACACACCCAGGGAAGAGCAGACTGAACCCACCCTGTCTCTGTAACACACCCAGGGAAGAACAGACTGACCCCACTCTGTCAATGTAACACACCCAGGGAAGAGCAGACTGACCCCACTCTGTCAATGTAACCCACCCAGTGAAGAGCAGACTGACCCCTCTCCCTCCATGTAACTCACCCAGGGAAGAGCAGACTGACCCCATTCTGTCAATGTAACCCACCCAGGGAATAGCAGACTGACCGCACTCTGACATTATCACAGACCCAGGGAAGAGCAGACTCACCCAACTCTGTCAATGTAACACACCCAGGGGAGACCAGAGTGACCCCTCTATCACAATGTAACTCACCTAGGGAAGAGCAGACTGACCCCACTCTGTCAAAGTAACACACTCAGGGAAGAGCAGACTGACCTCACTCTGTCAATGTAACACAACCAGGGAAGGGCAGACTGACCCCACTCTGTCAATGTAACATACTCAGGGAATAGCAGTCTGACACCACTCTGTCAATGTATCACACCCAGGGGAGAGCAGACTGACCCCACCCTGTCAATCTAACTCACCCAGGGAAGAGCAGACTGACCTCACTCTGTCAATGTAACACACCGCGGGAAGAGCAGACTGACCCCACTCTGTCAATGTAACACACCCAAGGAAGAGCAGTCTGACCCCACTCTGTCATTGTAACACAGCCAGGGAAGAGCAGACTGACCCCTCTCTGTCAATGTAACTCACCCAGGGAACAGAAGATTGACCTCACTCGGTCAATGTTATACCCAGGGAAGAGCAGACTAACCCCACTCTGTCAATGTAACACACCCAGGGAAGAGCAGACTGACCCCACTCTGTCAATGTAAGACACACAGGGAAGAGTAGACTGACCCCACTCTGTCAATGTAACACACCCAGGGAAGAGCAGACTCACCCCACTCTGTTCATGTAAAACACCCAGGGAAGAGCAGACTGACCCTTTCTGTCAACGTTACACATCCAGGGAAGATCAGACTGACCCAACTCTGTCAATGTAACACATTCTGTGAAGAGCAGACTGACCCCACTCTGTCATTGTAACACACCCAGGGAAGAGCAGACTGACTTCACTCTGTCAATGTAACACACCCAGGGAAGAGCAGACTGACCCCATTCTGTCAATGTAACACACACAGGGAAGAGCATAGTGACCCCACTCTGTCAATGTAACACACCCAGGGAAGAGCAGACTGACCCCATTCTGTCAATGTAACACACACAGGGAAGAGCAGACTGACCCCACTCTGTCAATGTAACACAACCAGGGAAGAGCAGACTGACCCCATTCTGTCAATGTAACACACACAGGGAAGAGCAGACTGACCCCACTCTGTCAATGTAACACACCCAGGGAAGAGCAGACTGACCCCATTCTGTCAATGTAACACACACAGGGAAGAGCAGACTGACCCCACTCTGTCAATGTAACACACCCAGGGAAGAGCAGACTGACCCCATTCTCTCAATGTAACACACCCAGGGAAGAGCAGACTGACCCCACTCTATCATTGTAACACACCCAGGGAAGAGCAGACTGACTTCACTCTGTCAATGTAACACACCCAGGGAAGAGCAGACTGACCCCATTCTGTCAATGTAACACACACAGGGAAGAGCAGACTGACCCCACTCTGTCAATGTAACTCACCCAGGGAAGAGAAGATTGCCCCCCCTTTGTCAATGTAACACACCCAGGGGAGACCAGAGTGACCTCTCTATCTCAATGTAACTCATCAAGGGAAGAGCAGACTGACCCCACTCTGTCAAAGTAACACACTCATGGAAGAGCAGACTGTCCCCACTCTGTCAAAGTAACACACTCAGGGAAGAGCAGACTGACCTCACTCTGTCAATGTAACACACCCAGGGAAGAGCACACTGTCCCCACTCTGTCAAAGTAACACACTCGGGGAAGTGCAGACTGACCCCACTCTGTCAATGTAACACACCCAGGGAAGAGCAGACTGACCGCACCCTGTCAATGTAACACACCCTGGGAAGAGCAGACTGACCCCACTCTGTCAATGTAACACACCCAGGGAAGAGCAGACTGAACCCACCCTGTCTCTGTAACACACCCAGGGAAGAACAGACTGACCCCACTCTGTCAATGTAACACACCCAGGGAAGAGCAGACTGACCCCACTCTGTCAATGTAACCCACCCAGTGAAGAGCAGACTGACCCCTCTCCCTCCATGTAACTCACCCAGGGAAGAGCAGACTGACCCCATTCTGTCAATGTAACCCACCCAGGGAATAGCAGACTGACCGCACTCTGACATTATCACAGACCCAGGGAAGAGCAGACTCACCCAACTCTGTCAATGTAACACACCCAGGGGAGACCAGAGTGATCCCTCTATCACAATGTAACTCACCTAGGGAAGAGCAGACTGACCCCACTCTGTCAAAGCAACACACTCAGGAAGAGCAGACTCTTCCCACTCTGTCAAAGTAACACACTCAGGGAAGAGCAGACTGACCTCACTCTGTCAATGTAACACACCCAGAGAAGAGCTGACTGTCCCCACTCTGTCAATGTAACACACCCAGGGAAGAGCAGACTGACCGCACTCTGTCAATGTAACACACCCAGGGAAGAGCAGACTGACACCTCTCCCTCCGTGTAACTCACACAGGGAAGAGCAGCCTGACCCCACTCTTTCAATGTAACACACCCAGGGAAGTGCAGACTGACCCCACTCTGTCAATGTAACACACCCAGGGGAGAGCAGACTGACCCCTCTCTCTCCACGTAACTCACCCAGGGAAGAGCAGACTGACCCCACTCTGTCAATGTAACACACCCATGGAAAAGCAGACTGACCCCACTCTGTCAATGTAACACACCCAGGGAAGAGCAGACTGACCCCACTCTGTCAATATCACAGACCCAGGGAAGAGCAGACTCACCCAACTCTGTCAATGTAACACACCCAGGGGAGACCAGAGTGACCCCTCTATCTCAATATAACTCACCTAGGGAAGAGCAGACTGACCCCACTCTGTCAAAGTAACACACTCAGGGAAGAGCAGACTGACCTCACTCTGTCAATTTAACACAACCAGGGAAGGGCAGACTGACCCCACTCTGTCAATGTGACATACTCAGGGAATAGCAGTCTGACCCCCCTCTGTCAATGTATCACACCCAGGGGAGAGCAGACTGACCCCACCCTGTCAATCTAACTCACCCAGGGAAGAGCAGACTGACCTCACTCTGTCAATGTAACACACCGCGGGAAGAGCAGACTAACCCCTCTCTGTCAATGTAACACACCCAAGGAAGAGCAGTCTGACCCCACTCTGTCATTGTAACACAGCCAGGGAAGAGCAGACTGACCTCTCTCTGTCAATGTAACTCACCCAGGGAACAGAAGATTGACCTCACTCGGTCAATGAAACATACCCAGGGAAGAGCAGACTAACCCCACTCTGTCAATGTAACACATCCAGGGAAGAGCAGACTGACCCCACTCTGTCAATGTAACACACCCAAGGAAGAGCAGTCTGACCCCACTCTGTCATTGTAACACAGCCAGGGAAGAGCAGACTGACCCCTATCTGTCAATGTAACTCACCCAGGGAACAGAAGATTGACCTCACTCGGTCAATGTAACATACCCAGGGAAGAGCAGACTAACCCCACTCTGTCAATGTAACACACCCAGGGAAGAGCAGACTGACCCCACACTGTCAATGTAACACACCCAGGGAAGAGCAGACTGACCCCACTCTGTCAATGTCACGCACCCAGGGAAGTGCAGACTGACCGCACTCTGTCAATGTAACACACCCAGGGAAGAGCAGATTGATCCCACTGTGTCAATGTAACACATCCAGGGAAGAGCAGACTGACCCCACACTTTCAATGTAACACATCCAGGGAAGAGCAGACTGACCGCACTCGGTCAATGTAATCCAGCCAGGGAAGAGCAGACTGACCCCTCTCTGTCAATGTAACACACCCAGGGAAGAGCAGATTTACCCCACTCTGTCAATGTAACAGACCCAGGGAAGAGCAGACTGACCCCACTCTGTCAATGTAACACACCCAGGGAAGGGCAGACTGACCCCACTCTGTCAATGTAACACACCCAGGGAAGAGCAGACTGACCCCACTCTGTCAATGTCACGCACCCAGGGAAGAGCAGACTGACCGCACTCTGTCAATGTAACAGACCCAGGGAAGAGCAGATTGATCCCACTGTGTCAACGTAACACACCCAGGGAAGAGCAGACTGACCGAAAAACTTTCAAAGTAACACATCCAGGGAAGAGCAGACTGACCGCACTCCGTCAATGTAACCCACTCAGGGAAGAGCTGACTGACCACTCTCTGTCAATGTAACACAGCCAGGGAAGAGCAGATTTACCCCACTCAGTCAATGTAACAGACCCAGGGAAGAGCAGACTGACCCCACTCTGTCAATGTAACACACCCAGGGAAGAGCAGACTGACCCCATTCTGTCAATGTAACACACCCAGGGAAGAACAGACTGACCCCACTCTGTCAATGTAAGACACCCAGGGGAGAGCAGACTTACCCCACTCTGTCAATGTAACACACACAGGGAAGAGCAGACTGACCCCACTCTGTCAATGTAACACAACCAGGGAAGAGCAGACTGAACCCACTCTGTCAATGTAACACTCCCAGGGAAGAGCAGACTGACCCCACTCTGTCAATGTAACACACCCAGGGAAGGGCAGACTGACCCCATTCTGTCAATGTAACACACCCAGGGAAGAACAGATTGACCTCACTCGGTCAATGTAACATACCCAGGGAAGAGCAGACTAACCCCACTCTGTCAATGTAACACACCCAGGGAAGAGCAGATTGATCCCACTGTGTCAATGTAACACACCCAGGGAAGAGCAGACTGACCCCACACTTTCAATGTAACACATCCAGGGAAGAGCAGACTGACCGCATTCGGTCAATGTAACCCACCCAGGGAAGAGCAGACTGACCCCTCTCTGTCAATGTAACACACCCAGGGAAGAGCAGATTTACCCCACTCTGTCAATGTAACAAACCCAGGGAAGAGCAGACTGACCCCACTCTGTCAATGTAACACACCCAAGGAAGAGCAGACTGACCCCATTCTGTCAATGTAACACACCCAGGGAAGAACAGACTGACCCCACTCTGACAATGTAAGACACCCAGGGGAGAGCAGACTTACCCCACTCTGTCAATGTAACACACCCAGGGAAGAGCAGACTGACCCCACTCTGTCAATGTAACAAAACCAGGGAAGAGCAGACAGACCCCGTTCTGTCAATGTAACCCACCCAGGGAAGAACAGACTGACCCCACTCTGTCAATGTAACACACCCAGGGAAGAGCAGACTGACCCCACTCTGTCAATGTAACCCACCCAGTGAAGAGCAGACTGACCCCTCTCCCTCCATGTAACTCACCCAGGGAAGAGCAGACTGACCCCATTCTGTCAATGTAACCCACCCAGGGAAGAGCAGACTGACCGCACTCAGTCAATGTAACCCACCCAGGGAAGAGCAGACTGACCCCACTCTGTCATTATCACAGACCCAGGGAAGAGCAGACTCACCCAACTCTGTCAATGTAACACACCCGGGGAGACCAGAGTGACCCCTCTATCACAATGTAACTCACCAAGGGAAGAGCAGACTGACCCCACTCTGTCAAAGTAACACACTCAGGGAAGAGCAGACTCTTCCCACTCTGTCAAAATAACACACTCAGGGAAGAGCAGACTGACCTCACTCTGTCAATGTAACACACCCAGGGAAGAGCTGACTGTCCCCACTCTGTCAATGTAACACACCCAGGGAAGAGCAGACTGACCCCACCCTGACAATGTAACACACCCAGGGAAGAGCAGACACACCCCACTCTGTCAATGTAACATACTCAGGGAATAGCAGTCTGACCCCACTCTTTCAATGTATCACACCCAGGGAAGAGCAGACTGAACCAACCCTGTCAATGTAACTCACCAAGGGAAGAGCAGACAGACCTCATTCTGTCAATGTAACACACCGCGGGAAGAGCAGACTGTCCCCACTCTGTCAATGTAACACACCCAAGGAAGAGCAGACTGACCCCACTCTGTCATTGTAACACATCCAGGGAAGAGCAGACTGACCCCTCTCTGTCAATGTAACTCACCCAGGGAACAGAAGATTGACCTCACTCGGTCAATGTAACATACCCAGGGAAGAGCAGACTAACCCCACTCTGTCAATGTAACACACCCAGGGAAGAGCAGATTGATCCCACTGTGTCAATGTAACACACGCAGGGAAGAGCAGACTGACCCCATTCTGTCAATGTAACCCACCCAGGGAAGAGCAGACAGACCCCGTTCTGTCAATATAACCCACCCAGGGAAGAACAGACTGACCCCACTCTGTCAATGTAACACACCCAGGGAAGAGCAGACTGACCCCATTCTGTCAATGTAACCCACCCAGGGAAGAGCAGACTGACCGCACTCAGTCAATGTAACCCACCCAGGGAAGAGCAGACTGACCCGACTCTGTCATTATCACAGACCCAGGGAAGAGCAGACTCACCCAACTCTGTCAATGTAACACACCCAGGGGAGACCAGAGTGACCCCTCTATCACAATGTAACTCACCTAGGGAAGAGCAGACTGACCCCACTCTGTCAAAGTAACACACTCAGGGAAGAGCAGACTCTTCCCACTCTGTCAAAGTAACACACTCAGGGAAGAGCAGACTGACCTCACTCTGTCAATGTAACACACCCAGGGAAGAGCAGACTGACCCCACTCTGTCAATGTAACACACCCAAGGAAGAGCAGACTGACACCTCTCCATCCGTGTAACTCACCCAGGGCATAGCCGACTGACCCCACTCTGTCAATGTAACACACCCAGGGAAGAGCAGACTGACCCCACTCTGTCAATGTAACACACTCAGGGCAGAGCAGACTGAACCCAGGCTGTCAATGTAACTCATAAAGGGAAGAGCAGACTGACCCCACTCTGTCAATGTAACCCACCCAGGGAAGAGCAGACTGACTCCACTCTGTCAATGTAACACACCCAGGGAAGAGCACACTGACCACACTCTGTCAATGTAACACACCCAGGGAAGAGCAGACTGACCCCAGTCTGTCAATGTAACTCACAAAGGGAAGTGCAGACTGACCACACTCTGTCAATGTAACACACCCAGGGAAGAGCAGACTGACCCCACTCTGTCAATGTAACACACTCAGGGCAGAGCAGACTGACCCCAGGCTGTCAATGTAACTCATAAAGGGAAGAGCAGACTGACCCCACTCTGTCAATGTAACCCACCCAGGGAAGAGCAGACTGACTCCACTCTGTCAATGTAACACACCCAGGGAAGAGCACACTGACCACACTCTGTCAATGTAACACACGCAGGGAAGTGCAGACTGACCCCACTCTGTCAATGTAACACACCCAGGGAAGAGCAGACTGAACCCAGTCTGTCAATGTAACTCACAATGGGAAGAGCAGACTGACCCCACTCTGTCAATGTAACACACCCAGGGAAGAGCAGACTGACCACACTCTGTTAATGTAACACACGCAGGGAAGTGCAGACTGACCACACTATGTTAAAGTAACACCACCAGGGCAGAGCCGACTGACCCCACTCTGTCAATGTAACACACCCAGGGAAGAGCAGACCGACCCCTCTGTGTCAATGTAACACACCCAGGGCAGACAAGACTGACCCCACTCTGTCAATGTAACACACCCAGGGAAGAACAGACCGACCCCACTCTGTCAATGTAACACACCCAGGGAAGAGCAGACTGACCCCACTCTGTCAATGTAACACACCCAGGGAAGTGCAGACTGACACCACTCTCTCAAAGTAACACACCCGGGGAAGAGCAGACTGACCCCACTCTGTCAATGTAACACACACAGTGAAGAAGAGACTGATCCCACTGTGTCAATGTAACACTCCCTGGAAAGTGCAGACTGACCCCTCTGTGTCAATGTAACACACCCAGGGAAGACAAGACTGACCCCACTCTGTCAATGTAACGCACCCAGCGAAGAGCAGACTGACCCCACTCTGTCAATGTAACCCAGTCAGGGTAGAGCAGACTGACCCCACTCTGTTAATGTAACCCACCCAGGGAAGAGCAAACTGTTTCCACTCTGTCTGTGTAACACACCCTGGGAAGAGCAGACTCACCCCACTCTGTCAATGTAACACATCCAGGTAAGAGCAGACTGACCCTTCTCTGCCAATGTAAGACACCCAGGGAAGTGCAGACTGACCCAACTCTGTCAATGTAACTCACCCAGGGAAGATACGACTGACCCCACTCTGTCAATGTAACACCCCCTGGGAAGAGCAGACTAACCCCATTCTGTCAATGTAACTCACTCAGGGAAGAGCAGACTGATCCCACTCTGCCAATGTATCTCACAAAGGGAAGAGCAGACTGACCCCACTCTGTCAATGTAACACACCCAGGGAAGTGCAGACTGACTCCACTCTGTCAATGTAACACAGCCAGGGAAGAGCAGGCTGACCACACTCTGTCAATGTAACACACGCAGGGAAGTGCAGACTGACCACACTCTGTCAAAGTAACACCACCAGGGCATAGCCGACTGACCCCACTCTGTCAATGTAACACACCCAGGGAAGAGCAGACTGACCCCACTCTGTCAATGTAACACACTCAGGGCAGAGCAGACTGACCCCAGGCTGTCAATGTAACTCATAAAGGGAAGAGCAGACTGACCCCACTCTGTCAATGTAACCCACCCAGGGAATAGCAGACTGAGTCCACTCTGTCAATGTAACACACCCAGGGAAGAGCACACTGACCACACTCTGTCAATGTAACACACGCAGGGAAGTGCAGACTGACCCCACTCTGTCAATGTAACACACACAGGGAAGAGCAGACTGACCCCAGTCTGTCAATGTAACTCACAAAGGGAAGAGCAGACTGACCCCACTCTGTCAATGTAACACACCCAGGGAAGAGCAGACTGACTCCACTCTGTCAATGTAACACACCCAGGGAAGAGCAGACCGACCCCACTGCGTCAATGTAACACACCCAGTGAAGAGCAGACTGATCCCACTCTGTCAATGTAAAACACACAGGGAAGACCTGACTGACCCCACTCAGTCAATGTAACACACAGAGAAGAGCAGACTCACCTCACTCTGTTAATGTAACACATCCAGGGAAGAGCAGACTGACCTCATTCTGTCAATGTAACACCCCCAGGGAAGAGCAGACTGACCTCATTCTTTCAATGTCACTCACAAAGGGAAGAGCAGACTGCCCCCACTCTGTCAATGTAACACAGCCAGGAAAGAGCAGACTGACCCCTCTGTGTCAATGTAACACACCCAGGGCAGACAAGACTGACCCCACTCTGTCAATGTAACGCACCCAGCGAAGAGCAGACTGACCCCACTCTGTCGATGTAACACACCCTGGGAAGAGCAGACTCACCCCACTCTCTCAATGTAACCCACCCAGGGAAGAGCAGACTGACCCCACTCTGTCAATGTAACACCCCCAGGGAAGAGCAGACTGACCCCACTCTGTCAATGTAACACACCCAGGGAAGAGCAGACTGACCCCATTCTGTCAATGTAACACACCCAGGGAAGAACAGACTGAACCCACTCTGTCAATGTCACACGCCCAGCGAAGAGCAGACTGACCCCACTCTGTCAATGTAACCCACCCAGGGTAGAGCAGACTGACCCCACTCTGTTAATGTAACCCACCCAGGGATGAGCAAACTGTTTCCACTCTGTCGATGTAACACACCCTGGGAAGAGCAGACTCACCCCACTCTCTCAATGTAACCCACCCAGGGAAGAGCAGACTGACCCCACTCTGTCAAAGTAACACACTCAGGGAAGAGCAGACTCTTCCCACTCTGTCAAAGTAACACACTCAGGGAAGAGCAGACTGACCTCACTCTGTCAATGTAACACACCCAGGGAAGAGCAGACTGACCCCACTCTGTCAATGTAACACACCCAGGGAAGAGCAGACTGACCCCATTCTGTCAATGTAACTCACTCAGGGAAGAGCAGACTGACCCCACTCTGTCAATGTATCTCACAAAGGGAAGAGCAGCCTGACCCCACCCTGTCAATGTAACATATGCAGGGAAGAGCAGACTGACCACACTCTGTCAATGTAACACACCCAGGGAAGAGCAGACTGACCACACTCTGTCAAAGTAACACCACCAGGGCATAGCCGACTGACCCCACTCTGTCAATGTAACACACCCAGGGAAGAGCAGACTGACCCCACTCTGTCAATGTAACACACTCAGGGCAGAGCAGACTGACCCCAGGCTGTCAATGTAACTCACAAAGGGAAGAGCAGACTGACCCCACTCTGTCAATGTAACCCACCCAGGGAAGAGCAGACTGACTCCACTCTGTCAATGTAACACACCCAGGGAAGAGCAGACTGACCACACTCTGTCAATGTAACACACGCAGGGAAGTGCAGACTGACCCCACTCTGTCAATGTAACACACGCAGGGAAGTGCAGACTGAACCCAATCTGTCAATGTAACTCACAAAGGGAAGAGCAGACTGCCCCCACTCTGTCAATGTAACACATCCAGGAAAGAGCAGACTGACCCCTCTGTGTCAATGTAACACACCCAGGGCAGACAAGACTGACCCCACTCTGTCAATGTAACCCACCCAGGGTAGAGCAGACTGACCCCACTCTGTTAATGTAACCCACCCAGGGAAGAGCAAACTGTTTCCACTCTGTCGATGTAACACACCCTGGGAAGAGCAGACTCACCCCACTCTCTCAATGTAACTCACCCAGGGAAGAGCAGACTGACCCCACTCTGTCAATGTAACACCCCCAGGGAAGAGCAGACTGACCCCACTCTGTCAATGTAACACACCCAGGGAAGAGCAGACTGACCCCACTCTGTCAATGTAACACACCCAGGGAAGAGCAGACTGACCCCACTCTGTCAATGTAACACATCCAGGGAAAAGCAGACTGACCCCACTCTCTCAATGTAACACACCCGGGGAAGAACAGACTGACCCCAGTCTGTCAATGTAACGCACCCAGCGAAGAGCAGACTGACCCCACTCTGTCAATGTAACCCAGTCAGGTTAGAGCAGACTGACCACACTCTGTTAATGTAACACACCCTGGGAAGAGCAGACTCACCCCACTCTGTCAATGTAACACATCCAGGTAAGAGCAGACTGACCCTTCACTTTCAATGTAAGACACCCAGGGAAGTGCAGACTGACCCCATTCTGACAATGTAAGACACCCAGGGGAGAGCAGACTTACCCCACTCTGTCAATGTAACACAACCAGGGAAGAGCAGACAGACCCCGTTCTGTCAATGTAACACACCCAGGGAAGAACAGACTGACCCCACTCTGTCAATGTAACACACCCAGGGAAGAGCAGACTGACCCCACTCTGTCAATATATCACTCCCAGTGAAGAGCAGACTGACCCCTCTCCCTCCATGTAACTCACACAGGGAAGAGCAGACTGACCCCATTCTGTCAATGTAACCCACCCAGGGAAGAGCAGACTGACCGCACTCAGTCAATGTAACCCACCCAGGGAAGAGCAGACAGACCCCACTCTGTCATTATCACAGACCCAGGGAAGAGCAGACTCACCCAACTCTGTCAATGTAACACACTCAGGGAAGAGCAGACTCTTCCCACTCTGTCAAAATAACACACTCAGGGAAGAGCAGACTGACCTCACTCTGTCAATGTAACACACCCAGGGAAGAGCTGAATGTCCCCACTCTGTCAATGTAACACACACAGGGAAGAGCAGACTGACCCCACCCTGTCAATGTAACACACCCAGGGAAGAGCAGACACACCCCACTCTGTCAATGTAACATACTCAGGGAATAGCAGTCTGACCCCACTCTTTCAATGTATCACACCCAGGGGAGAGCAGACTGAACCAACCCTGTCAATGTAACTCACCAAGGGAAGAGCAGACAGACCTCACTCTGTCAATGTAACACACCGCGGGAATAGCAGACTGACCCCACTCTGTCAATGTAACACACCCAAGGAAGAGCAGACTGACCCCACTCTGTCATTGTAACACATCCAGGGAAGAGCAGACTGACCCCTCTCTGTCAATGTAACTCACCCAGGGAACAGAAGATTGACCTCACTCGGTCAATGTAACATACCCAGGGAAGAGCAGACTAACCCCACTCTGTCAATGTAACACACCCAGGGAAGAGCAGATTGATCCCACTGTGTCAATGTAACACACCCAGGGAAGAGCAGACTGACCCCACACTTTCAATGTAACACATCCAGGGAAGAACAGACTGACCGCATTCGGTCAATGTAACCCACCCAGGGAAGAGCAGACTGACCCCTCTCTGTCAATGTAACACACCCAGGGAAGAGCAGATTTACCCCACTCTGTCAATGTAACAAACCCAGGGAAGAGCAGACTGACCCCACTCTGTCAATTTAACACACCCAGGGAAGAGCAGACTGACCCCATTCTATCAATGTAACACACCCAGGGAAGAACAGACTGACCCCACTCTGACAATGTAAGACACCCAGGGGAGAGCAGACTTACCCCACTCTGTCAATGTAAGACACCCAGGGAAGAGCAGACTGACCCCACTCTGTCAATGTAACACACCCAGGGAAGAGCAGACTGACCCCACTCTGTCAATGTAACACAACCAGGGAAGAGCAGACAGACCCCGTTCTGTCAATGTAACACACCCAGGGAAGAACAGACTGACCCCACTCTGTCAATGTAACACACCCAGGGAAGAGCAGACTGACCCCACTCTGTCAATATATCACTCCCAGTGAAGAGCAGACTGACCCCTCTCCCTCCATGTAACTCACACAGGGAAGAGCAGACTGACCCCATTCTGTCAATGTAACCCACCCAGGGAAGAGCAGACTGACCGCACTCAGTCAATGTAACCCACCGAGGGAAGAGCAGACAGACCCCACTCTGTCATTATCACAGACCCAGGGAAGAGCAGACTCACCCAACTCTGTCAATGTAACACACTCAGGGAAGAGCAGACTCTTCCCACTCTGTCAAAATAACACACTCAGGGAAGAGCAGACTGACCTCACTCTGTCAATGTAACACACCCAGGGAAGAGCTGAATGTCCCCACTCTGTCAATGTAACACACACAGGGAAGAGCAGACTGACCCCACCCTGTCAATGTAACACACCCAGGGAAGAGCAGACACACCCCACTCTGTCAATGTAACATACTCAGGGAATAGCAGTCTGACCCCACTCTTTCAATGTATCACACCCAGGGGAGAGCAGACTGAACCAACCCTGTCAATGTAACTCACCAAGGGAAGAGCAGACAGACCTCACTCTGTCAATGTAACACACCGCGGGAATAGCAGACTGACCCCACTCTGTCAATGTAACACACCCAAGGAAGAGCAGACTGACCCCACTCTGTCATTGTAACACATCCAGGGAAGAGCAGACTGACCCCTCTCTGTCAATGTAACTCACCCAGGGAACAGAAGATTGACCTCACTCGGTCAATGTAACATACCCAGGGAAGAGCAGACTAACCCCACTCTGTCAATGTAACACACCCAGGGAAGAGCAGATTGATCCCACTGTGTCAATGTAACACACCCAGGGAAGAGCAGACTGACCCCACACTTTCAATGTAACACATCCAGGGAAGAACAGACTGACCGCATTCGGTCAATGTAACCCACCCAGGGAAGAGCAGACTGACCCCTCTCTGTCAATGTAACACACCCAGGGAAGAGCAGATTTACCCCACTCTGTCAATGTAACAAACCCAGGGAAGAGCAGACTGACTCCACTCTGTCAATTTAACACACCCAGGGAAGAGCAGACTGACCCCATTCTATCAATGTAACACACCCAGGGAAGAACAGACTGACCCCACTCTGACAATGTAAGACACCCAGGGGAGAGCAGACTTACCCCACTCTGTCAATGTAACACACCCAGGGAAGAGCAGACTGACCCCACTCTGTCAATGTAACACAACCAGGGAAGAGCAGACAGACCCCGTTCTGTCAATGTAACCCACCCAGGGAAGAACAGACTGACCCCACTCTGTCAATGTAACACACCCAGGGAAGAGCAGAATGACCCCACTCTGTCAATGTAACCTACCCAGTGAAGAGCAGACTGACCCCTCTCCCTCCATGTAACTCACCCAGGGAAGAGCAGACTGACCCCATTCTGTCAATGTAACCCACCCAGGGAAGAGCAGACTGACCGCACTCAGTCAATGTAACCCACCCAGGGAAGAGCAGACTGACCCCACTCTGTCATTATCACAGACCCAGGGAAGAGCAGACTCACCCAACTCTGTCAATGTAACACACCCAGGGGAGACCAGAGTGACCCCTCTATCACAATGTAACTCACCTAGGGAAGAGCAGACTGACCCCACTATGTCAAAGTAACACACTCAGGGAAGAGCAGACTCTTCCCACTCTGTCAAAGTAACACACTCAGGGAAGAGCAGACTGACCTCACTCTGTCAATGTAACACACCCAGGGAAGAGCAGACTGACCCCACTCTGTCAATGTAACACACCCAGGGAAGAGCAGACTGACACCTCTCCCTCCGTGTAACTCACCCAGGGAAGAGCAGACTGACCCCACTCTTTCAATGTAACACACCCAGGGAAGTGCAGACTGACCCCACTCTGTCAATGTAACACACCCAGGGAAGAGCAGACTGACCCCACTCTGTCAATGTAACACACCCAGGGAAAAGCAGACTGACCCCACTCTGTCAATGTAACACACGCAGGGAAGAGCAGACTGACCCCACTCTGTCAATATCACAGACCCAGGGAAGAGCAGACTCACCCAACTCTGTCAATGTAACACACCCAGGGGAAACCAGAGTGACCCCTCTATCTCAATGTAACTCACCAAGGGAAGAGCAGACTGACCCCACTCTGTCAAAGTAACACACTCAGGGAAGAGCAGACTGACCTCACTCTGTCAATGTAACACAACCAGGGAAGGGCAGACTGACCCCACTCTGTCAATGTAACATACTCAGGGAATAGCAGTCTGACACCACTCTGTCAATGTATCACACCCAGGGGAGAGCAGACTGACCCCACCCTGTCAATCTAACTCACCCAGGGAAGAGCAGACTGACCTCACTCTGTCAATGTAACACACCGCGGGAAGAGCAGACTGACCCCACTCTGTCAATGTAACACACCCAAGGAAGAGCAGTCTGACCCCACTCTGTCATTGTAACACAGCCAGGGAAGAGCAGACTGACCCCTCTCTGTCAATGTAACTCACCCAGGGAACAGAAGATTGACCTCACTCGGTCAATGTTATACCCAGGGAAGAGCAGACTAACCCCACTCTGTCAATGTAACACACCCAGGGAAGAGCAGACTGACCCCATTCTGTCAATGTAACCCACCCAGGGTAGAGCAGACTGACCCCACTCTGTTAATGTAACCCACCCAGGGAAGATCAAACTGTTTCCACTCTGTCGATGTAACACACCCTGGGAAGAGCAGACTCACCCCACTCTCTCAATGTAACTCACCCAGGGAAGAGCAGACTGACCCCACTCTGTCAATGTAACACCCCCAGGGAAGAGCAGACTGACCCCACTCTGTCAATGTAACACACCCAGGGAAGAGCAGACTGACCCCACTCTGTCAATGTAACACACCCAGGGAAGAGCAGACTGACCCCACTCTGTCAATGTAACACATCCAGGGAAAAGCAGACTGACCCCACTCTCTCAATGTAACACACCCGGGGAAGAACAGACTGACCCCAGTCTGTCAATGTAACGCACCCAGCGAAGAGCAGACTGACCCCACTCTGTCAATGTAACCCAGTCAGGTTAGAGCAGACTCACCACACTCTGTTAATGTAACACACCCTGGGAAGAGCAGACTCACCCCACTCTGTCAATGTAACACATCCAGGTAAGAGCAGACTGACCCTTCACTGTCAATGTAAGACACCCAGGGAAGTGCAGACTGACCCCATTCTGACAATGTTAGACACCCAGGGGAGAGCAGACTTACCCCACTCTGTCAATGTAACACACCCAGGGAAGAGCAGACTGACCCCACTCTGTCAATGTAACACAACCAGGGAAGAGCAGACAGACCCCGTTCTGTCAATGTAACACACCCAGGGAAGAACAGACTGACCCCACTCTGTCAATGTAACACACCCAGGGAAGAGCAGACTGACCCCACTCTGTCAATATATCACTCCCAGTGAAGAGCAGACTGACCCCTCTCCCTCCATGTAACTCACACAGGGAAGAGCAGACTGACCCCATTCTGTCAATGTAACCCACCCAGGGAAGAGCAGACTGACCGCACTCAGTCAATGTAACCCACCCAGGGAAGAGCAGACAGACCCCACTCTGTCATTATCACAGACCCAGGGAAGAGCAGACTCACCCAACTCTGTCAATGTAACACACTCAGGGAAGAGCAGACTCTTCCCACTCTGTCAAAATAACACACTCAGGGAAGAGCAGACTGACCTCACTCTGTCAATGTAACACACCCAGGGAAGAGCTGAATGTCCCCACTCTGTCAATGTAACACACACAGGGAAGAGCAGACTGACCCCACCCTGTCAATGTAACACACCCAGGGAAGAGCAGACACACCCCACTCTGTCAATGTAACATACTCAGGGAATAGCAGTCTGACCCCACTCTTTCAATGTATCACACCCAGGGGAGAGCAGACTGAACCAACCCTGTCAATGTAACTCACCAAGGGAAGAGCAGACAGACCTCACTCTGTCAATGTAACACACCGCGGGAATAGCAGACTGACCCCACTCTGTCAATGTAACACACCCAAGGAAGAGCAGACTGACCCCACTCTGTCATTGTAACACATCCAGGGAAGAGCAGACTGACCCCTCTCTGTCAATGTAACTCACCCAGGGAACAGAAGATTGACCTCACTCGGTCAATGTAACATACCCAGGGAAGAGCAGACTAACCCCACTCTGTCAATGTAACACACCCAGGGAAGAGCAGATTGATCCCACTGTGTCAATGTAACACACCCAGGGAAGAGCAGACTGACCCCACACTTTCAATGTAACACATCCAGGGAAGAACAGACTGACCGCATTCGGTCAATGTAACCCACCCAGGGAAGAGCAGACTGACCCCTCTCTGTCAATGTAACACACCCAGGGAAGAGCAGATTTACCCCACTCTGTCAATGTAACAAACCCAGGGAAGAGCAGACTGACCCCACTCTGTCAATTTAACACACCCAGGGAAGAGCAGACTGACCCCATTCTATCAATGTAACACACCCAGGGAAGAACAGACTGACCCCACTCTGACAATGTAAGACACCCAGGGGAGAGCAGACTTACCCCACTCTGTCAATGTAACACACCCAGGGAAGAGCAGACTGACCCCACTCTGTCAATGTAACACAACCAGGGAAGAGCAGACAGACCCCGTTCTGTCAATGTAACCCACCCAGGGAAGAACAGACTGACCCCACTCTGTCAATGTAACACACCCAGGGAAGAGCAGAATGAACCCACTCTGTCAATGTAACCTACCCAGTGAAGAGCAGACTGACCCCTCTCCCTCCATGTAACTCACCCAGGGAAGAGCAGACTGACCCCATTCTGTCAATGTAACCCACCCAGGGAAGAGCAGACTGACCGCACTCAGTCAATGTAACCCACCCAGGGAAGAGCAGACTGACCCCACTCTGTCATTATCACAGACCCAGGGAAGAGCAGACTCACCCAACTCTGTCAATGTAACACACCCAGGGGAGACCAGAGTGACCCCTCTATCACAATGTAACTCACCGAGGGAAGAGCAGACTGACCCCACTATGTCAAAGTAACACACTCA
Source organism: Chiloscyllium punctatum (assembly GCF_047496795.1). Lineage (NCBI taxonomy): Eukaryota > Metazoa > Chordata > Chondrichthyes > Orectolobiformes > Hemiscylliidae > Chiloscyllium > Chiloscyllium punctatum. Next base: position 848,427 of record NW_027309836.1, on the reverse strand, counting down.
GGGAAGAGCAGACTCTTCCCACTCTGTCAAAGTAACACACGCAGGGAAGAGCAGACTGACCCCACTCTGTCAATATCACAGACCCAGGGAAGAGCAGACTCACCCAACTCTGTCAATGTAACACACCCAGGGGAAACCAGAGTGACCCCTCTATCTCAATGTAACTCACCAAGGGAAGAGCAGACTGACCCCACTCTGTCAAAGTAACACACTCAGGGAAGAGCGGACTGACCTCACTCTGTCAATGTAACACAACCAGGGAAGGGCAGACTGACCCCACTCTGTCAATGTAACATACTCAGGGAATAGCAGTCTGACACCACTCTGTCAATGTATCACACCCAGGGGAGAGCAGACTGACCCCACCCTGTCAATCTAACTCACCCAGGGAAGAGCAGACTGACCTCACTCTGTCAATGTAACACACCGCGGGAAGAGCAGACTGACCCCACTCTGTCAATGTAACACACCCAAGGAAGAGCAGTCTGACCCCACTCTGTCATTGTAACACAGCCAGGGAAGAGCAGACTGACCCCTCTCTGTCAATGTAACTCACCCAGGGAACAGAAGATTGACCTCACTCGGTCAATGTTATACCCAGGGAAGAGCAGACTAACCCCACTCTGTCAATGTAACACACCCAGGGAAGAGCAGACTGACCCCATTCTGTCAATGTAACCCACCCAGGGAAGAGCAGACTGACCGCACTCAGTCAATGTAACCCACCCAGGGAAGAGCAGACTGACCCCACTCTGTCATTATCACAGACCCAGGGAAGAGCAGACTCACCCAACTCTGTCAATGTAACACACCCAGGGGAAACCAGAGTGACCCCTCTATCTCAATGTAACTCACCTAGGGAAGAGCAGACTGACCCCACTCTGTCAAAGTAACACACTCAGGGAAGAGCAGACTGACCTCACTCTGTCAATGTAACACACTCAGGGAAGAGCAGACTGACACCTCTCCCTCCGTGTAACTCACCCAGGGAAGAGCAGACTGACCACACTCTTTCAATGTAACACACCCAGGGAAGTGCAGACTGACCCCACTCTGTCAATGTAACACACCCAGGGAAGAGCAGACTGACCCCACTCTGTCAATGTAACACACCCAGGGAAAAGCAGACTGACCCTACTCTGTCAATGTAACACACCCATGGAAGAGCAGACTGACCCCACTCTGTCAATATCACAGACCCAGGGAAGAGCAGACTCACCCAACTCTGTCAATGTAACACACCCAGGGGAAACCAGAGTGACCCCTCTATCTCAATGTAACTCACCTAGGGAAGAGCAGACTGACCCCACTCTGTCAAAGTAACACACTCAGGGAAGAGCAGACTGACCTCACTCTGTCAATGTAACACAACCAGGGAAGGGCAGACTGACCCCACTCTGTCAATGTAACATACTCAGGGAATAGCAGTCTGACACCACTCTGTCAATGTATCACACCCAGGGGAGAGCAGACTGACCCCACCCTGTCAATCTAACTCACCCAGGGAAGAGCAGACTGACCTCACTCTGTCAATGTAACACACCGCGGGAAGAGCAGACTGACCCCACTCTGTCAATGTAACACACCCAAGGAAGAGCAGTCTGACCCCACTCTGTCATTGTAACACAGCCAGGGAAGAGCAGACTGACCCCTCTCTGTCAATGTAACTCACCCAGGGAACAGAAGATTGACCTCACTCGGTCAATGTTATACCCAGGGAAGAGCAGACTAACCCCACTCTGTCAATGTAACACACCCAGGGAAGAGCAGACTGACCCCACTCTGTCAATGTAACACACCCAGGGAAGAGCAGACTGACCCCACTCTGTCAATGTCACGCACCCAGGGAAGAGCAGACTGACCGCACTCTGTCAATGTAACACACCCAGGGAAGAGCAGATTGATCCCACTGTGTCGATGTAACACATCCAGGGAAGAGCAGACTGACCCCACACTTTCAATGTAACACATCCAGGGAAGAGCAGACTGACCGCACTCGGTGAATGTAATCCACCCAGGGATGAGCAGACTGACCCCTCTCTGTCAATGTAACACACCCAGGGAAGAGCAGATTTACCCCACTCTGTCAATGTAACAGACCCAGGGAAGAGCAGACTGACCCCACTCTGTCAATGTAACACACCCAAGGAAGGGCAGACTGACCCCATTCTGTCAATGTAACACACCCAGGGAAGAACAGACTGACCCCACTCTGTCAATGTCACGCACCCAGGGAAGAGCAGACTGACCGCACTCTGTCAATGTAACACACCCAGGGAAGAGCAGATTGATCCCACTGTGTCAATGTAACACACCCAGGGAAGAGCAGACTGACCCCACACTTTCAATGTAACACATCCAGGGAAGAGCAGACTGACCGCACTCGGTCAATGTAACCCACCCAGGGAAGAGCAGACTGACCCCTCTCTGTCAATGTAACACAGCCAGGGAAGAGCAGATTTACCCCACTCAGTCAATGTAACAGAACCAGGGAAGAGCAGACTGACCCCACTCTGTCAATGTAACACACCCAGGGAAGATCAGACTGACCCCATTCTGTCAATGTCACGCACCCAGGGAAGAGCAGACTGACTGCACTCTGTCAATGTCACGCACCCAGGGAAGAGCAGACTGACCCCACTGTGTCAATGTAACACACCCAGGGAAGAGCAGACTGACCCCACACTTTCAATGTAACACATCCAGGGAAGAGCAGACTGACCCCTCTCTGTCAATGTAACACACCCAGGGAAGAGCAGACTGACTCCACTCTGTCAAAGTAACACACGCAGAGAAGAGCGGACTGACCCCACTCTGTCAATGTAACCCACCCAGTGAAGAGCAGACAGACCCCTCTCCCTCCATGTAACTCAGCCAGGGAAGAGCAGACTGACCCCACTCTGTCAATGTAACACACCCAGGGAAGAGCAGACTGACCCCACTCTGTCAATGTCACGCACCCAGGGAAGAGCAGACTGACCGCACTCTGTCAATGTCACGCACCCAGGGAAGAGCAGACTGACCCCACTGTGTCAATGTAACACACCCAGGGAAGAGCAGACTGACCCCACACTTTCAATGTAACACATCCAGGGAAGAGCAGACTGACCCCTCTCTGTCAATGTAACACACCCAGGGAAGAGCAGACGGACCCCACTCTGTCAATGTAACACACCCAGGGAAGAGCAGACTGACACCACTCTGTCAATGTCACGCACCCAGGGAAGAGCAGACTGACCGCACACTGTCAATGTAACACACCCAGGGAAGAGCAGATTGACCCCACTCTGTCAATGTACCACACCCAGGGAAGAGCAGACTGAAACCACTCTGGCAATGTAACACACCGAGGGAAGAGCAGACTGACCTCATCCGGTCAAATATAACAGACACAGGGAAGAGCAGACTGACCACACTCTGTCAATGCAACACACCCAGGGAAGAGCAGACTGACCCCTTTCTGTCAACGTTATACACCCAGGGAAGATCAGACTGACCCAACTCTGTCAATGTAACACACCGCGGGAAGAGGAGACTGACCCCACTCTGTCAATGTAAACCACCCAAGGAAGAGCAGACTGACCCCACTCTGTCAATGTAACACACCCAGGGAAGAGCAGACTGACCCCACTCTGTCAATGTAACCCACCCAGTGAAGAGCAGACAGACCCCTCTCCCTCCATGTAACTCAGCCAGGGAAGAGCAGACTGACCCCACTCTGTCAATGTAACACACGCAGGGAAGAGCAGACTGACCCCACTCTGTCAATGTCACGCACCCAGGGAAGAGCAGACTGACCGCACTCTGTCAATGTCACGCACCCAGGGAAGAGCAGACTGACCCCACTGTGTCAATGTAACACACCCAGGGAAGAGCAGACTGACCCCACACTTTCAATGTAACACATCCAGGGAAGAGCAGACTGACCCCTCTCTGTCAATGTAACACACCCAGGGAAGAGCAGACGGACCCCACTCTGTCAATGTAACACACCCAGGGAAGAGCAGACTGACACCACTCTGTCAATGTCACGCACCCAGGGAAGAGCAGACTGACCGCACACTGTCAATGTAACACACCCAGGGAAGAGCAGATTGACCCCACTGTGTCAATGTAACACACCCAGGGAAGAGCAGACTGACCCCACACTTTCAATGTAACCCACCGAGGGAAGAGCAGACTGACACCACTCTGTCAATGTCACGCACCCAGGGAAGAGCAGACTGACCGCACACTGTCAATGTAACACACCCAGGGAAGAGCAGATTGACCCCACTGTGTCAATGTAACACACCCAGGGAAGAGCAGACTGAAACCACTCTGGCAATGTAACACACCGAGGGAAGAGCAGACTGACCTCATCCGGTCAAATATAACAGACACAGGGAAGAGCAGACTGACCACACTCTGTCATTGCAACACACCCAGGGAAGAGCAGACTGACCCCTTTCTGTTAACGTTATACACCCAGGGAAGATCAGACTGACCCAACTCTGTCAATGTAACACACCGCGGGAAGAGGAGACTGACCCCACTCTGTCAATGTAAACCACCCAAGGAAGAGCAGACTGACCCCACTCTGTCAATGTAACACACCCAGGGAAGAGCAGACTGACCCCACTCTGTCAATGTAACAAAGCCAGGGAAGAGCAGACTGAACCCACTCTGTCAATGTAACACACCCAGGGAAGAGCAGACTGACCCCACTCTGTCAAAGTAACACACCCAGGGAAGAGCAGACTGACCCCACTCTGTCAATGTATCACTCCCAGGGAAGAGCAGACTGACCCCAAACTGTCAATTTAAAACACCCAGGGAAGTGCACGCGGACCCCACTCTGTCAATGTAACACACCCAGGGAAGAGCAGACTGAACCCACTCTGTCAATGGAACACATGAAGGGAAGAGCAGACTGACCCCACCCTGTCAATGTAACACACTCAGGGAAGAGCAGACTGACCCCCCTCTGTCAATGAAACACACCCAGGGAAGAGTAGACTGACCCCACTCTGCCAATGTAACACACCCAGGGAAGAGCAGACTGACCTCACTCTGTCAATGTAACACACACAGGGAAGGGCAGACCGACCCCACTCTGTGAATGTAACACACCCAGGGAAGAGCAGACTGACCCCACTCTGTCAATGTAACACCCCCAGGGAAGAGCTGACTGACCCCACTCTGTCAATGTAACACACCCAGGGAAGTGCAGACTGACCCCACTCTGTCAATGTAACACACCCTGGGAAGAGCAGACTGACCCCACTCTGTCAAAGTAACACAACCTGTAAAGAGCAGACTGACCCCACTCTGTCAATGTAACACACACAGGGAAGGGCAAACCGATCCCACTCTGTCAATTTAACACAACCAGGGAAGAGCTGACTGACCCCACTCTGTCAATGTAACCCACCCAGGAAAGAGCAGACTAACCCCACTCTCTCAATGTAACACACACAGGGAAGAGCAGACTGACCCCACTCTGTCAATGTAACACACCCAGGGAAGAGCAGACCTACCCCACTCTGTCAATGTAACCCACCGAGGGAAAAGTAGACTGATCCCACTGTGTCAATGTAACACTACCAGGAAAGTGCAGACTGACGCTTCTGTATCAATGGAACAAACCCAGAGACGAGCAAACTTTTTCCACTCTGTCTCTGTAACACACCCTGGGAAGAGCAGACTCACCCCATACTGTCAATGTAACCCACCCAGGGAAGAGCAGACTGACCCCACTCTGCCAATGTAACACACCGAGGGAAAAGCAGCCTGACCCCACTCTGTCAATGTAACTCCCCCAGGGAAGAGCAGACTGACCCAACTCTGTCAATGTAACCCACCCAAGGAAGAGCAGACTGACCCCACTCTGTCAATGTACCACACCCAGGGAAGAGCACACTGACCCCACTCTGTCAATGTAACACGCCCAGGGAAGAGCAGACTGACCACAAACTGTAAATGTAACACACACAGGGAAGAGCAGACTGACCCGACTCTGTCAATGTAACACACCCAGGGAAGTTCTGACTTACCCGACTCTGTCAATTTAACACCCCCAGGGAAGAGCAGACGGACCACACTCTGTAAATGTAACACACACAGGGAAGAGCAGACTGACACAACTCTGTCAATGAAACACACCCAGGGAAGATCAGATTGACCCCACTCTGTCAATGTAACACACCAAGGGAAGTGCAGACTGTGCCCACACTGTCAATGTAACAGACCCAGGCGAGACGAGATTGACCCCACCCTGTCAATGTAACACACCCAGGGAAGCGCAGACTGACCCCACACTGTCAATGTAACACACGCAGGGAAGAGCACACTGACCCCACTCTGTCAATGTAACACACCCAGGGAACAGCAGACTGACCACACTCTGTCAATGTAACACACCCAGGGAAGAGCAGACTGACCCCACTCTGTCAATGTAACACACCCAGGCGAGATCAGATTGACCCCACTCTGTCAATGTAACACACCCAGGGAAGTGCAGACTGACCCGACTCTGTCAATTTAACACACCCAGGGAAGAGCAAACAAAACCCACTCTGTCAATGTAACACCCCCAGGGAAGAGCAGACTAACCACACTCTGTCAATGTAACACACCCAGGGAAGGGCAGACTGACCCCACTCTGTCAATGTAACTCACAAAGGGAAGAGCAGACTGACCCCACTCTGTCAATGTAACACACCCAGGAAAGAGCAGACTGACCCCACTCTGTCAATGTAACACACCCAGGGAAGAGCAGACTGACCCCACTCTGTCAATATAACATCCCCACGGAAGACCTGACTGACCCAACTCTGTCAATGGAACACACCCATGGAAGAGCAGACTGACCCCACTCTGTCAATGTAACACACCCAGGGAAGAGCAGACTGACCCCACTCTGTCAATGTAACACCCCCAGGGAAGAGCAGACTGACCCCACTCTGTCAATGTAACACACAGGGAAGAGCAGACTGACCCCACTCTGTCAATGTAACACACCCAGGGAAGAGCAGACTGACCCCACTCTGTCAATGTAACACACCCAGGGAAGAGTAGACTGATAACTCTGTATCAATGTAACACTACCAGGAAAGAGCAGACTGACCCCTCTGTGTCAATGTAATGCACCATGGGAAGAGCAAACTTTTTCCACTCTGTCAATGTAACCCACCCAGAGTAGAGCAGACTGACCCCACTCTGTCAATGTAACACACCCTGGGAAGAGCAGACTCACACCACTCTGTAAATGTAACCCACCCAGGGAAGAGCAGACTGACGCCACTCTGTCAATGTAACACATCCAGGGAAGAGCAGAATGACCCCACTCTGTCAATGTAACACATCCAGGGAAGTGCAGACTTACCCCACTCTGTCAATGTAACCCACCGAGGGAAGAGCAGACTGACCCTTCTCTGTGATTGCAACACATCCAGGGAAGGGCAGACTGACCCCATTCTATCAATGTTACACACAGGGAATAGCAGACTGACCCCACTCTGTCAATGTAACACACCCATGGAAGAACAGACTGACCCCACTATGTCAATGTAACACACCCTGTAAAGAGCAGACTGACCCCACTCTGTCAACGTAACACACACAGGGAAGGGCAGACCAACCTAACTCTGTCAATGTAACACAACCTGTAAAGAGCAGACTGACCCCACTCTGTCAATGTAACACACCCAGGTTTGAGCACACTGACCCCACTCTGTCAATGTAACCCACCCAGGAAAGAGCAGACTGACCCCACTCTGTCAATGTAACACACACAGGGAAGAGCAGACTGACCCCACTCTGTCAATGTAACACACCCAGGGAAGAGCAGACTGACCCCACTCTGTCAATATAACACACCCAGGGAAGAGCAGACTGGCCCCACTCTATCAATACAACACCCCCAGGGAAGAGCAGACTGACCCCACTCTGTCGATGTAACACACCCAGGGAAGATCAGACTGACCCCATTCTATCAAAGTAACACACCCAGGGAAGAGCAGACTGACCCCACTCTGTCACTATATCACCCCCAGGGAAGAGTAGACTGACCCCACTCTTACAATGTAACACCCCCAGGTAAGGGCAGACTGAGCACACATTGTCAATGTAAGACCCCCAGGGAAGAGCAGACTGAGCACACTCTGTCAATGTAACACACCCAGGGAAGAGCAGACTGACCCTTCTCTGTCAATGTAACACACACAGGGAAGGGCAGACTGACCCCATTCTGTCAATCTAACACACCCAGGGAAGGGCAGACTGACCCCACACTGTCAATGTAACACATACAGTGAAGGGCAGTCCGACCCCACTCTGTCAATGTAACACACCCAGGGAACAGCAGACTGACCCTTCTCTGTCAATGTAACACACACAGGGAAGGGCAGACTGACCCCATTCTGTCAATCTAACACACCCAGGGAAGGGCAGACTGACCCCACACTGTCAATGTAACACACGCAGGGAAGAGCAGACTGACCCCACTCTGTCAATGTAACACACAGGGAAGAGCAGACTGACCCCCCTCTGTCAATGTAACACACACAGGGAAGGGCAGACTGACCCCATTCTGTCAATCTAACACACCCAGGGAAGGGCAGACTGACCCCACACTGTCAATGTAACACACCCAGGGAAGAGCTGACGGACCCCACTCTGTCAATTTAACGCACCCACGTTTGAGCACACTGACTCCACTCTGTCAATGTAGCCCACCCAGGAAAAAGCAGACTGACCCCACTCTGTCAATGTAACACACACAGGGAAGAGCAGATTGACCCAACTCTGTCAATGTAACCCACTCAGTTTAGAGCAGACTGACCCCACTCGGTCAATGTAACCTTCCCAGGGAAGAGCAAACAAACCGCACTCTGTCAATGGAACACACCCAGGGAAGAGCAACTGACCCCACTGTGTCAATGTAACACACCCAGGGAAGAGCAGACTGACCCCACTCTGTCAATGAAACTCACAAAGGGAAGAGCAGACTGACCCCACTCGGTTAATGTAACACACCCAGAGAAGAGCAAACTGATTCCACTCTGTCGATATAACACACCCAGGGAAGAGCAGACTCACCCCACTGTGTCAATGTAACCCACCCAGGGAAGAGCAGACTGACCCTTCTCTGTCAATGTAACACACCCAGGGAACAGCAGACTGACCCTTCTCTGTCAATGTAACACACACAGGGAAGGGCAGACTGACCCCACACTGTCAATGTAAAACACGCAGGGAAGAGCAGACTGACCCCACTCTGTCAATGTAACACACAGGGAAGAGCAGACTGACCCCCCTCTGTCAATGTAACACACCCAGGGAAGAGCAGACTGACCCAACTCTGTCAATGTAACACACCCATGGAAGAACAGACTGACCCCATTCTGTCAATGTAACACACCCTGTAAAGAGCAGACTGACCCCACTCTGTCAATGTAACACATACAGTGAAGGGCAGTCCGACCCCACTCTGTCAATGTAACACACCCAGGGAACAGCAGACTGACCCTTCTCTGTCAATGTAACACACACAGGGAAGGGCAGACTGACCCCATTCTGTCAATCTAACACACCCAGGGAAGGGCAGACTGACCCCACACTGTCAATGTAACACACGCAGGGAAGAGCAGACTGACCCCACTCTGTCAATGTAACACACAGGGAAGAGCAGACTGACCCCCCTCTGTCAATGTAACACACACAGGGAAGGGCAGACTGACCCCATTCTGTCAATCTAACACACCCAGGGAAGGGCAGACTGACCCCACACTGTCAATGTAACACACCCAGGGAAGAGCTGACGGACCCCACTCTGTCAATTTAACGCACCCACGTTTGAGCACACTGACTCCACTCTGTCAATGTAGCCCACCCAGGAAAAAGCAGACTGACCCCACTCTGTCAATGTAACACACACAGGGAAGAGCAGATTGACCCAACTCTGTCAATGTAACCCACTCAGTTTAGAGCAGACTGACCCCACTCGGTCAATGTAACCTTCCCAGGGAAGAGCAAACAAACCGCACTCTGTCAATGGAACACACCCAGGGAAGAGCAACTGACCCCACTCTGTCAATGTAACACACTCTGCAAAGAGCAGACTGACCCCACTCTGTCAATGTAAAACACACAGGGAAGAGCAGACTGACCCTTTTCTGTGAATGCAACACGTCCAGGGAAGTGCAGACTGACCCCATTCTGTTAGTTTAACACCCCCAGGGAAGAGCAGACTGACCCCACTCTTTCAATGTAACAGACGCTGGTAAGAGCAGACTGACCGCACTCAGTCAATGTAACACACCCAGGGAAGAGCAGACTGACCCCACTCTGTCAATCTAATGCACCCTGGGAAGAGCAGACTGACCCCACTCTGTCAATATAACACCCCCAGGGAAGAGCAGACTGGCCCCACTCTGTCAATGTAACACACCCAGTGAAGAGCAGACTGACCCCTCTCCCTCCATGTAACTCACCCAGGGAAGAGCAGACTGACCGCACTCTGTCAATGTAACACACCCAGGGAAGAGCAGACTGACCCCACTCTGTTAATGTAACTCACACAGGGAAGATCCAACTGACCCCACTCTGTCAATATAACACATCCAGGGAAGGGAGACTGACCCCATTCTGTCAATCAAACACACACATGGACGAGCAGACTGTTCCCACTCTGTCAATGTTACACACAGGGAATAGCAGACTGACCACACTCTGTCAATGTAACACACCCAGGGAAGAGCAGACTGACACAACTCTATCAATGTAACACACCCATGGAAGAACAGACTGACACCACTATGTCAATGTAACAGACCCTGTAAAGAGCAGACTGACCCCACTCTGTCAATGTAACACACCCAGGGAAGAGCAGACTGGCCCCACTCTTTCAATACAACACACCCAGGGAAGAGCAGACTGACCCCTCTCTGTCAATATAACACACCCAGGGAAGAGCAGACTGACCCCACTCTGACGATGTAACGCCCCAAGGGAAGAGCAGACTGACCCCACTCTGACAATATAACACACCCAGGGAAGAGCAGACTGACCCCATTCTATCAAAGTAACACACCCAGCGAAGAGCAGACTGACCCCACTCTGTCAATGTAAAACCCACAGGGAAGAGCAGACTGACCCCACTCTTTCAATGTAACACCCCCAGGGAAGTGCAGACTGACCCCACTCTGTCAATGTAAGACCCGCAGGGAAGAGCAGACTGATCACATTCTGTCAATGTAACACACCCTGTAAAGAGCAGACTGACCCCACTCTGTCAATGTAACACATACAGTGAAGGGCAGACTGACCCCCCTCTTTCAATGTAACACACCCAGGGAAGAGCAGACTGACCCCAATCTGTCAATGTAACACACGCAGGAAAGGGCTGACTGACCCCCCTCTGTCAATGTAACACACCCAGGGAAGAGCAGACCGACCCCACTCTCTCAATGTAACACACCCAGGGAAGATCACACTGACTCCACTCTGTCAACGTAACCCACCCAGGAAAGAGCAGACTGACCCCACTCTATCAATGTAACACCCCCAGGGAAGGGCAGACTGACCCCACACTGTCAATGTAACACACGCAGGGAAGAGCAGACTGACCCCACTCTGTCAATGTAACACACAGGGAAGAGCAGATTGACCCCCCTCTGTCAATGTAGCACACCCAGGGAAGAGCAGACTGACCCAACTCTGTCAATGTAACACACCCATGTAAGAACAGACTGACCCCATTCTGTCAATGTAACACACCCTGTAAAGAGCAGACTGACCCCACTCTGTCAATGTAACACATACAGTGAAGGGCAGTCCGACCCCACTCTGTCAATGTAACACACCCAGGGAAGAGCTGACGGACCCCACTCTGTTAATTTAACGCACCCAGGTTTGAGCAGACTGACCCCACTCTGTCAATGTAACCCACCCAGGGAAGAGCAGACCGACCCCACTGCGTCAATGTAACACACCCAGGGAAGAGCAGACTGATCCCACTCTGTCAATGTAACACACACAGGGAAGACCTGACTGACCCCACTCAGTCAATGTAACACACACAGTGAAGGGCAGTCCGACCCCACTCTGTCAATGTAACACACCCAGGGAATAGCTGACGGAACCCACTCTGTCAATTTAACGCACCCAGGTTTGAGCACACTGACTCCACTCTGTCAATGTAGCCCACCCAGGAAAGAGCCGACTGACCCCACTCTGTCAATGTAACACACACAGGGAAGAGCAGATTGACCCAACTCTGTCAATGTAACCCACTCAGTTTAGAGCAGACTGACCCCACTCGGTCAATGTAACCTTCCCAGGGAAGAGCAAACAAACCGCACTCTGTCAATGGAACACACCCAGGGAAGAGCAGACTGACCCAACTCTGTCAATGTAACAAACTCAGGGAAGAACAGACTGACCCCACTCTGTCAATGGAACACAGTCTGCAAAGAGCAGACTGACCCCACTCTGTCAATGTAAAACACACAGGGAAGAGCAGACTGACCCTTCTCTGTGAATGCAACACGTCCAGGGAAGGGCAGACTGACCCCATTCTGTTAATCTAACACCCCCAGGGAAGAGCAGACTGACCCCACTCTTTCAATGTAACACCCACAGTGAAGTGCAGACTGACCCCACTCTGTTAATGTAACTCACCCAGGGAAGATCCAACTGACCCCACTCTGTCAATGTAACACATCCAGGGAAGAGCAGACTGACCCCACTCTGTCAATGTTACACACAGGGAATAGCAAACTGACCCCACTCTGTCAATGCAACACACCCAGGGAAGAGCAGACTGACACTACTCTATCAATGTAACACACCCATGGAAGAACAGACTGACCCCATATATGTCAATGTAACAGACCCTGTAAAGAGCAGACTGACCCCACTCTGTCAATGTAACACACCCAGGGAAGAGCAGACTGACCCCACTCTGTCAATGTAACACACACAGGGAAGAGCAGATTGACCCAACTCTGTCAATGTAACCGACTCAGTTTAGAGCAGACTGACCCCACTCGGTCAATGTAACCTTCCCAGGGAAGAGCAAACAAACCGCACTCTGTCAATGGAACACACCCAGGGAAGAGCAGACTGACCCAACTCTGTCAATGTAACAAACTCAGGGAAGAACAGACTGACCCCACTCTGTCAATGGAACACAGTCTGCAAAGAGCAGACTGACCCCACTCTGTCAATACAACACCCCCAGGGAAGAGCAGACTGACCCCACTCTGTCAATAAAACACACCCAGGGAAGAGCAGACTGGCCCCACTCTTTCAATACAACACCCCCAGGGAAGAGCAGACTGACCCCACTCTGACGATGTAATGCCCCCAGGGAAGAGCAGACTGACCCAACTCTGTCAATATAACACACCCAGGGAAAAGCAGACTGACCCCATTCTATCAAAGTAACACACCCAGTGAAGAGCAGACTGACCTCACTCTGTCAATTTAACACCCCCAGGGAAGAGCAGGCTGACCCCACTCTTTCAATTTAACACCCACAGGGAAGAGCAGACTGACCCCACTCTTTCAATGTAAGACCCCCAGGGAACAGCAGACTGACCCCACTCTGTCAATGTAACACACACAGGGAAGGGCAGACTGACCCCCCTCTGTCAATGTAACACACCCAGGGAAGAGCAGACTGACGCCATTCTGTCAATGTAACACAGCCTGTAAAGAGGAGACTGACCCCACTCTATCAAAGTAACACATACAGTGAAGGGCAGACTGACCCCAGTCTGTCAATGTAACACACCCAGGGAAGAGCAGACTGACCCCAATCTGTCAATGTAACACACCCAGGAAAGGGATGACTGACCCCACTCTGTCAATGTAACACACCCAGGGAAGATCAGACCGACCCCACTCTGTCAATGTAACACACCCAGGAAAGAGCACACTGACTCCACTCTGTCAACGTAACCCACGCAGGAAAGAGATGACTGACCCCACTCTATCAATGTAACACCCCCAGGGAAGAGCAGACTGACCCCACTCTGTCAATGTAACACCCCCAGGGAAGAGCAGACTGACCCCAATCTGTCAATGTAACTCAAAAAGGGAAGAGCAGACTGACCCCGCTCTGTCAATGTAACACACCCAGGGAAGAGCAGACTGACCCCAATCTGTCAATGTAACTCAAAAAGGGAAGAGAAGACTGACCCCGCTCTGTCAATGTAAGGAAGAGCAGACTGACCCAACTCTGTCAATTTAACACACCCAGGGAATAGCACACTGACCCCACTCTGTCAATGTAACCCACCCAGGAAAGAGCAGACTGACCCCACTCTTTCAATGTAACACTACAAGGAAAGAGAAGACTGACCCCACTGGGTCAATGTAACACACCCAGGGAAGAGCAGACTGACCCCACTCTGTCAATGTAACACACCCAGGGAAGAGCAGACTGACCCCACCCTGTCAATATAACACACCCAGGGAAGAGCAGACTGGCCCCACTCTGTCAATGTAACACACCCAGGGAAGAGCAGACTGACCCAACTCTGTCAATGTAACACACCCTGGGAAGAGCAGACTGGCCCCACTCTGTCAATACAACAAACCCAGGGAAGAGCAGACTAACCCCACTCTGTCGATGTAACACCCCCAGGGAAGAGCAGACTGACCCAACTCTGTCAATATAACACACCCAGGGAAGAGCAGACTGACCCCATTCTATCAAAGTAACAGACCCAGGGAAGAGCAGACTGAACCCAATCTGTCACTGTAACACATCCAGGGAAGAGCAGACTGACCCCACTCTGTCAATTTAACACCCCCAGGGAAGAGCAGACTGACCCCACTCTGTCAATGTAAGACCCCCAGGGACGAGCAGACTGAGCACACTCTGTCAATGTAAGACCCCCAGAGAAGAGCAGACTGACCCAACTCTGTCAATGTAACAAACAGGGAAGAGCAGACTGACTCCACTCTGTCAATGTAACACACCCAGGGAAGAGCAGACTGACCCAACTCTGTCAATGTAACACACACATGGAAGAACAGACTGACCCCACTCTGTCAATGTAACACACTCTGTAAAGAGCAGACTGACCCCACTCTGTCAATGTAAAACACACAGGGAAGGGCAGACTGACCCTACTCTGACAATGTAACACACCCAGGGAAGAGCAGACTGGCCCCACTCTGTCAATAAAACACCGCCAGGGAAGAGCAGACTCACCCCACTCTGTCGATGTAACACCCCCAGTGAAGAGCAGACTGACCCAACTCTGTCAATATAACACACCCAGGGAAGAGCAGACTGACCCCATTCTAGCAAAGTAACACACCCAGGGAAGAGCAGACTGACCCCACTCTGTCACTGTAACACACCCACGGAAGAGCAGACTGACCTCACTCTGTCAATTTAACACCCCCAGGGAAGAGCAGACTGACCGCACTCTTTCAATGTAACACCCCCAGGGAAGAGCAGACTGACTCCACTCTGTCAATGTAAGACCCCCAGGGAAGAGCAGACTGAGCACACTCTGTCAATGTAACACACCCAGGGAAGAGCAGACTGACCCCACTCTGTCAATGTAACAGACCCAGGGAAGAGCAGACTGACCCCAATCTGTCAGTGTAACACACCCAGGGAAGGGCAGACTGACCCCCCTCTGTCAATGTAACACACCCAG
The DNA here is from genome assembly GCF_047496795.1 of Chiloscyllium punctatum. NCBI lineage: Eukaryota > Metazoa > Chordata > Chondrichthyes > Orectolobiformes > Hemiscylliidae > Chiloscyllium > Chiloscyllium punctatum. The sequence goes on along the minus strand of NW_027309836.1, from coordinate 832,762 downwards.
GGAAGAGCAGACCGACCCCACTCTGTCAATGTAACACACCCAGGGAAGAGCAGACTGACCCCACTCTGTCAATGTAACACACCCAGGTTTGAGCAGACTGACCCCACTCTGTCAATGTAACACACCCAGGAAAGAGCAGACTGACCCCACTGTGTCAATGTAATACACCCAGGGATGAGCAGACTGACCCCACTCTGTCAATGAAACTCACAAAGGGAAGAGCAGACTGACCCTTCTCTGTCAATGTAACACACCCAGGGAAGGGCAGACTGACCCCATTCTGTCAATCTAACACACCCAGGGAAGTGCAGACTGACCCCACTGTGTCAATGTGACACACACAGGGAAGAGCAGACTGACCCCACTCTGTCAATGTAACACACGGGGAAGAGCAGACTGACCCCACTCTGTCAATGTAACACACCCAGGGAAGAGCAGACTGACCCCACTCTGTCAATGTAACACACCCTGTAAAGAGCAGACTGACCCCACTCTGTCAATGTAACACATACAGTGAAGGGCAGACCGACCCCACTCTGTCAATGTAACACACCCAGGGAAGAGCTGACGGACCCCACTCTGTCAATTTAACGCACCCTGGTTTGAGCACACTGACACCACTCTGTCAATGAAGCCCACCCAGGAAAGAGCAGACTGACCCCCTCTGTCAATGTAAAACACACAGGGATGAGCAGATTGACCCAACTCTGTCAATGTAACCCACTCAGTTAAGAGCAGACTGACCCCAATCGGTCAATGTAACCTTCCCAGGGAAGAGCAAACAGACCGCACTCTGTCAATGGAACACACCCAGGGAAGAGCAGACTGACCCAACTCTGTCAATGTAACACACTCAAGGAAGAACAGACTGACCCCACTCTGTCAATGTAACACACTCTGTAAAGAGCAGACTGACCCCACTCTGTCAATGTAAAACACACAGGGAAGGGCAGACCGACCCCACTCTGACAATGGAACACACCCAGGGAAGAACAGACTGACCCCACTCTGTCAATGTAACACACCCAGGGAAGAACAGACTGACCCCACTCTGTCAATGTAACACATCCAGGGAAGGGCATACTGACCCCATTCTGTTAATTTAACACCCCCAGGGAAGAGCAGACTGACCCCACGCTTTCAATGTAACACCCACAGGGAAGTGCAGACTGATTCCACTCTGTTAATGTAACTCCCCCAGGGAAGTGCAGACGGACCCCACTCTGTCAATGTAGCACATCCAGGGAAGGTCAGACTGACCGCATTCTGTCAATCTAACACACACAGGGAAGAGGAGACTGACCCCACTCTGTCAATGTTACACACAGGGAATAGCAGACTAACCCCACTCTGTCAATGTAACACTACCAGGGAAGAGCAGACTGACCCTTCTCTGTGAATGCAACACATCCAGGGAAGGGCATACTGACCCCATTCTGTTAATTTAACACCCCCAGGGAAGAGCAGACTGACCCCACTCTTTCAATGTAACACCCACAGGGAAGTGCAGACTGACCCCACTCTGTTAATGGAACTCACCCAGGGAAGAGCAGACGGACACAACTCTTTCAATGTAACACACCCATGGAAGAACAGACTGACCCCACTATGTCAATGTAACACACCCTGTAAAGAGCAGACTGACCCCACTCTGTCAATTTAACGCACCAGGTTTGAGCACACTGACCCCAGTCTGTCAACGTAACACACACAGGGAAGGGCAGACCAACCTAACTCTGTCAATGTAACACACCCTGTAAAGAGCAGACTGACCCCACTCTGTCAATGTAACACACCCAGGTTTGAGCACACTGACCCCACGCTGTCAATGTAACCCTCCCAGGAAAGAGCAGACTGACCCCACTCTGTCAATGTAACACACCCAGGGAAGAGCAGACTGACCCCACTCTGTCAATATAACACACCCAGGGAAGAGCAGACTGGCCCCACTCTGTCAATAAAACACCCCCAGGGAAGAGCAGACTCACCCCACTCTGTCGATGTAACACCCCCAGTGAAGAGCAGACTGACCCAACTCTGTCAATATAACACACCCAGGGAAGAGCAGACTGACCCCATTCTAGCAAAGTAACACACCCAGGGAAGAGCAGACTGACCCCACTCTGTCACTGTAACACACCCACGGAAGAGCAGACTGACCTCACTCTGTCAATTTAACACCCCCAGGGAAGAGCAGACTGACCGCACTCTTTCAATGTAACACCCCCAGGGAAGAGCAGACTGACTCCACTCTGTCAATGTAAGACCCCCAGGGAAGAGCAGACTGAGAACACTCTGTCAATGTAACACACCCAGGGAAGAGCAGACTGACCCCACTCTGTCAATGTAACAGACCCAGGGAAGAGCAGACTGACCCCAATCTGTCAGTGTAACACACCCAGGGAAGGGCAGACTGACCCCCCTCTGTCAATGTAACACACCCAGGGAAGAGCAGACCGACCCCACTCTGTCAATGTAACACACCCAGGGAAGAGCAGACTGACCCCACTCTGTCAATGTAACCCACCCTGGAAAGAGCAGACTGACCCCACTCTGTCAATGTAACACACCCAGGAAAGAGCAGACTGACCCCACTGTGTCAATGTAATACACCCAGGGATGAGCAGACTGACCCCACTCTGTCAATGAAACTCACAATGGGAAGAGCAGACTGACCCTTCTCTGTCAATGTAACACACCCAGGGAAGGGCAGACTGACCCCATTCTGTCAATCTAACACACCCAGGGAAGTGCAGACTGACCCCACTGTGTCAATGTGACACACACAGGGAAGAGCAGACTGACCCCACTCTGTCAATGTAACACACAGGGAAGAGCAGACTGACCTCACTCTGTCAATGTAACACACCCAGGGAAGAGCAGACTGACCCCACTCTGTCAATGTAACACACCCTGTAAAGAGCAGACTGACCCCACTCTGTCAATGTAACACATACAGTGAAGGGCAGACCGACCCCACTCTGTCAATGTAACACACCCAGGGAAGAGCTGACGGACCCCACTCTGTCAATTTAACGCACCCTGGTTTGAGCACACTGACACCACTCTGTCAATGAAGCCCACCCAGGAAAGAGCAGACTGACCCCCTCTGTCAATGTAAAACACACAGGGATGAGCAGATTGACCCAACTCTGTCAATGTAACCCACTCAGTTAAGAGCAGACTGACCCCAATCGGTCAATGTAACCTTCCCAGGGAAGAGCAAACAGACCGCACTCTGTCAATGGAACACACCCAGGGAAGAGCAGACTGACCCAACTCTGTCAATGTAACACACTCAAGGAAGAACAGACTGACCCCACTCTGTCAATGTAACACACTCTGTAAAGAGCAGACTGACCCCACTCTGTCAATGTAAAACACACAGGGAAGGGCAGACCGACCCCACTCTGACAATGGAACACACCCAGGGAAGAACAGACTGACCCCACTCTGTCAATGTAACACACCCAGGGAAGAACAGACTGACCCCACTCTGTCAATGTAACACATCCAGGGAAGGGCATACTGACCCCATTCTGTTAATTTAACACCCCCAGGGAAGAGCAGACTGACCCCACTCTTTCAATGTAACACCCACAGGGAAGTGCAGACTGATTCCACTCTGTTAATGTAACTCCCCCAGGGAAGTGCAGACTGACCCCACTCTGTCAATGTAGCACATCCAGGGAAGGTCAGACTGACCGCATTCTGTCAATCTAACACACACAGGGAAGAGCAGACTGACCCCACTCTGTCAATGTTACACACAGGGAATAGCAGACTAACCCCACTCTGTCAATGTAACACTCCCAGGGAAGAGCAGACTGACACAACTCTGTCAATGTAACACACCCATGGAAGAACAGACTGACCCAACTCTGTCAATGTAACACACACATGGAAGAACAGACTGACCCCACTCTGTCAATCTAACACACACAGGGAAGAGCAGACTGACCCCACTCTGTCAATGTTACACACAGGGAATAGCAGACTGACCCCACTCTGTCAATGTAACACACCCATGGAAGAACAGACTGACCCCACTATGTCAATGTAACACACCCTGTAAAGAGCAGACTGACCCCACTCTGTCAATGTTACACACAGGGAATAGCAGACTGACCCCACTCTGTCAATGTAACACACGCATGGAAGAACAGACTGACCCCACTATGTCAATGTAACACACCCTGTAAAGAGCAGAGTGACCCCACTCTGTCAATGTAACACACCCAGGAAAGAGCAGACTGACCCCACTGTGTCAATGTAATACACCCAGGGATGAGCAGACTGACCCCACTCTGTCAATGAAACTCACAAAGGGAAGAGCAGACTGACCCTTCTCTGTCAATGTAACACACCCAGGGAAGGGCAGACTGACCCCATTCTGTCAATCTAACACACCCAGGGAAGTGCAGACTGACCCCACTGTGTCAATGTAACACACACAGGGAAGAGCAGACTGACCCCACTCTGTCAATGTAACACACAGGGAAGAGCAGACTGACCCCACTCTGTCAATGTAACAGACCCAGGGAAGAGCAGACTGACCCCACTCTGTCAATGTAACACACCCTGTAAAGAGCAGACTGACCCCACTCTGTCAATGTAACACATACAGTGAAGGGCAGACCGACCCCACTCTGTCAATGTAACACACCCAGGGAAGAGCTGACGGACCCCACTCTGTCAATTTAACGCACCCTGGTTTGAGCACACTGACACCACTCTGTCAATGAAGCCCACCCAGGAAAGAGCAGACTGACCCCCTCTGTCAATGTAAAACACACAGGGATGAGCAGATTGACCCAACTCTGTCAATGTAACCCACTCAGTTAAGAGCAGACTGACCCCAATCGGTCATTGTAACCTTCCCAGGGAAGAGCAAACAGACCGCACTCTGTCAATGGAACACACCCAGGGAAGAGCAGACTGACCCAACTCTGTCAATGTAACACACTCAAGGAAGAACAGACTGACCCCACTCTGTCAATGTAACACACTCTGTAAAGAGCAGACTGACCCCACTCTGTCAATGTAAAACACACAGGGAAGGGCAGACCGACCCCACTCTGACAATGGAACACACCCAGGGAAGAACAGACTGACCCCACTCTGTCAATGTAACACACCCAGGGAAGAACAGACTGACCCCACTCTGTCAATGTAACACATCCAGGGAAGGGCATACTGACCCCATTCTGTTAATTTAACACCCCCAGGGAAGAGCAGACTGACCCCACTCTTTCAATGTAACACCCACAGGGAAGTGCAGACTGACCCCACTCTGTTAATGTAACTCACCCAGGGAAGTGCAGACTGACCCCACTCTGTCAATGTAGCACATCCAGGGAAGGTCAGACTGACCGCATTCTGTCAATCTAACACACACAGGGAAGAGCAGACTGACCCCACTCTGTCAATGTTACACACAGGGAATAGCAGACTAACCCCACTCTGTCAATGTAACACTCCCTGGGAAGAGCAGACTGACCCTTCTCTGTGAATGCAACACATCCAGGGAAGGGCATACTGACCCCATTCTGTTTATTTAACACCCCCAGGGAAGAGCAGACTGACCCCACTCTTTCAATGTAACACCCACAGGGAAGTGCAGACTGACCCCACTCTGTTAATGGAACTCACCCAGGGAAGAGCAGACGGACACAACTCTGTCAATGTAACACACCCATGGAAGAACAGACTGACCCCACTATGTCAATGTAACACACCCTGTAAAGAGCAGACTGACCCCACTCTGTCAATGTAACACACACAGGGAAGAGCTGACTGACCCCATTCTGTCAATTTTACGCATCCAGGTTTGAGCACACTGACCCCACTCTGTCAACGTAACACACACAGGGAAGGGCAGACCAACCTAATTCTGTCAATGTAACACACCCTGTAAAGAGCAGACTGACCCCACTCTGTCAATGTAACCACCCAGGTTTGAGCACACTGACCCCACACTGTCAATGTAACCCACCCAGGACAGAGCAGACTGACCCCACTCTGTCAATGTAACACACACAGGGAAGAGCAGACTGACCCTACTCTGTCGATGTAACACCCCCAGGGAAGAGCAGACTGACCCAACTCTGTCAATATAACACACCCAGGGAAGAGCAGACTGACCCCATTCTATCAAAGTAATACACGCAGGGAAGAGCAGACAGACCCCACTCTGTCAATGTAACACACCCAGTGAAGAGCAGACTGACCTCACTCTGTCAATTTAACACCCCCAGGGAAGAGCAGACTGACCCCACTCTTTCAATGTAACACACCCAGGGAAGAGCAGACTGACCCCACTCTGTCAATTTAACAACACCAGGGAAGAGCAAACTGACCCCACCCTTTCAATGGAACACCCCCAGGGAAGAGCAGACTTACCCCACTCTGTCAATGTAAGACCCCCAGGGAAGAGCAGACTGAGCACACTCTGTCAATGTAACACACCCAGGGAAGAGCAGACTGACCCCAATCTGTCAATGTAACACACCCAGGAAAGGGCTGACTGACCCCCCTCTGTCAATGTAACACACCCAGGTAAGAGCAGACCGACCCCACTCTGTCAATGTTACACACAGGGAATAGCAGACTGACCCCACTCTGTCAATGTAACACACCCATGGAAGAACAGACTGACCCCACGATGTCAATGTAACACACCCTGTAAAGAGCAGACTGACCCCACTCTGTCAATGTAAAACACACAGGGAACAGCTGACTGATCCCACTCTGTCAATTTAACGCATCCAGGTTTGAGCACACTGACCCCACTCTGTCAACGTAACACACACAGGGAACGGCAGACCAACCTAACTCTGTCAATGTAACACACCCTGTAAAGAGCAGACTGACCCCACTCTGTCAATGTAACCATCCAGGTTTGAGCACACTGACCCCACACTGTCAATGTAACCCACCCAGGAAAGAGCAGACTGACCTCACTCTGTCAATGTAACACACCCAGGGAAGAGCAGACTGACCCCACTCTGTCGATGTAACACCCCCAGGGAAGAGCAGACTGACCCAACTCTGTCAATATAACACACCCAGGGAAAAGCAGACTGACCCCATTCTATCAAAGTAAGACACGCAGGGAAGAGCAGACAGACCCCACTCTGTCAATGTAACACACCCAGTGAAGAGCAGACTTACCTCACTCTGTCAATTTACCACCCCCAGGGAAGAGCAGACTGACCCCACACTTTCAATGTAACACACCCAGGGAAGAGCAGACTGACCCCACTCTGTCAATTTAACACCCCCAGGGAAGAGCAGACTGACCCCACCCTTTCAATGTAACACCCCCAGGGAAGAGCAGACTGACCCCACTCTGTCAATGTAAGACCCCCAGGGAAGAGCAGACTGAGCACACTCTGTCAATGTAACACACACAGGGAAGGGCAGACTGACCCCCCTCTGTCAATGTAGCACACCCAGGGAAGAGCAGACTGACCCCAATCTGTCAATGTAACACACCCAGGAAAGGGCTGTCTGACCCCCCTCTGTAAATGTAACACACCCAGGTAAGAGCAGACCGACCCCACTCTGTCAATGTAACACACCCAGGGAAGAGCACACTGACCCCACTCTGTCAACGTAACCCACCCAGGAAAGAGCAGACTGACCCCACTCTATCAATGTAACACACCCAGGGAAGAGCAGACTTGCCCCACTCTGTCAATATAACACACCCAGGGAAGAGCAGACAGGCCCCACTCTTTCAATACAACACCCCCAGGGAAGAGCAGACTGACCCTACTCTGACAATGTAATGCCCCCAGGGAAGAGCAGACTGACCCAACTCTGTCAATATAACACACCCAGGGAAAAGCAGACTGACCCCATTCTATCAAAGTAACACACCCAGTGAAGAGCAGACTGACCTCACTCTGTCAATTTAACACCCCCAGGGAAGAGCAGGCTGACCCCACTCTTTCAATTTAACACCCACAGGGAAGAGCAGACTGACCCCACTCTTTCAATGTAACAACCCCAGGGAAGTGCAGACTGACTCCACTCTGTCAATGTAAGACCCCCAGGGAAGAGCAGACTGACCCCACTCTGTCAATGTAACACACACAGGGAAGAGCAGACTGACGCCATTCTGTCAATGTAACACAGCCTGTAAAGAGGAGACTGACCCCACTCTGTCAATGTAACACATACAGTGAAGGGCAGACTGACCCCCCCTCTGTCAATGTAACACACCCAGGGAAGAGCAGACTGACCCCAATCTGTCAATGTAACACACCCAGGGAAGAGCAGACTGACCCTTCTCTGTGAATGCAACACATCCAGGGAAGGGCATACTGACCCCATTCTGTTAATTTAACACCCCCAGGGAAGAGCAGACTGACCCCACTCTTTCAATGTAACACCCACAGGGAAGTGCAGACTGACCCCACTCTGTTAATGGAACTCACCTAGGGAAGAGCAGACGGACACAACTCTGTCAATGTAACACACCCATGGAAGAACAGACTGACCCCACTATGTCAATGTAACACACCCTGTAAAGAGCAGACTGACCCCACTCTGTCAATGTAACACACACAGGGAAGAGCAGACTGACCCTACTCTGACAATGGAACACACCCAGGGAAGAGCAGACTGACCCAACTCTGTCAATGTAACACACTCAAGGAAGAACAGACTGACCCCACTCTGTCAATGTAACACACTCTGTAAAGAGCAGACTGACCCCACTCTGTCAATGTAAAACACACAGGGAAGGGCAGACCGACCCCACTCTGACAATGGAACACACCCAGGGAAGAACAGACTGACCCCACTCTGTCAATGTAACACACCCAGGGAAGAGCAGACTGACCCTTCTCTGTGAATGCAACACATCCAGGGAAGGGCATACTGACCCCATTCTGTTAATTTAACACCCCCAGGGAAGAGCAGACTGACCCCACTCTTTCAATGTAACACCCACAGGGAAGTGCAGACTGACCCCACTCTGTTAATGGAACTCACCCAGGGAAGAGCAGACGGACACAACTCTGTCAATGTAACACACCCATGGAAGAACAGACTGACCCCACTATGTCAATGTAACACACCCTGTAAAGAGCAGACTGACCCCACTCTGTCAATTTAACGCACCAGGTTTGAGCACACTGACCCCAGTCTGTCAACGTAACACACACAGGGAAGGGCAGACAAACCTAACTCTGTCAATGTAACACACCCTGTAAAGAGCAGACTGACCCCACTCTGTCAATGTAACACACCCAGGTTTGAGCACACTGACCCCACGCTGTCAATGTAACCCACCCAGGAAAGAGCAGACTGACCCCACTCTGTCAATGTAACACACCCAGGGAAGAGCAGACTGACCCCACTCTGTCAATATAACACACCCAGGGAAGAGCAGACTGGCCCCACTCTGTCAATAAAACACCCCCAGGGAAGAGCAGACTCACCCCACTCTGTCGATGTAACACCCCCAGTGAAGAGCAGACTGACCCAACTCTGTCAATATAACACACCCAGGGAAGAGCAGACTGACCCCATTCTAGCAAAGTAACACACCCAGGGAAGAGCAGACTGACCCCACTCTGTCACTGTAACACACCCACGGAAGAGCAGACTGACCTCACTCTGTCAATTTAACACCCCCAGGGAAGAGCAGACTGACCGCACTCTTTCAATGTAACACCCCCAGGGAAGAGCAGACTGACTCCACTCTGTCAATGTAAGACCCCCAGGGAAGAGCAGACTGAGCACACTCTGTCAATGTAACACACCCAGGGAAGAGCAGACTGACCCCACTCTGTCAATGTAACAGACCCAGGGAAGAGCAGACTGACCCCAATCTGTCAGTGTAACACACCCAGGGAAGGGCAGACTGACCCCCCTCTGTCAATGTAACACACCCAGGGAAGAGCAGACCGACCCCACTCTGTCAATGTAACACACCCAGTGAAGAGCAGACTGACCCCACTCTGTCAATGTAACACACCCAGGTTTGAGCAGACTGACCCCACTCTGTCAATGTAACACACCCAGGAAAGAGCAGACTGACCCCACTGTGTCAATGAAACTCACAAAGGGAAGAGCAGACTGACCCTTCTCTGTCAATGTAACACACCCAGGGAAGGGCAGACTGACCCCATTCTGTCAATCTAACACACCCAGGGAAGTGCAGACTGACCCCACTGTGTCAATGTGACACACACAGGGAAGAGCAGACTGACCCCACTCTGTCAATGTAACACACGGGGAAGAGCAGACTGACCCCACTCTGTCAATGTAACACACCCAGGGAAGAGCAGACTGACCCCACTCTGTCAATGTAACACACCCTGTAAAGAGCAGACTGACCCCACTCTGTCAATGTAACACATACAGTGAAGGGCAGACCGACCCCACTCTGTCAATGTAACACACCCAGGGAAGAGCTGACGGACCCCACTCTGTCAATTTAACGCACCCTGGTTTGAGCACACTGACACCACTCTGTCAATGAAGCCCACCCAGGAAAGAGCAGACTGACCCCCTCTGTCAATGTAAAACACACAGGGATGAGCAGATTGACCCAACTCTGTCAATGTAACCCACTCAGTTAAGAGCAGACTGACCCCAATCGGTCAATGTAACCTTCCCAGGGAAGAGCAAACAGTCCGCACTCTGTCAATGGAACACACCCAGGGAAGAGCAGACTGACCCAACTCTGTCAATGTAACACACTCAAGGAAGAACAGACTGACCCCACTCTGTCAATGTAACACACTCTGTAAAGAGCAGACTGACCCCACTCTGTCAATGTAAAACACACAGGGAAGGGCAGACCGACCCCACTCTGACAATGGAACACACCCAGGGAAGAACAGACTGACCCCACTCTGTCAATGTAACACACCCAGGGAAGAACAGACTGACCCCACTCTGTCAATGTAACACATCCAGGGAAGGGCATACTGACCCCATTCTGTTAATTTAACACCCCCAGGGAAGAGCAGACTGACCCCACGCTTTCAATGTAACACCCACAGGGAAGTGCAGACTGATTCCACTCTGTTAATGTAACTCCCCCAGGGAAGTGCAGACGGACCCCACTCTGTCAATGTAGCACATCCAGGGAAGGTCAGACTGACCGCATTCTGTCAATCTAACACACACAGGGAAGAGGAGACTGACCCCACTCTGTCAATGTTACACACAGGGAATAGCAGACTAACCCCACTCTGTCAATGTAACACTCCCAGGGAAGAGCAGACTGACCCTTCTCTGTGAATGCAACACATCCAGGGAAGGGCATACTGACCCCATTCTGTTAATTTAACACCCCCAGGGAAGAGCAGACTGACCCCACTCTTTCAATGTAACACCCACAGGGAAGTGCAGACTGACCCCACTCTGTTAATGGAACTCACCCAGGGAAGAGCAGACGGACACAACTCTGTCAATGTAACACACCCATGGAAGAACAGACTGACCCCACTATGTCAATGTAACACACCCTGTAAAGAGCAGACTGACCCCACTCTGTCAATTTAACGCACCAGGTTTGAGCACACTGACCCCAGTCTGTCAACGTAACACACACAGGGAAGGGCAGACCAACCTAACTCTGTCAATGTAACACACCCTGTAAAGAGCAGACTGACCCCACTCTGTCAATGTAACACACCCAGGTTTGAGCACACTGACCCCACGCTGTCAATGTAACCCTCCCAGGAAAGAGCAGACTGACCCCAATCTGTCAATGTAACACACCCAGGAAAGGGCTGTCTGACCCCCCTCTGTAAATGTAACACACCCAGGTAAGAGCAGACCGACCCCACTCTGTCAATGTAACACACCCAGGGAAGAGCACACTGACCCCACTCTGTCAACGTAACCCACCCAGGAAAGAGCAGACTGACCCCACTCTATCAATGTAACACACCCAGGGAAGAGCAGACTTGCCCCACTCTGTCAATATAACACACCCAGGGAAGAGCAGACAGGCCCCACTCTTTCAATACAACACCCCCAGGGAAGAGCAGACTGACCCTACTCTGACAATGTAATGCCCCCAGGGAAGAGCAGACTGACCCAACTCTGTCAATATAACACACCCAGGGAAAAGCAGACTGACCCCATTCTATCAAAGTAACACACCCAGTGAAGAGCAGACTGACCTCACTCTGTCAATTTAACACCCCCAGGGAAGAGCAGGCTGACCCCACTCTTTCAATTTAACACCCACAGGGAAGAGCAGACTGACCCCACTCTTTCAATGTAACAACCCCAGGGAAGTGCAGACTGACTCCACTCTGTCAATGTAAGACCCCCAGGGAAGAGCAGACTGACCCCACTCTGTCAATGTAACACACACAGGGAAGAGCAGACTGACGCCATTCTGTCAATGTAACACAGCCTGTAAAGAGGAGACTGACCCCACTCTGTCAATGTAACACATACAGTGAAGGGCAGACTGACCCCCCCTCTGTCAATGTAACACACCCAGGGAAGAGCAGACTGACCCCAATCTGTCAATGTAACACACCCAGGGAAGAGCAGACTGACCCTTCTCTGTGAATGCAACACATCCAGGGAAGGGCATACTGACCCCATTCTGTTAATTTAACACCCCCAGGGAAGAGCAGACTGACCCCACTCTTTCAATGTAACACCCACAGGGAAGTGCAGACTGACCCCACTCTGTTAATGGAACTCACCTAGGGAAGAGCAGACGGACACAACTCTGTCAATGTAACACACCCATGGAAGAACAGACTGACCCCACTATGTCAATGTAACACACCCTGTAAAGAGCAGACTGACCCCACTCTGTCAATGTAACACACACAGGGAAGAGCAGACTGACCCTACTCTGACAATGGAACACACCCAGGGAAGAGCAGACTGACCCAACTCTGTCAATGTAACACACTCAAGGAAGAACAGACTGACCCCACTCTGTCAATGTAACACACTCTGTAAAGAGCAGACTGACCCCACTCTGTCAATGTAAAACACACAGGGAAGGGCAGACCGACCCCACTCTGACAATGGAACACACCCAGGGAAGAACAGACTGACCCCACTCTGTCAATGTAACACACCCAGGGAAGAGCAGACTGACCCTTCTCTGTGAATGCAACACATCCAGGGAAGGGCATACTGACCCCATTCTGTTAATTTAACACCCCCAGGGAAGAGCAGACTGACCCCACTCTTTCAATGTAACACCCACAGGGAAGTGCAGACTGACCCCACTCTGTTAATGGAACTCACCCAGGGAAGAGCAGACGGACACAACTCTGTCAATGTAACACACCCATGGAAGAACAGACTGACCCCACTATGTCAATGTAACACACCCTGTAAAGAGCAGACTGACCCCACTCTGTCAATTTAACGCACCAGGTTTGAGCACACTGACCCCAGTCTGTCAACGTAACACACACAGGGAAGGGCAGACAAACCTAACTCTGTCAATGTAACACACCCTGTAAAGAGCAGACTGACCCCACTCTGTCAATGTAACACACCCAGGTTTGAGCACACTGACCCCACGCTGTCAATGTAACCCACCCAGGAAAGAGCAGACTGACCCCACTCTGTCAATGTAACACACCCAGGGAAGAGCAGACTGACCCCACTCTGTCAATATAACACACCCAGGGAAGAGCAGACTGGCCCCACTCTGTCAATAAAACACCCCCAGGGAAGAGCAGACTCACCCCACTCTGTCGATGTAACACCCCCAGTGAAGAGCAGACTGACCCAACTCTGTCAATATAACACACCCAGGGAAGAGCAGACTGACCCCATTCTAGCAAAGTAACACACCCAGGGAAGAGCAGACTGACCCCACTCTGTCACTGTAACACACCCACGGAAGAGCAGACTGACCTCACTCTGTCAATTTAACACCCCCAGGGAAGAGCAGACTGACCGCACTCTTTCAATGTAACACCCCCAGGGAAGAGCAGACTGACTCCACTCTGTCAATGTAAGACCCCCAGGGAAGAGCAGACTGAGCACACTCTGTCAATGTAACACACCCAGGGAAGAGCAGACTGACCCCACTCTGTCAATGTAACAGACCCAGGGAAGAGCAGACTGACCCCAATCTGTCAGTGTAACACACCCAGGGAAGGGCAGACTGACCCCCCTCTGTCAATGTAACACACCCAGGGAAGAGCAGACCGACCCCACTCTGTCAATGTAACACACCCAGTGAAGAGCAGACTGACCCCACTCTGTCAATGTAACACACCCAGGTTTGAGCAGACTGACCCCACTCTGTCAATGTAACACACCCAGGAAAGAGCAGACTGACCCCACTGTGTCAATGAAACTCACAAAGGGAAGAGCAGACTGACCCTTCTCTGTCAATGTAACACACCCAGGGAAGGGCAGACTGACCCCATTCTGTCAATCTAACACACCCAGGGAAGTGCAGACTGACCCCACTGTGTCAATGTGACACACACAGGGAAGAGCAGACTGACCCCACTCTGTCAATGTAACACACGGGGAAGAGCAGACTGACCCCACTCTGTCAATGTAACACACCCAGGGAAGAGCAGACTGACCCCACTCTGTCAATGTAACACACCCTGTAAAGAGCAGACTGACCCCACTCTGTCAATGTAACACATACAGTGAAGGGCAGACCGACCCCACTCTGTCAATGTAACACACCCAGGGAAGAGCTGACGGACCCCACTCTGTCAATTTAACGCACCCTGGTTTGAGCACACTGACACCACTCTGTCAATGAAGCCCACCCAGGAAAGAGCAGACTGACCCCCTCTGTCAATGTAAAACACACAGGGATGAGCAGATTGACCCAACTCTGTCAATGTAACCCACTCAGTTAAGAGCAGACTGACCCCAATCGGTCAATGTAACCTTCCCAGGGAAGAGCAAACAGTCCGCACTCTGTCAATGGAACACACCCAGGGAAGAGCAGACTGACCCAACTCTGTCAATGTAACACACTCAAGGAAGAACAGACTGACCCCACTCTGTCAATGTAACACACTCTGTAAAGAGCAGACTGACCCCACTCTGTCAATGTAAAACACACAGGGAAGGGCAGACCGACCCCACTCTGACAATGGAACACACCCAGGGAAGAACAGACTGACCCCACTCTGTCAATGTAACACACCCAGGGAAGAACAGACTGACCCCACTCTGTCAATGTAACACATCCAGGGAAGGGCATACTGACCCCATTCTGTTAATTTAACACCCCCAGGGAAGAGCAGACTGACCCCACGCTTTCAATGTAACACCCACAGGGAAGTGCAGACTGATTCCACTCTGTTAATGTAACTCCCCCAGGGAAGTGCAGACGGACCCCACTCTGTCAATGTAGCACATCCAGGGAAGGTCAGACTGACCGCATTCTGTCAATCTAACACACACAGGGAAGAGGAGACTGACCCCACTCTGTCAATGTTACACACAGGGAATAGCAGACTAACCCCACTCTGTCAATGTAACACTCCCAGGGAAGAGCAGACTGACCCTTCTCTGTGAATGCAACACATCCAGGGAAGGGCATACTGACCCCATTCTGTTAATTTAACACCCCCAGGGAAGAGCAGACTGACCCCACTCTTTCAATGTAACACCCACAGGGAAGTGCAGACTGACCCCACTCTGTTAATGGAACTCACCCAGGGAAGAGCAGACGGACACAACTCTGTCAATGTAACACACCCATGGAAGAACAGACTGACCCCACTATGTCAATGTAACACACCCTGTAAAGAGCAGACTGACCCCACTCTGTCAATTTAACGCACCAGGTTTGAGCACACTGACCCCAGTCTGTCAACGTAACACACACAGGGAAGGGCAGACCAACCTAACTCTGTCAATGTAACACACCCTGTAAAGAGCAGACTGACCCCACTCTGTCAATGTAACACACCCAGGTTTGAGCACACTGACCCCACGCTGTCAATGTAACCCTCCCAGGAAAGAGCAGACTGACCCCACTCTGTCAATGTAACACACCCAGGGAAGAGCAGACTGACCCCACTCTGTCAATATAACACACCCAGGGAAGAGCAGACTGGCCCCACTCTGTCAATAAAACACCCCCAGGGAAGAGCAGACTCACCCCACTCTGTCGATGTAACACCCCCAGTGAAGAGCAGACTGACCCAACTCTGTCAATATAACACACCCAGGGAAGAGCAGACTGACCCCATTCTAGCAAAGTAACACACCCAGGGAAGAGCAGACTGACCCCACTCTGTCACTGTAACACACCCACGGAAGAGCAGACTGACCTCACTCTGTCAATTTAACACCCCCAGGGAAGAGCAGACTGACCGCACTCTTTCAATGTAACACCCCCAGGGAAGAGCAGACTGACTCCACTCTGTCAATGTAAGACCCCCAGGGAAGAGCAGACTGAGCACACTCTGTCAATGTAACACACCCAGGGAAGAGCAGACTGACCCCACTCTGTCAATGTAACAGACCCAGGGAAGAGCAGACTGACCCCAATCTGTCAGTGTAACACACCCAGGGAAGGGCAGACTGACCCCCCTCTGTCAATGTAACACACCCAGGGAAGAGCAGACCGACCCCACTCTGTCAATGTAACACACCCAGGGAAGAGCAGACTGACCCCACTCTGTCAATGTAACCCACCCTGGAAAGAGCAGACTGACCCCACTCTGTCAATGTAACACACCCAGGAAAGAGCAGACTGACCCCACTGTGTCAATGTAATACACCCAGGGATGAGCAGACTGACCCCACTCTGTCAATGAAACTCACAAAGGGAAGAGCAGACTGACCCTTCTCTGTCAATGTAACACACCCAGGGAAGGGCAGACTGACCCCATTCTGTCAATCTAACACACCCAGGGAAGTGCAGACTGACCCCACTGTGTCAATGTGACACACACAGGGAAGAGCAGACTGACCCCACTCTGTCAATGTAACACACAGGGAAGAGCAGACTGACCCCACTCTGTCAATGTAACAGACCCAGGGAAGAGCAGACTGACCCCACTCTGTCAATGTAACACACCCTGTAAAGAGCAGACTGACCCCACTCTGTCAATGTAACACATACAGTGAAGGGCAGACCGACCCCACTCTGTCAATGTAACACACCCAGGGAAGAGCTGACGGACCCCACTCTGTCAATTTAACGCACCCTGGTTTGAGCACACTGACACCACTCTGTCAATGAAGCCCACCCAGGAAAGAGCAGACTGACCCCCTCTGTCAATGTAAAACACACAGGGATGAGCAGATTGACCCAACTCTGTCAATGTAACCCACTCAGTTAAGAGCAGACTGACCCCAATCGGTCAATGTAACCTTCCCAGGGAAGAGCAAACAGACCGCACTCTGTCAATGGAACACACCCAGGGAAGAGCAGACTGACCCAACTCTGTCAATGTAACACACTCAAGGAAGAACAGACTGACCCCACTCTGTCAATGTAACACACTCTGTAAAGAGCAGACTGACCCCACTCTGTCAATGTAAAACACACAGGGAAGGGCAGACCGACCCCACTCTGACAATGGAACACACCCAGGGAAGAACAGACTGACCCCACTCTGTCAATGTAACACACCCAGGGAAGAACAGACTGACCCCACTCTGTCAATGTAACACATCCAGGGAAGGGCATACTGACCCCATTCTGTTAATTTAACACCCCCAGGGAAGAGCAGACTGACCCCACTCTTTCAATGTAACACCCACAGGGAAGTGCAGACTGATTCCACTCTGTTAATGTAACTCCCCCAGGGAAGTGCAGACTGACCCCACTCTGTCAATGTAGCACATCCAGGGAAGGTCAGACTGACCGCATTCTGTCAATCTAACACACACAGGGAAGAGCAGACTGACCCCACTCTGTCAATGTTACACACAGGGAATAGCAGACTAACCCCACTCTGTCAATGTAACACTCCCAGGGAAGAGCAGACTGACACAACTCTGTCAATGTAACACACCCATGGAAGAACAGACTGACCCAACTCTGTCAATGTAACACACACATGGAAGAACAGACTGACCCCACTCTGTCAATCTAACACACACAGGGAAGAGCAGACTGACCCCACTCTGTCAATGTTACACACAGGGAATAGCAGACTGACCCCACTCTGTCAATGTAACACACCCATGGAAGAACAGACTGACCCCACTATGTCAATGTAACACACCCTGTAAAGAGCAGACTGACCCCACTCTGTCAATGTTACACACTGGGAATAGCAGACTGACCCCACTCTGTCAATGTAACACACCCATGGAAGAACAGACTGACCCCACTATGTCAATGTAACACACCCTGTAAAGAGCAGAGTGACCCCACTCTGTCAATGTAACACACCCAGGAAAGAGCAGACTGACCCCACTGTGTCAATGTAATACACCCAGGGATGAGCAGACTGACCCCACTCTGTCAATGAAACTCACAAAGGGAAGAGCAGACTGACCCTTCTCTGTCAATGTAACACACCCAGGGAAGGGCAGACTGACCCCATTCTGTCAATCTAACACACCCAGGGAAGTGCAGACTGACCCCACTGTGTCAATGTAACACACACAGGGAAGAGCAGACTGACCCCACTCTGTCAATGTAACACACAGGGAAGAGCAGACTGACCCCACTCTGTCAATGTAACAGACCCAGGGAAGAGCAGACTGACCCCACTCTGTCAATGTAACACACCCTGTAAAGAGCAGACTGACCCCACTCTGTCAATGTAACACATACAGTGAAGGGCAGACCGACCCCACTCTGTCAATGTAACACACCCAGGGAAGAGCTGACGGACCCCACTCTGTCAATTTAACGCACCCTGGTTTGAGCACACTGACACCACTCTGTCAATGAAGCCCACCCAGGAAAGAGCAGACTGACCCCCTCTGTCAATGTAAAACACACAGGGATGAGCAGATTGACCCAACTCTGTCAATGTAACCCACTCAGTTAAGAGCAGACTGACCCCAATCGGTCAATGTAACCTTCCCAGGGAAGAGCAAACAGACCGCACTCTGTCAATGGAACACACCCAGGGAAGAGCAGACTGACCCAACTCTGTCAATGTAACACACTCAAGGAAGAACAGACTGACCCCACTCTGTCAATGTAACACACTCTGTAAAGAGCAGACTGACCCCACTCTGTCAATGTAAAACACACAGGGAAGGGCAGACCGACCCCACTCTGACAATGGAACACACCCAGGGAAGAACAGACTGACCCCACTCTGTCAATGTAACACACCCAGGGAAGAACAGACTGACCCCACTCTGTCAATGTAACACATCCAGGGAAGGGCACACTGACCCCATTCTGTTAATTTAACACCCCCAGGGAAGAGCAGACTGACCCCACTCTTTCAATGTAACACCCACAGGGAAGTGCAGACTGACCCCACTCTGTTAATGTAACTCACCCAGGGAAGTGCAGACTGACCCCACTCTGTCAATGTAGCACATCCAGGGAAGGTCAGACTGACCGCATTCTGTCAATCTAACACACACAGGGAAGAGCAGACTGACCCCACTCTGTCAATGTTACACACAGGGAATAGCAGACTAACCCCACTCTGTCAATGTAACACTCCCAGGGAAGAGCAGACTGACACAACTCTGTCAATGTAACACACCCATGGAAGAACAGACTGACCCAACTCTGTCAATGTAACACACACATGGAAGAACAGACTGACCCCACTCTGTCAATCTAACACACACAGGGAAGAGCAGACTGACCCCACTCTGTCAATGTTACACACAGGGAATAGCAGACTGACCCCACTCTGTCAATGTAACACACCCATGGAAGAACAGACTGACCCCACTATGTCAATGTAACACACCCTGTAAAGAGCAGACTGACCCCACTCTGTCAATGTAACACACACAGGGAAGAGCTGACTGACCCCATTCTGTCAATTTTACGCATCCAGGTTTGAGCACACTGACCCCACTCTGTCAACGTAACACACACAGGGAAGGGCAGACCAACCTAATTCTGTCAATGTAACACACCCTGTAAAGAACAGACTGACCCCACTCTGTCAATGTAACCACCCAGGTTTGAGCACACTGACCCCACACTGTCAATGTAACCCACCCAGGACAGAGCAGACTGACCCCACTCTGTCAATGTAACACACACAGGGAAGAGCAGACTGACCCCACTCTGTCGATGTAACACCCCCAGGGAAGAGCAGACTGACCCAACTCTGTCAATATAACACACCCAGGGAAGAGCAGACTGACCCCATTCTATCAAAGTAATACACGCAGGGAAGAGCAGACAGACCCCACTCTGTCAATGTAACACACCCAGTGAAGAGCAGACTGACCTCACTCTGTCAATTTAACACCCCCAGGGAAGAGCAGACTGACCCCACTCTTTCAATGTAACACACCCAGGGAAGAGCAGACTGACCCCACTCTGTCAATTTAACAACACCAGGGAAGAGCAAACTGACCCCACCCTTTCAATGGAACACCCCCAGGGAAGAGCAGACTTACCCCACTCTGTCAATGTAAGACCCCCAGGGAAGAGCAGACTGAGCACACTCTGTCAATGTAACACACCCAGGGAAGAGCAGACTGACCCCAATCTGTCAATGTAACACACCCAGGAAAGGGCTGACTGACCCCCCTCAGTCAATGTAACACACCCAGGTAAGAGCAGACCGACCCCACTCTGTCAATGTTACACACAGGGAATAGCAGACTGACCCCACTCTGTCAATGTAACACACCCATGGAAGAACAGACTGACCCCACGATGTCAATGTAACACACCCTGTAAAGAGCAGACTGACCCCACTCTGTCAATGTAAAACACACAGGGAACAGCTGACTGATCCCACTCTGTCAATTTAACGCATCCAGGTTGGAGCACACTGACCCCACTCTGTCAACGTAACACACACAGGGAACGGCAGACCAACCTAACTCTGTCAATGTAACACACCCTGTAAAGAGCAGACTGACCCCACTCTGTCAATGTAACCATCCAGGTTTGAGCACACTGACCCCACACTGTCAATGTAACCCACCCAGGAAAGAGCAGACTGACCTCACTCTGTCAATGTAACACACCCAGGGAAGAGCAGACTGACCCCACTCTGTCGATGTAACACCCCCAGGGAAGAGCAGACTGACCCAACTCTGTCAATATAACACACCCAGGGAAAAGCAGACTGACCCCATTCTATCAAAGTAAGACACGCAGGGAAGAGCAGACAGACCCCACTCTGTCAATGTAACACACCCAGTGAAGAGCAGACTTACCTCACTCTGTCAATTTACCACCCCCAGGGAAGAGCAGACTGACCCCACACTTTCAATGTAACACACCCAGGGAAGAGCAGACTGACCCCACTCTGTCAATTTAACACCCCCAGGGAAGAGCAGACTGACCCCACCCTTTCAATGTAACACCCCCAGGGAAGAGCAGACTGACCCCACTCTGTCAATGTAAGACCCCCAGGGAAGAGCAGACTGAGCACACTCTGTCAATGTAACACACACAGGGAAGGGCAGACTGACCCCCCTCTGTCAATGTAGCACACCCAGGGAAGAGCAGACTGACCCCAATCTGTCAATGTAACACACCCAGGAAAGGGCTGTCTGACCCCCCTCTGTAAATGTAACACACCCAGGTAAGAGCAGACCGACCCCACTCTGTCAATGTAACACACCCAGGGAAGAGCACACTGACCCCACTCTGTCAACGTAACCCACCCAGGAAAGAGCAGACTGACCCCACTCTATCAATGTAACACACCCAGGGAAGAGCAGACTTGCCCCACTCTGTCAATATAACACACCCAGGGAAGAGCAGACAGGCCCCACTCTTTCAATACAACACCCCCAGGGAAGAGCAGACTGACCCTACTCTGACAATGTAATGCCCCCAGGGAAGAGCAGACTGACCCAACTCTGTCAATATAACACACCCAGGGAAAAGCAGACTGACCCCATTCTATCAAAGTAACACACCCAGTGAAGAGCAGACTGACCTCACTCTGTCAATTTAACACCCCCAGGGAAGAGCAGGCTGACCCCACTCTTTCAATTTAACACCCACAGGGAAGAGCAGACTGACCCCACTCTTTCAATGTAACAACCCCAGGGAAGTACAGACTGACTCCACTCTGTCAATGTAAGACCCCCAGGGAAGAGCAGACTGACCCCACTCTGTCAATGTAACACACACAGGGAAGAGCAGACTGACGCCATTCTGTCAATGTAACACAGCCTGTAAAGAGGAGACTGACCCCACTCTGTCAATGTAACACATACAGTGAAGGGCAGACTGACCCCCCTCTGTCAATGTAACACACCCAGGGAAGAGCAGACTGACCCCAATCTGTCAATGTAACACACCCAGGAAAGGGCTGACTGACCCCCCTCTGTCAATGTAACACACCCAGGGAAGATCATACCGACCCCACTCTGTCAATGTAACACACCCAGCGAAGAGCACACTGACTCCACTCTGTCAACGTAACCCACCCAGGAAAGAGATGACTGACCCCACTCTATCAATGTAACACCCCCAGGGAAGAGCAAACTGACCCCACTCTGTCAATGTAACACCCCCAGGGAAGAGCAGATTGACCCCAATCTGTCAATGTAACTCAAAAAGGGAAGAGCAGACTGACCCCGCTCTGTCAATGTAACACACCCAGGGAAGAGCAGACTGACCCCAATCTGTCAATGTAACTCAAAAAGGGAAGAGCAGACTGACCCCGCTCTGTCAATGTAAGGAAGAGCAGACTGACCCAACTCTGTCAATTTAACACACCCAGGGAATAGCACACTGACCCCACTCTGTCAATGTAACCCACCCAGGAAAGAGCAGACTGACCCCACTCTGTCAATGTAACACTACCAGGAGAGAGAAGACTGACCCCACTGGGTCAATGTAACACACCCAGGGAAGAGCAGACTGACCCCACTCTGTCAATGTAACACACCCAGGGAAGAGCAGACTGACCCCACTCTGTCAATATAACACACCCAGGGAAGAGCAGACTGGCCCCACTCTGTCAATGTAACATCCCCAGGGAAGAGCAGACTGACCCCACTGTGTCAATGTAACACACCCAGGGAAGAGAAGACTGACCCAACTCTGTCAATGTAACACACCCAGGGAAGAGCAGACTGACCCCATTCTATCAAAGTAACACACCCAGGGAAGAGCAGACTGACCCCACTCTGTCACTGTAACACACCCAGGGAAGAGCAGACTGACCCCACTCTGTCAATTTAACACCCCCAGGGAAGAGCAGACTGACCCCACTCTGTCAATGTAAGACCCCCAGGGAAGAGCAGACTGAGCACACTCTGTCAATGTAAGACCCCCAGGGAAGAGCAGACTGACCCAACTCTGTCAATGTAACACACCCAGGGAAGTGCAGACTGACCCCACTCTGTCAATGTAACAAACCCAGGGAAGAGCAGACTGACCAGACTCTGTCAATGTAACACACACAGGGAAGAGCAGACTGACCCCTCTCTGTCAATGTAACACACCCAGGGAAGATCAGATTGACACCACTCTGTCAATGTAACACACCCAGGGAAGTGCAGACTGACACCACACTGTTAATGTAACACCCCCAGGGAAGAGCAGACTGACCCCACTCTGTCAATGTAACAAACAGGGAAGAGCAGACTGACTCCACGCTGTCAATGTAACACACCCAGGGAAGAGCAGACTGACCCAACTCTGTCAATGTAACACACACATGGAAGAACAGACTGACCCCACTCTGTCAATGTAACACACTCTGTAAAGAGCAGACTGACCCCACTCTGTCAATGTAAAACACACAGGGAAGGGCAGACCGACCCTACTCTGACAATGTAACACACCCAGGGAAGAGCTGACTGACCCTTCTCTGTGAATGCAACACATCCAGGGAAGGGGAGACTGACCCCATTCTGTTAAATTAACACCCCCAGGGAAGAGCAGACTGACCCCACTCTTTCAATGTAACACCCACAGGGAAGTGCAGACTGACCCCACTCTGTTAATGTAACTCACCCAGGGAAGAGCAGACGGAGACAACTCTGTCAGTGTAACACACCCATGGAAGAACAGACTGACCCCACTATGCCAATGTAACACACCCTGTAAAGAGCAGACTGACCCCACTCTGTCAATGTAACACACCCAGGGAAGAGCTGACTGACCCCACTCTGTCAATTTAACGCACCCAGGTTTGAGCACACTGACCCCACTCTGTCAATGTAACACACCCAGGAAAGGGCTGACTGACCCCCCTCTGTCAATGTAACACACCCAGGTAAGAGCAGACCGACCCCACTCTGTCAATGTAACACACCCAGGGAAGAGCACACTGACCCCACTCTGTCAACGTAACCCACCCAGGAAAGAGCAGACTGACCCCACTCTATCAATGTAACACACCCAGGGAAGAGCAGACTGGCCCCACTCTGTCAATATAACCCACCCAGGGAAGAGCAGACAGGCCCCACTCTTTCAATACAACACCCCCAGGGAAGAGCAGACTGACCCCACTCTGACAATGTAATTCCCCCAGGGAAGAGCAGACTGACCCAACTCTGTCAATATAACACACCCAGGGAAAAACAGACTGACCCCATTCTATCAAAGTAACACACCCAGTGAAGAGCAGACTGACCTCACTCTGTCAATTTAACACCCCCAGGGAAGAGCAGGCTGACCCCACTCTTTCAATTTAAAACCCACAGGGAAGAGCAGACTGACCCCACTCTTTCAATGTAACAACCCCAGGGAAGTGCAGACTGACTCCACTCTGTCAATGTAAGACCCCCAGGGAAGAGCAGACTGACCCCACTCTGTCAATGTAACACACACAGGGAAGGGCAGACTGACCCCCCTCTGTCAATGTAACACACCCAGGGAAGAGCAGACTGACGCCATTCTGTCAATGTAACACAGCCTGTAAAGAGGAGACTGACCCCACTCTGTCAATGTAACACATACAGTGAAGGGCAGACTGACCCCCCTCTGTCAATGTAACACACCCAGGGAAGAGCAGACTGACCCCAATCTGTCAATGTAACACAACCAGGAAAGGGCTGACTGACCCCCCTCTGTCAATGTAACACACCCAGGGAAGATCAGACCGACCCCACTCTGTCAATGTAACACACCCAGGGAAGAGCACACTGACTCCACTCTGTCAACGTAACCCACCCAGGAAAGAGATGACTGACCCCACTCTATCAATGTAACACCCCCAGGGAAGAGCAAACTGACCCCACTCTGTCAATGTGACACCCCCAGGGAAGAGCAGATTGACCCCAATCTGTCAATGTAACTCAAAAAGGGAAGAGCAGACTGACCCCGCTCTGTCAATGTAACACACCCAGGGAAGAGCAGACTGACCCCAATCTGTCAATGTAACTCAAAAAGGGAAGAGCAGACTGACCCCGCTCTGTCAATGTAAGGAAGAGCAGACTGACCCAACTCTGTCAATTTAACACACCCAGGGAATAGCACACTGACCCCACTCTGTCAATGTAACCCACCCAGGAAAGAGCAGACTGACCCCACTCTGTCAATGTAACACACCCAGGGAAGAGCAGACTGACCCAACTCTGTCAATATAACACACCCAGGGAAAAGCAGACTGACCCCATTCTATCAAAGTAACACACCCAGTGAAGAGCAGACTGACCTCACTCTGTCAATTTAACACCCCCAGGGAAGAGCAGGCTGACCCCACTCTTTCAATTTAACACCCACAGGGAAGAGCAGACTGACCCCACTCTTTCAATGTAACAACCCCAGGGAAGTGCAGACTGACTCCACTCTGTCAAGGTAAGACCCCCAGGGAAGAGCAGACTGACCCCACTCTGTCAATGTAACACACACAGGGAAGGGCAGACTGACCCCCCTCTGTCAATGTAACACACCCAGGGAAGAGCAGACTGACGCCATTCTGTCAATGTAACACAGCCTGTAAAGAGGAGACTGACCCCACTCTGTCAATGTAACACATACAGTGAAGGGCAGACTGACCCCCCTCTGTCAATGTAACACACCCAGGGAAGAGCAGACTGACCCCAATCTGTCAATGTAACACACCCAGGAAAGGGCTGACTGACCCCCCTCTGTCAATGTAACACACCCAGGGAAGATCAGACCGACCCCACTCTGTCAATGTAACACACCCAGGGAAGAGCACACTGACTCCACTCTGTCAACGTAACCCACCCAGGAAAGAGATGACTGACCCCACTCTATCAATGTAACACCCCCAGGGAAGAGCAAACTGACCCCACTCTGTCAATGTAACACCCCCAGGGAAGAGCAGATTGACCCCAATCTGTCAATGTAACTCAAAAAGGGAAGAGCAGACTGACCCCGCTCTGTCAATGTAACACACCCAGGGAAGAGCAGACTGACCCCAATCTGTCAATGTAACTCAAAAAGGGAAGAGCAGACTGACCCCGCTCTGTCAATGTAAGGAAGAGCAGACTGACCCAACTCTGTCAATTTAACACACCCAGGGAATAGCACACTGACCCCACTCTGTCAATGTAACCCACCCAGGAAAGAGCAGACTGACCCCACTCTGTCAATGTAACACTACCAGGAAAGAGAAGACTGACCCCACTCTGTCAATGTAACACACCCAGGGAAGAGCAGACTGACCCCACTCTGTCAATGTAACACACCCAGGGAAGAGCAGACTGACCCCACTCTGTCAATATAACACACCCAGGGAAGAGCAGACTGGCCCCAATCTGTCAATGTAACATCCCCAGGGAAGAGCAGACTGACCCCACTGTGTCAATGTAACACACCCAGGGAAGAGCAGACTGACCCAACTCTGTCAATGTAACACACCCAGGGAAGAGCAGACTGACCCCATTCTATCAAAGTAACACACCCAGGGAAGAGCAGACTGACCCCATTCTGTCACTGTAACACACCCAGGGAAGAGCAGACTGACCCCACTCTGTCAATTTAACACCCCCAGGGAAAAGCAGACTGACCCCACTCTGTCAATGTAAGACCCCCAGGGAAGAGCAGACTGAGCACACTCTGTCAATGTAAGACCCCCAGGGAAGAGCAGACTGACCCAACTCTGTCAATGTAACACACCCAGGGAAGTGCAGACTGACCCCACTCTGTCAATGTAACAAACCCAGGGAAGAGCAGACTGACCAGACTCTGTCAATGTAACACACACAGGGAAGAGCAGACTGACCCCTCTCTGTCAATGTAACACACCCAGGGAAGATCAGATTGACACCGCTCTGTCAATTTAACACACCCAGGGAAGTGCAGACTGACACCACACTGTTAATGTAACACCCCCAGGGAAGAGCAGACTGACCCCACTCTGTCAATGTAACAAACAGGGAAGAGCAGACTGACTCCACTCTGTCAATGTAACAAACCCAGGGAAGAGCAGACTGACCAGACTCTGTCAATGTAACACACACAGGGAAGAGCAGACTGACCCCTCTCTGTCAATGTAACACACCCAGGGAAGATCAGATTGACACCGCTCTGTCAATTTAACACACCCAGGGAAGTGCAGACTGACACCACACTGTTAATGTAACACACCCAGGGAAGAGCAGACTGACCCCACTCTGTCAATGTAACAAACAGGGAAGAGCAGACTGACTCCACTCTGTCAATGTAACACACCCAGGGAAGAGCAGACTGACCCAACTCTGTCAATGTAACACACACATGGAAGAACAGACTGACCCCACTCTGTCAATGTAACACACTCTGTAAAGAGCAGACTGACCCCACTCTGTCAATGTAAAACACACAGGGAAGGGCAGACCGACCCTACTCTGACAATGTAACACACCCAGGGAAGAGCTGACTGACCCTTCTCTGTGAATGCAACACATCCAGGGAAGGGCAGACTGACCCCATTCTGTTAATTTAACACCCCCAGGGAAGAGCAGACTTACCCCACTCTTTCAATGTAACACCCACAGGGAAGTGCAGACTGACCCCACTCTGTTAATGTAACTCACCCAGGGAAGAGCAGACGGACACAACTCTGTCAGTGTAACACACCCATGGAAGAACAGACTGACCCCACTATGTCAATGTAACACACCCTGTAAAGAGCAGACTGACCCCACTCTGTCAATGTAACACACACAGGGAAGAGCTGACTGACCCCACTCTGTCAATTTAACGCACCCAGGTTTGAGCACACTGACCCCAGTCTGTCAACGTAACACATACAGGGAAGGGCAGACCAACCAAACTCTGTCAATGTAACACACCCTGTAAAGAGCAGACTGACCCCACTCTGTCAATGTAACACACCCAGGTTTGAGCACACTGACCCCACTCTGTCAATGTAACCCACCCAGGAAATAGCAGACTGACCCCACTCTGTCAATGTAACACACCCAGGGAAGAGCAGACTGACCCCACTCTGTCAATGTAACACACCCAGGGAAGAGCAGACTGGCCCCACTCTGTCAATAAAACACCCCCAGGGAAGAGCAGACTCACCCCACTCTGTCGATGTAACACCCCCAGTGAAGAGCAGACTGACCCAACTCTGTCAATATAACACATCCAGGGAAGAGCAGACTGACCCCATTCTAGCAAAGTAACACACCCAGGGAAGAGCAGACTGACCCCACTCTGTCACTGTAACACACCCACGGAAGAGCAGACTGACCTCACTCTGTCAATTTAACACCCCCAAGGAAGAGCAGACTGACCGCACTCTTTCAATGTAACACCCCCAGGGAAGAGCAGACTGACTCCACTCTGTCAATTTAACACCCCCAGGGAAGAGCAGACTGACCCCACCCTTTCAATGGAACACCCCCAGGGAAGAGCAGACTGACCCCACTCTGTCAATGTAAGACCCCCAGGGAAGAGCAGACTGAGCACACTCTGTCAATGTAACACACACAGGGAAGGGCAGACTGAACCCCCTCTGTCAATGTAGCACACCCAGGGAAGAGCAGACTGACCCCAATCTGTCAATGTAACACACCCAGGAAAGGGCTGACTGACCCCCCTCTGTCAATGTAACACACCCAGGTAAGAGCAGACCGACCGCACTCTGTCAATGTTACACACAGGGAATAGGAGACTGACCCCACTCTGTCAATGTAACACACCCATGGAAGAACAGACTGACCCCACGATGTCAATGTAACACACCCTGTAAAGAGCAGACTGACCCCACTCTGTCAAAGTAACACACACAGGGAAGAGCTGACTGACCCCACTCTGTCAATTTAACGCATCCAGGTTTGAGCACACTGACCCCACTCTATCAACGTAACACACACAGGGAACGGCAGACCAACCTAACTCTGTCAATATAACACACCCTGTAAAGAGCAGACTGACCCCACTCTGTCAATGTAACCACCCAGGTTTGAGCACACTGACCCCACACTGTCAATGTAACCCACCCAGGAAAGAGCAGACTGACCCCACTCTGTCAATGTAACACACACAGGGAAGAGCAGACTGACCCCACTCTGTCGATGTAACACCCCCAGGGAAGAGCAGACTGACCAAACTCTGTCAATATAACACACCCAGGGAAGAGCAGACTGACCCCATTCTATCAAAGTAATACACGCAGGGAAGAGCAGACAGACACCACTCTGTCAATGTAACACACCCAGTGAAGAGCAGACTGACCTCACTCTGTCAATTTACCACCCCCAGGGAAGAGCAGACTGACCCCACTCTTTCAATGTAACACACCCAGGGAAGAGCAGACGGACCCCACTCTGTCAATTTTACACCCCCAGGGAAGAGCAGACTGACCCCACCCTTTCAATGTAACACCCCCAGGGAAGAGCAGACTGACCCCACTCTGTCAATGTAAGACCCCCAGGGAAGAGCAGACTGAGCACACTCTGTCAATGTAACACACACAGGGAAGGGCAGACTGACCCCCCTCTGTCAATGTAGCACATCCAGGGAAGAGCAGACTGACCCCAATCTGTCAATGTAACACACCCAGGAAAGGGCTGACTGACCCCCCTCTGTCAATGTAACACACCCAGGTAAGAGCAGACCGACCCCACTCTGTCAATGTAACACACCCAGGGAAGAGCACACTGACCCCACTCTGTCAACGTAACCCACCCAGGAAAGAGCAGACTGACCCCACTCTATCAATGTAACACACCCAGGGAAGAGCAGACTGACCCCACTCTGTCAATGTAACACCGACAGGGAAGATCAGATGGCCCCACACTGTCAATGTAACACACCCAGGGAAGAGCAGACTGACCCCAATCTGTCAATGTAACTCAAAAAGGGAAGAGCAGACTGACCCCACTCTGTCAATGTAACACACCCAGGGAAGAGCAGACTGACCCCACTCTGTCAATTTAAGACACACAGGGAATAGCACACTGACCCCTCTCTGTCAATGAAACCCACCCAGGAAAGAGCAGACGGACCCCACTCTGTCAATGTAACACTACCAGGAAAGAGCAGACTGACCCCACTGTGTCAATGTAACACACCCAGGGAAGAGCAGACTGACCCCACTCTGTCAATGTAACACACCCAGTGAAGAGCAGACTGACCCCACTCTGTCAATATAACACCCCCAGGGAAGAGCAGACTGGCGCAACTCTGTCAATGTAACACACCCAGGGAAGTGCAGACTGACCCCACTGTGTCAATGTAACACACCCAGGGAAGAGCAGACTGACCGAACTCTGTCAATGTAACACACCCAGGGAAGAGCAGACTGGCCCCACTCTGTCAATAAAACACCCCCAGGTAAGAGCAGACTCACCCCACTCTGTCGATGTAACAGCCCCAGGGAAGAGCAGACTGACCCCACTCTGTCAATGTAACACACCCAGGGAAGAGCAAACTGACCCTTCTCTGTGAATGCAACACATCCAGGGAAGGGCATACTGACCCCATTCTGTTAATTTAAAACCCCCAGGGAAGAGCAGACTGACACCACTCTTTCAATGTAACACCCACAGTGAAGTGCAGACTGACCCCACTCTGTTAATGTAACTCACCCAGGGAAGTGCAGACTGACCCCACTCTGTCAATGTAGCACATCCAGGGAAGGTCAGACTGACCCCATTCTGTCAATCTAACACACACAGGGAAGAGCAGACTGACCCCACTCTGTCAATGTAACACACCCATGGAAGAACAGACTGACCCCACTATGTCAATGTAACACACCCTGTAAAGAGCAGACTGACCCCACTCTGTCAATGTAACACACACAGGGAAGAGCTGACTGACCCCATTATGTCAATTTAACGCATCCAGGTTTGAGCACACTGACCCCACTCTGTCAACGTAACACACACAGGGAAGGGCAGACCAACCTAATTCTGTCAATGTAACACACCCTGTAAAGAGCAGACTGACCCCACTCTGTCAATGTAACCCCCCAGGTTTGAGCACACTGACCCCACACTGTCAATGTAACCCACCCAGGAAAGAGCAGACTGACCCCATTCTATCAAAGTAATACACGCAGGGAAGAGCAGACAGACCCCACTCTGTCAATGTAACACACCCAGTGAAGAGCAGACTGACCTCACTCTGTCAATTTAACACCCCCAGGGAAGAGCAGACTGACCCCGCTCTTTCAATGTAACACACCCAGGGAAGAGCAGACTGACCCCACTCTGTCAATTTAACACCCCCAGGGAAGAGCAGACTGACCCCACCCTTTCAATGGAACACCCCCAGGGAAGAGCAGACTGACCCCACTCTGTCAATGTAAGACCCCCAGGGAAGAGCAGACTGAGCACACTCTGTCAATGTAACACACACAGGGAAGGGCAGACTGACCCCCCTCTGTCAATGTAGCACACCCAGGGAAGAGCAGACTGACCCCAATCTGTCAATGTAACACACCCAGGAAAGGGCTGACTGACCCCCCTCTGTCATTGTAACACACCCAGGTAAGAGCAGACCGACCGCACTCTGTCAATGTTACACACAGGGAATAGGAGACTGACCCCACTCTGTCAATGTAACACACCCATGGAAGAACAGACTGACCCCACGATGTCAATGTAACACACCCTGTAAAGAGCAGACTGACCCCACTCTGTCAAAGTAACACACACAGGGAAGAGCTGACTGACCCCACTCTGTCAATTTAACGCATCCAGGTTTGAGCACACTGACCCCACTCTATCAACGTAACACACACAGGGAACGGCAGACCAACCTAACTCTGTCAATATAACACACCCTGTAAAGAGCAGACTGACCCCACGCTGTCAATGTAACCACCCAGGTTTGAGCACACTGACCCCACACTGTCAATGTAACCCACCCAGGAAAGAGCAGACTGACCCCACTCTGTCAATGTAACACACACAGGGAAGAGCAGACTGACCCCACTCTGTCGATGTAACACCCCCAGGGAAGAGCAGACTGACCCAACTCTGTCAATATAACACACCCAGGGAAGAGCAGACTGACCCCATTCTATCAAAGTAATACACGCAGGGAAGAGCAGACAGACACCACTCTGTCAATGTAACACACCCAGTGAAGAGCAGACTGACCTCACTCTGTCAATTTACCACCCCCAGGGAAGAGCAGACTGACCCCACTCTTTCAATGTAACACACCCAGGGAAGAGCAGACGGACCCCACTCTGTCAATTTAACACCCCCAGGGAAGAGCAGACTGACCCCACCCTTTCAATGTAACACCCCCAGGGAAGAGCAGACTGACCCCACTCTGTCAATGTAAGACCCCCAGGGAAGAGCAGACTGAGCACACTCTGTCAATGTAACACACACAGGGAAGGGCAGACTGACCCCCCTCTGTCAATGTAGCACACCCAGGGAAGAGCAGACTGACCCCAATCTGTCAATGTAACACACCCAGGAAAGGGCTGACTGACCCACCTCTGTCAATGTAACACACCCAGGTAAGAGCAGACCGACCCCACTCTGTCAATGTAACACACCCAGGGAAGAGCACACTGACCCCACTCTGTCAACGTAACCCACCCAGGAAAGAGCAGACTGACCCCACTCTATCAATGTAACACACCCAGGGAAGAGCAGATTGACCCCACTCTGTCAATGTAACACCGACAGGGAAGATCAGATGGCCCCACACTGTCAATGTAACACACCCAGGGAAGAGCAGACTGACCCCAATCTGTCAATGTAACTCAAAAAGGGAAGAGCAGACTGGCCCCACTCTGTCAATGTAACACACCCAGGGAAGAGCAGACTGACCCCACTCTGTCAATTTAAGACACACAGGGAATAGCACACTGACCCCTCTCTGTCAATGAAACCCACCCAGGAAAGAGCAGACGGACCCCACTCTGTCAATGTAACACTACCAGGAAAGAGCAGACTGACCCCACTGTGTCAATGTAACACACCCAGGGAAGAGCAGACTGACCCCACTCTGTCAATGTAACACACCCAGTGAAGAGCAGACTGACCCCACTCTGTCAATATAACACCCCCAGGGAAGAGCAGACTGGCCCCACTCTGTCAATGTAACACACCCAGGGAAGTGCAGACTGACCCCACTGTGTCAATGTAACACACACAGGGAAGAGCAGACTGACCGAACTCTGTCAATGTAACACACCCAGGGAAGAGCAGACTGGCCCCACTCTGTCAATAAAACACCCCCAGGTAAGAGCAGACTCACCCCACTCTGTCGATGTAACACCCCCAGGGAAGAGCAGAGTGACCCAACTCTGTCAATATAACACACCCAGGGAAGAGCAGACTGACCCCATTCTATCAAAGTAACACCCCCAGGGAAGAGCAGACTGACCCCACTCTGTCAATGTAACACACAGGGAAGAGCAGACTGACCCCACTCTGTCAATGTAACACACCCAGGGAAGAGCAGACTGACCCAACTCTGTCAATGTAACACACACATGGAAGAACAGACTGACCCCACTCTGTCAATGTAACACACTCTGTAAAGAGCAGACTGACCCCATTCTGTCAATGTAAAACACACAGGGAAGGGCAGACCGACCCTACTCTGACAATGTAACACACCCAGGGAAGAGCAGACTGACCCTTCTCTGTGAATGCAACACATCCAGGGAAGGGCAGACTGACCCCATTCTGTTAATTTAACACCCCCAGGGAAGAGCAGACTGACCCCACTCTTTCAATGTAACACACACAGGGAAGTGCAGACTGACCCCACTCTGTTAATGTAACTCACCCAGGGGAGAGCAGACTGACACAACTCTGTCAATGTAACACACTCATGGAAGAACAGACTGACCCCACTATGTCAATGTAACACACCCTGTAAAGAGCAGACTGACCCCACTCTGTCAATGTAACACACACAGGGAAGAGCTGACTGACCCCACTCTGTCAATTTAACGCACCCAGGTTTGAGCACACTGACCCCACTCTGTCAACGTAACACACACAGGGAAGGGCAGACCAACCTAACTCTGTCAATGTAACACACCCTGCAAAGAGCAGACTGACCCCACTCTGTCAATGTAACAGACCCAGGTTTGAGCACACTGACCCCACTCTGTCAATGTAACCCACCCAGGAAAGAGCAGACTGACCCCACTCTGTCAATGTAACACACACAGGGAAGAGCAGACTGACCCCACTCTGTCAATGTAACACACCCAGGGAAGAGCAGACTGACCCCACTCTGTCAATATAACACACCCAGGGAAGAGCAGACTGGCCCCACTCTGTCAATAAAACACCCCCAAGGGAAGAGCAGACACACCCCAATCTGTCGATGTAACACCCCCAGGGAAGAGCAGACTGACCCAACTCTGTCAATATAACACTCCCAGGGAAGAGCAGACTGACCCCACTCTGTCAATGTAACACACCCAGGGAAGAGCAGACTGACCTCACTCTGTCAATTTAACACCCCCAGGGAAGAGCAGACTGACCGCACTCTTTCAATGTAACACCCCAAGGGAAGAGCAGACTGACTCCACTCTGTCAATGTAAGACCCCCAGGGAAGAGCAGACTGAGCACACCCTGTCAATGTAACACACCCAGGGAAGACCAGACTGACCCCACTCTGTCAATGTAACAGACCCAGGGAAGAGCAGACTGACCCCCCTCTGTCAATGTAACACACCCAGGGAAGAGCAGACCGACCACAGTCTGTCAATGTAACACACCCAGGGAAGAGCAGACTGACCCCACTATGTCAATGTAACCCACCCTGGAAAGAGCAGACTGACCCCACTCTGTCAATGTAACACTACCAGGAAAGAGCAAACTGACCCCACTGTGTCAATGTAACACACCCAGGGAAGAGCAGACAGACCCCACTCTGTCAATGAAACTCACAAAGGGAAGAGCAGACTGACCCCACTCTGTCAATGTAACACCCAGGGAAGAGCAAACTGATTCCACTCTGTCGATATAACACACCCAGGGAAGAGCAGACTCACCCCACTCTGTCAATGTAACCCACCCAGGGAAGAGCAGACTGACCCTTCTCTGTCAATGTATCACACCCAGGGAAGAGCAGACTGACCCCATTCTATCAAAGTAACACCCCCAGGGAAGAGCAGACTGACCCCACTCTGTCAATGTAACACACAGGGAAGAGCAGACTGACTCCACTCTGTCAATGTAACACACCCAGTAAAGAGCAGACTGACCTCACTCTGTCAATTGAACACCCCCAGGGAAGAGCAGACTCACCCCACTCTGTCAATGTAACCACCCAGGTTTGAGCACACTGACCCCACACTGTCAATGTAACCCACCCAGGAAAGAGCAGACTGACCCCACTCTGTCAATGTAACACACACAGGGAAGAGCAGACTGACCCCACTCTGTCGATGTAACACCCCCAGGGAAGAGCAGACTGACCCAACTCTGTCAATATAACACACCCAGGGAAGAGCAGACTGACCCCATTCTATCAAAGTAATACACGCAGGGAAGAGCAGACAGACACCACTCTGTCAATGTAACACACCCAGTGAAGAGCAGACTGACCTCACTCTGTCAATTTACCACCCCCAGGGAAGAGCAGACTGACCCCACTCTTTCAATGTAACACACCCAGGGAAGAGCAGACGGACCCCACTCTGTCAATTTAACACCCCCAGGGAAGAGCAGACTGACCCCACCCTTTCAATGTAACACCCCCAGGGAAGAGCAGACTGACCCCACTCTGTCAATGTAAGACCCCCAGGGAAGAGCAGACTGAGCACACTCTGTCAATGTAACACACACAGGGAAGGGCAGACTGAGCCCCCTCTGTCAATGTAGCACACCCAGGGAAGAGCAGACTGACCCCAATCTGTCAATGTAACACACCCAGGAAAGGGCTGACTGACCCCCCTCTGTCAATGTAACACACCCAGGTAAGAGCAGACCGACCCCACTCTGTCAATGTAACACACCCAGGGAAGAGCACACTGACCCCACTCTGTCAACGTAACCCACCCAGGAAAGAGCAGACTGACCCCACTCTATCAATGTAACACACCCAGGGAAGAGCAGACTGACCCCACTCTGTCAATGTAACACCGACAGGGAAGATCAGATGGCCCCACACTGTCAATGTAACACACCCAGGGAAGAGCAGACTGACCCCAATCTGTCAATGTAACTCAAAAAGGAAAGAGCAGACTGACCCCACTCTGTCAATGTAACACACCCA
Organism: Chiloscyllium punctatum; assembly: GCF_047496795.1. Taxonomy (NCBI): domain Eukaryota; kingdom Metazoa; phylum Chordata; class Chondrichthyes; order Orectolobiformes; family Hemiscylliidae; genus Chiloscyllium; species Chiloscyllium punctatum. Next base: position 796,103 of record NW_027309836.1, on the reverse strand, counting down.
GGGAAGAGCAGACTGACCCCACTCTGTCAATTTAAGACACACAGGGAATAGCACACTGACCCCTCTCTGTCAATGAAACCCACCCAGGAAAGAGCAGACGGACCCCACTCTGTCAATGTAACACTACCAGGAAAGAGCAGACTGACCCCACTGTGTCAATGTAACACACCCAGGGAAGAGCAGACTGACCCCACTCTGTCAATGTAACACACCCAGTGAAGAGCAGACTGACCCCACTCTGTCAATATAACACCCCCAGGGAAGAGCAGACTGGCCCCACTCGTTCAATGTAACACACCCAGGGAAGTGCAGACTGACCCCACTGTGTCAATGTAACACACCCAGGGAAGAGCAGACTGACCGAACTCTGTCAATGTAACACACCCAGGGAAGAGCAGACTGGCCCCAATCTGTCAATAAAACACCCCCAGGTAAGAGCAGACTCACCCCACTCTGTCGATGTAACACCCCCAGGGAAGAGCAGACTGACCCAACTCTGTCAATATAACACACCCAGGGAAGAGCAGACTGACCCCATTCTATCAAAGTAACACCCCCAGGGAAGAGCAGACTGACCCCACTCTGTCAATGTAACACACAGGGAAGAGCAGACTGACCCCACTCTGTCAATGTAACACACCCAGGGAAGAGCAGACTGACCCAACTCTGTCAATGTAACACACACATGGAAGAACAGACTGACCCCACTCTGTCAATGTAACACACTCTGTAAAGAGCAGACTGACCCCACTCTGTCAATGTAACACACACAGGGAAGAGCTGACTGACCCCACTCTGTCAATTTAACGCACCCAGGGAAGAGCAGACTGACCCTTCTCTGTGAATGCAACACATCCAGGGAAGGGCAGACTGACCCCATTCTGTTAATTTAACACCCCCAGGGAAGAGCAGACTGACCCCACTCTTTCAATGTAACACACACAGGGAAGTGCAGACTGACCCCACTCTGTTAATGTAACTCACCCAGGGGAGAGCAGACTGACACAACTCTGTCAATGTAACACACCCATGGAAGAACAGACTGACCCCACTATGTCAATGTAACACACCCTGTAAAGAGCAGACTGACCCCACTCTGTCAATGTAACACACACAGGGAAGAGCTGACTGACCCCACTCTGTCAATTTAACGCACCCAGGTTTGAGCACACTGACCCCACTCTGTCAACGTAACACACACAGGGAAGGGCAGACCAACCTAACTCTGTCAATGTAATACACCCTGCAAAGAGTAGACTGACCCCACTCTGTCAATGTAACACACCCAGGTTTGAGCACACTGACCCCACTCTGTCAATGTAACACACCCAGGAAAGAGCAAACTGACCCCACTCTGTCAATGTAACACACACAGGGAAGAGCAGACTGACCCCACTCTGTCAATGTAACACACCCAGGGAAGAGCAGACTGACCCCACTCTGTCAATATAACACACCCAGGGAAGAGCAGACTGGCCCCACTCTGTCAATAAAACACACCCAGGGAAGAGCAGACTCAACCCACTCTGTCGATGAAACACCCCCAGGGAAGAGCAGACTGACCCAACTCTGTCAATATAACACACCCAGGAAAGAGCAGACTGACCCCATTCTAGCAAAGTAACACACCCAGGGAAGAGCAGACTGACCCCACTCTGTCACTGTAACACACCCACGGAAGAGCAGACTGACCTCACTCTGTCAATTTAACACCCCCAGGGAAGAGCAGACTGACCGCACTCTTTCAATGTAACACCCCCAGGGAAGAGCAGACTGACTCCACTCTGTCAATGTAAGACCCTCAGGGAAGAGCAGACTGAGCACACTCTGTCAATGTAACACACCCAGGGAAGAGTAGACTGACCCCACTCTGCCAATGTAACAGACCCAGGGAAGAGCAGACTGACCCCAATCTGTCAGTGTAACACACCCAGGGAAGGGCAGACTGACCCCCCTCTGTCAATGAAACTCACAAAGGGAAGAGCAGACTGACCCTTCTCTGTCAATGTAACACACCCAGGGAAGGGCAGACTGACCCCATTCTGTCAATCTAACACACCCAGGCAAGAGCAGACTGACCCCACTCTGTCAATGTAACACACACAGGGAAGAGCAGACTGACCCCACTCTCTCAATGTAACACACTGGGAAGTGCAGACTGACCCCACTCTGTCAATGTAACACACCCAGGGAAGAGCAGACTGACCCCACTCTGTCAATGTAACACACCCTGTAAAGAGCAGACTGACCCCACTCTGTCAATGTAACACATACCGTGAAGGGCAGACCGACCCCACTCTATCAATGTAACACACCCAGGGAAGAGCTGACGGACCCCACTCTGTCAATTTAACGCACCCTGGTTTGAGCACACTGACCCCACTCTGTCAATGTAGCCCACTCAGGAAAGAGCAGACTGACCCCCTCTGTCAATGTAACACAACAGGGATGAGCAGATTGACCCAACTCTGTCAATGTAACCCACTCAGTTAAGAGCAGACTGACCCCAATCGGTCAATGTAACCTTCCCAGGGAAGAGCAAACAGTCCGCACTCTGTCAATGGAACACACCCAGGGAAGAGCAGACTGACCCAACTCTGTCAATGTAACACACTCAAGGAAGAACAGACTGACCCCACTCTGTCAATGTAACATACTCTGGAAAGAGCAGACTGACCCCACTCTGTCAATGTAAAACACACAGGGAAGGGCAGACCGACCCATCTCTGACAATGCAACACACCCAGGGAAGAGCAGACTGACCCCACTCTGTTAATGTAACTCACCCAGGGAAGATCCAACTGACCCCACTCTGTCAATGTAACACATCCAGGGAAGGTCAGACTGACCCCATTCTGTCAATCTAACACACACAGGGAAGAGCAGACTGACCCCACTCTGTCAATGTTACACACAGGGAATAGCAGACTGACCCCACTCTGTCAATGTAACACACCCAGGGAAGAGCAGACTGACACAACTCTGTCAATGTAACACACCCATGGAAGAACAGACTGACCCAACTCTGTCAATGTAACACACACATGGAAGAACAGACTGACCCCACTCTGTCAATCTAACACACACAGGGAAGAGCAGACTGACCCCACTCTGTCAATGTTACACACAGGGAATAGCAGACTGACCCCACTCTGTCAATGTAACACACCCAGGGAAGAGCAGACTGACACAACTCTGTCAATGTAACACACCCATGGAAGAGCAGACTGACCCCACTCTGTCAATGTAACACACACAGGGAAGAGCTGACTGACCCCACTCTGTCAATTTAACGCATCCAGGTTTGAGCACACTGACCCGAATCTGTCAACGTAACACACACAGGGAAGGGCAGACCGACCTAACTCTGTCAATGTAACACACCCTGTAAAGAGCAGACTGACCCCACTCTGTCAATGTAACGACCCAAGTTTGAGCACACTGACCCCACACTGTCAATGTAACCCACCCAGGAAAGAGCAGACTGACCCCACTCTTTCAATGTAACACACAGAGGGAAGAGAAGACTGACGCCACTCTGTCGATGTCACACCCCCAGGGAAGAGCAGACTGACCCAACTCTGTCAATATAACACACCCAGGGAAGAGCAGACTGACCCCATTCTATCAAAGTAATACACGCAGGGAAGAGCAGACAGACACCACTCTGTCAATGTAACACACCCAGTGAAGAGCAGACTGACCTCACTCTGTCAATTTAACACCCCCAGGGAAGAGCAGACTGACCCCACTCTTTCAATGTAACACCCCCAGGGAAGAGCAGGCTGACCCCACTCTGTCAATTTAACACCCCCAGGGAAGAGCAGACTGACCCCACCCTTTCAATGTTACACCCCCAGGGAAGAGCAGACTGACCCCACTCTGTCAATGTAAGACCCCCAGGGAAGAGCAGACTGAGCACACTCTGTCAATGTAACACACACAGGGAAGGGCATACTGACGTCCCTCTGTCAATGTAGCACACCCAGGGAAGAGCAGACTGAGCACACTCTGTCAATGTAACACACACAGGGAAGGGCAGACTGACCCCAATCTGTCAATGTAACACACCCAGGAAAGGGCTGACTGACCCCCCTCTGTCAATGTAACACACCCAGGGAAGAGCAGACCGACCCCACTCTGTCAATGTAACACACCCAGGGAAGAGCACACTGACCCCACTCTGTCAACGTAACCCACCCAGGAAAGAGCAGACTGACCCCACTCTATCAATGTAACACACCCAGGGAAGAGCAGACTGACCCCACTCTGTCAATGTAACACCGCCAGGGAAGAGCAGACTGACTCCACACTGTCAATGTAACACACCCAGGGAAGAGCAGACAGACCCCAATCTGTCAATGTAACTCAAAAAGGGAAGAGCAGACTGACCCCACTCTGTCAATGTAACACACCCAGGAAAGAGCAGACTGACCCCACTCTGTCAATGTAACACTACCAGGAAAGAGCAGACTGACCCCACTGTGTCAATGTAACACACCCAGGGAAGAGCAGACTGACCCCACTCTGTCAATGTAACACACCCAGTGAAGAGCAGACTGACCCCACTCTGTCAATATAACACACCCAGGGAAGAGCAGACTGGCCCCACTCTGTCAATGTAACACACCCAGGGAAGAGCAGACTGACCCCACTGTGTCAATGTAACACACCCAGGGAAGAGCAGACTGACCCAACTCTGTCAATGTAACACACCCAGGGAAGAGCAGACTGACCCCATTCCATCAAAGTAACACACCCAGGGAAGAGCAGACTGACCCCACTCTGTCACTGTAACACACCCAGGGAAGAGCAGACTGACCCCACTCTGTCAATTTAACACCCCCAGGGAAGAGCAGACTGACCCCACTCTGTCAACGTAACCCACCCAGGAAAGAGCAGACTGACCCCACTCTATCAATGTAACACACCCAGGGAAGAGCAGACTGACCCCACTCTGTCAATGTAACACCGCCAGGGAAGAGCAGACTGACTCCACACTGTCAATGTAACACACCCAGGGAAGAGCAGACTGACCCCACTCTGTCAATGTAACACCCCCAGGGAAGAGCAGACTGAGCACACTCTGTCAATGTAACACACACAGGGCAGGGCAGACTGACCCTCCTCTGTCAATGTAACACCCCCAGGGAAGAGCAGACTGACCCCACTCTGTCAATGTAACACACCCAGGGATGAGCAGACCGACCCCAGTCTGTCAATGTAACTCAAAAAGGGAAGAGCAGACTGACCCCACTCTGTCAATGTAACACACACAGGGAAGAGCAGACTGACCCCACTCTGTCAATGTAACACACCCAGGGAAGAGCAGACCGACCCCAATCTGTCAATGTAACTCAAAAAGGGAAGAGCAGACTGACCCCACTCTGTCAATGTAACCCACCCAGGGAAGAGCAGACTGACCCTTCTCTGTCAATGTATCACACCCAGGGAAGGGCAGACTGAACCCATTCTGTCAATCTAACACACCCAGGGAACAGCAGACTGACCCTTCTCTGTCAATGTAACACACACAGGGAAGAGCAGACTGACCCAACTCTCTCAAAGTAACACACAGGGAAGAGCAGACTGACCCCGCTCTGTCAATCTAACACACCCAGGGAAGAGCAGACTGACCCAACTCTGTCAATGTAACAAACCCATGGAAGAACAGAGTGACCCCACTCTGTCAATGTAACACACCCTGTAAAGAGCAGACTGACCCCACTCTGTCAATGTAACACACTCTGTAAAGGGCAGACTGACCGCACTCTGTCAATGTAAAACACACAGGGAAGGGCAGACCGACCCCACTCTGAAAATGTAACACTCCCAGGGAAGAGCAGACTGACCCCACTCTGTCAATATAACACACCCAGGGAAGAGCAGACTGGCCCCACTCTGTCAATAAAACACCCCCAGGGAAGAGCAGACTCACCCCACTCCGTCGATGTAACACCCCCAGGGAAGAGCAGACTGACCCAACTCTGTCATTATAACACACCCAGGGAAGAGCAGACTGACCCCATTCTGTCAATCTAACACACCCAGGGAAGAGCAGACTGACCCCACTCTGTCAATGTAACACACACAGGGAAGAGCAGACTGACCCCACTCTGTCAATGTAACACACAGGCAGGAGCAGACTGACCCCACTCTGTGAATGTAACACACCCAGGGAAGAGCAGACTTACCCCACTCTGTCAATGTAACACACCCTGTAAAGAGCAGACCGACCCCACTCTGTCAATGTAACACACCCAGGGAAGAGCAGACTGACCCCACTCTGTCAATGTAACACACCCTGTAAAGAGCAGACCGACCCCACTCTGTCAATGTAACACACCCAGGGAAGAGCAGACTGACCCCACTCTGTCAATGTAACACACCCAGGGAAGAGCAGACTGACCCCACTCTTTCAATGTAACACACCCAGGGAAGAGCTGACGGACCCCACTCTGTCAATTTAACGCACCCAGGTTTGAGCACACTGACCCCACTCTGTCAATGTAGCCCACCCAGGAAAGAGCAGACTGACCCCACTCTGTCAATGTAACACACACAGGGATGAGCATATTGACCCAACTCTGTCAATGTAACCCACTCAGTTAAGAGCAGACTGACCCCAATCGGTCAATGTAACCTTCCCAGGGTAGAGCAAACAGACCGCACTCTGTCAATGGAACACACCCAGGGAAGAGCAGACTGACCCAACTCTGTCAATGTAACACACTCAAGGAAGAACAGACTGACCCCACTCTGTCAATGTAACACACTCTGTAAAGAGTAGACTGACCCCATCTGTCAATGTAAAACACACAGGGAAAGGCAGACCGACCCCACTCTGACAATGTAACACACCCAGGGATGAGCAGACTGACCCTTTTCTGTGAATGCAACACATCCAGGGAAGGGCAGACTGACCCCATTCTGTTAATTTAACACCCCCAGGGAAGAGCAGACTGACCCCACTCTTTCAATGTAACACCCACAGTGAAGTGCAGACTGACCCCACTCTGTTAATGTAACTCACCCAGGGAAGATCCAACTGACCCCACTCTGCCAATGTAACACATCCAGGGAAGGTCAGACTGACCCCATTCTGTCAATCTAACACACACAGGGAAGAGCAGACTGACCCCACTCTGTCCATGTAACACACCCAGGGAAGAGCAGACTGACACAACTCTGTCAATGTAACACACCAATGGAAGAACAGACTGACCCCACTATGTCAATGTAACACACCCTGTAAAGAGCAGACTGACCCCACTCTGTCAATGTAGCACACACAGGGAAGAGCTGACTGACCCCACTCTGTCAATGTAACACACCCAGGTTTGAGCACACTGACCCCACACTGTCAATGTAACCCACCCAGGAAAGAGCAGACTGACCCCACTCTATCAATGTAACACACCCAGGGAAGAGCAGACTGACCCCACTCTGTCGATGTAACACGCCCAGGAAGAGCAGACTGACCCAACTCTGTCAATATAACACACCCAGGGAAGAGCAGACTGACCCCATTCTATCAAAGTAATACACGCAGGGAAGAGCAGACAGACCCCACTCTGTCACTGTAACACACCCAGTGAAGAGCAGACTGACCTCACTCTGTCAATTTAACACCCCCAGGGAAGAGCAGACTGACCCCACTCTGTCAATGTAACACACCCAGGGAAGAGCAGACTGACCCCACTCTGTCAATTTAACAACCCCAGGGAAGAGCAGACTGACCCCACTCTGTCAATGTAAACCACCCAGGGAAGAGCAGACTGACCCCACTCTGTCAATGTAAGACCCCCAGGGAAGAGCAGACTGAGCACACTCTGTCAATGTAACACACACAGGGAAGGGCAGACTGACCCCAATCTGTCAATGTAACACACCCAGGAAAGGGCTGACTGACCCCCCTCTGTCAATGTAACACACCCAGGGAAGAGCAGACCGACCCCACTCTGTCAATGTAACACACCCAGGGAAGAGCACACTGACCCCACTCTGTCAACGTAACCCACCCAGGAAAGAGCAGACTGACCCCACTCTATCAATGTAACACACCCAGGGAAGAGCAGACTGACCCCACTCTGTCAATGTAACACCGCCAGGGAAGAGCAGACTGACTCCACACTGTCAATGTAACACACCCAGGGAAGAGCAGACAGACCCCAATCTGTCAATGTAACTCAAAAAGGGAAGAGCAGACTGACCCCACTCTGTCAATGTAACACACCCAGGGAAGAGCAGACTGACCACACTCTGTCAATTTAAGACACCCAGGGAAGGGCAGACTGACCCCAATCTGTCAATGTAACACACCCAGGAAAGGGCTGACTGACCCCCCTCTGTCAATGTAACACACCCAGGGAAGAGCAGACCGACCCCACTCTGTCAATGTAACACACCCAGGGAAGAGCACTCTGACCCCACTCTGTCAACGTAACCCACCCATCAAAGAGCAGACTGACCCCACTCTGTCAATGTAACACTACCAGGAAAGAGCAGACTGACCCCACTGTGTCAATGTAACACACCCAGGGAAGAGCAGACTGACCCCACTCTGTCAATGTAACACACCCAGTGAAGAGCAGACTGACCCCACTCTGTCAATATAACACACCCAGGGAAGAGCAGACTAGCCCCACTCTGTCAATGTAACACACCCAGGGAAGAGCAGACCGACCCCACTGTGTCAATGTAACACACCCAGGGAAGAGCAGACTGACCCAACTCTGTCAATGTAACACACCCAGGGAAGAGCAGACTGACCCCATTCCATCAAAGTAACACACCCAGGGAAGAGCAGACTGACCCCACTCTGTCACTGTAACAAACCCAGGGAAGAGCAGACTGACCCCACTCTGTCAATTTAACACCCCCAGGGAAGAGCAGACTGACCCCACTCTGTCAATGTCAGACCCCCAGGAAAGAGCAGACAGAGCACACTCTGTCAATGTAAGACCCCCAGGGAAGAGCAGACTGATCACACTCTGTCAATGTAACACACACAGGGCAGGGCAGACTGACCCCCCTCTGTCAATGTAACAGACCCAGGGAAGAGCAGACTGACCCCAATTGGTCAGTGGAACCCACCCAGGAAAGGGCAGGCTGACCCCCCTCTGTCAATGTAACACCCCCAGGGAAGAGCAGACTGAGCACACTCTGTCAATGTAACACACACAGGGAAGGGCAGACTGACCCCAATCTGTCAATGTAACACACCCAGGAAAGGGCTGACTGACCCCCCTCTGTCAATGTAACACACCCAGGGAAGAGCAGACCGACCCCACTCTGTCAATGTAACACACCCAGGGAAGAGCACTCTGACCCCACTCTGTCAACGTAACCCACCCATCAAAGAGCAGACTGACCCCACTCTATCAATGTAACACACCCAGGGAAGAGCAGACTGACCCCACTCTGTCAATGTAACACCGCCAGGCAAGAGCAGACTGACTCCACACTGTCAATGTAACACACCCAGGGAAGAGCAGACAGACCCCAATCTGTCAATGTAACTCAAAAAGGGAAGAGCAGACTGACCCCACTCTGTCAATGTAACACACCCAGGGAAGAGCAGACTGACCCCACTCTGTCAATTTAAGACACCCAGGGAATAGCACACTGACCACTCTCTGTCAATGTAACCCACCCAGGAAAGAGCAGACTGACCCCACTCTGTCAATGTAACACTACCAGGAAAGAGCAGACTGACCCCACTGTGTCAATGTAACACACCCAGGGAAGAGCAGACTGACCCCACTCTGTCAATGTAACACACCCAGTGAAGAGCAGACTGACCCCACTCTGTCAATATAACACACCCAGGGAAGAGCAGACTGGCCCCACTCTGTCAATGTAACACACCCAGGGAAGAGCAGACCGACCCCACTGTGTCAATGTAACACACCCAGGGAAGAGCAGACTGACCCAACTCTGTCAATGTAACACACCCAGGGAAGAGCAGACTGACCCCATTCCATCAAAGTAACACACCCAGGGAAGAGCAGACTGACCCCACTCTGTCACTGTAACACACCCAGGGAAGAGCAGACTGACCCCACTCTGTCAATTTAACACCCCCAGGGAAGAGCAGACTGACCCCACTCTGTCAATGTCAGACCCCCAGGAAAGAGCAGACAGAGCACACTCTGTCAATGTAAGACCCCCAGGGAAGAGCAGACTGATCACACTCTGTCAATGTAACACACACAGGGCAGGGCAGACTGACCCCCCTCTGTCAATGTAACAGACCCAGGGAAGAGCAGTCTGACCCCAATTGGTCAGTGGAACCCACCCAGGAAAGGGCAGACTGACCCCCCTCTGTCAATGTAACACCCCCAGGGAAGAGCAGACTGACCCCATTCTGTCAATGTAACACACCCAGGGAAGAGCAGACCGACCCCAGTCTGTCAATGTAACTCAAAAAGGGAAGAGCAGACTGACCCCACTCTGTCAATGTAACACACACAGGGAAGAGCAGACTGACCCCACTCTGTCAATGTAACACACCCAGGGAAGAGCAGACCGACCCCAATCTGTCAATGTAACTGAAAAAGGGAAGAGCAGACTGACCCCACTCTGTCAATGTAACCCACCCAGGGAAGAGCAGACTGACCCTTCTCTGTCAATGTATCACACCCAGGGAAGGGCAGACTGAACCCATTCTGTCAATCTAACACACCCAGGGAACAGCAGACTGACCCTTCTCTGTCAATGTAACACACACAGGGAAGAGCAGACTGACCCAACTCTCTCAAAGTAACACACAGGGAAGAGCAGACTGACCCCCCTCTGTCAATGTAACACACCCAGGGAAGAGCAGACTGACCCAACTCTGTCAATGTAACACACCCATGGAAGAACAGACTGACCCCACTCTGTCAATGTAACACACCCTGTAAAGAGCAGACTGACCCCACTCTGTCAATGTAACACACTCTGTAAAGGGCAGACTGACCCCACTCTGTCAATGTAAAACACACAGGGAAGGGCAGACCGACCCCACTCTGTCAATGTAACACACCCAGGGAAGAGCTGACGGACCCCACTCTGTCAATTTAACGCACCCAGGTTTGAGCACACTGACCCCACTCTGTCAATGTAACACACTCTGTAAAGGGCAGACTGACCCCACTCTGTCAATGTAAAACACACAGGGAAGGGCAGACCGACCCCACTCTGTCAATGTAACACACCCAGGTTTGAGCACACTGACCCCACTCTGTCAATGTAGCCCACCCAGGAAAGAGCAGACTTACCCCACTCTGTCAATGTAACACACACAGGGAAGAGCAGACTGACCCCACTCGGTCAATGTAACCTTCGCAGGGAAAAGCAAACAGACCGCACTCTGTCAATGGAACACACCCAGTGAAGAGCAGACGGACCCAACTCTGTCAATGTAACACACTTAGGGAAGAACAGACTGACCCCACTCTGTCAATGTACCACACTCTGTAAAGAGCAGACTGACCCCACTCTGTCAATGTAAAACACACAGGGAAGGGCAGACCGACCCCACTCTGACAATGTAACACACCCAGGGAAGCGCAGACTGACCCCATTCTGTTAATTTAACACCCCGATTAAAGAGCAGACTGACCCCACTCTTTCAATGTAACACCCACAGGGAAGTGCAGACTGAGCCCACTCTGTCAATGTAACAAATCCAGGGAAGGGCAGACTGACCCCATTCTGTCAATCTAACACACACAGGGAAGAGCAGACTGACCCCACTCTGTCAATGTTACACACAGGGAATACCAGACTGACCCAACTCTGTCAATGTAACACACCCATGGAAGAACAGACTGACCCCACTATGTCAATGTAACACACCCTGTAAAGAGCAGACTGACCCCACTCTGTCAATGTAACACACACAGGGAAGAGCTGATTGAGCCCACTTTGTCAATTTAACGCACCCAGGTTTGAGCACACTGACCCCACTCTGTCAACGTAACACACACAGGGAAGGGCAGACCAACCTAACTCTGTCAATGTAACACAACCTGTAAAGAGCAGACTGACCCCACTCTGTCAATGTAACAGACCCAGGTTTGAGCACACTGACTCCACTCTGTCACTGTAACCCACCCAGGAAAGAGCAGACTGACCCCACTCTGTCAATGTAACACACACAGGGAAGAGCAGACTGACGCCACTCTGTCAATGTAACACACCCAGGGTAGAGCAGACTGACCCCACTCTGTCAATACAACTCACCCAGGGAATAGCAGACTGGCCACACTCTTTCAAAACAACACCCCCAGGCAAGAGCAGACTGACCCCGCTCTGTCGATGTAACACCCCCAGAGAAGAGCAGACTGACCCAACTCTGTCAATATAACACACCCCGGGAAGAGCAGACTGACCCCATTCTATCAAAGTAACACACCCAGTGAAGAGCAGACTGACCTCACTCTGTCAATTTAACACCCCCAGGGAAGAGCAGACTGACCCCACTCTTTCAATGTAACACCCCCAGGGAAGAGCAGACTGACCCCACTCTGTCAATTTAACACCCCCAGGGAAGAGCAGACTGAGCACACTCTGTCAATGTAACACACACAGGGAAGTGCAGACTGACCCCACTCTGTCAATGTAACAGACGCAGGGAAGAGCATACTGACCTCACTCTGTCAATGTAACACACCCAGGGAAGAGCAGACTGACCCCAATCTGTCAACGTAACACACCCAGGGAAGGGCAGACTGACCCCCCTCTGTCAATGTAACACAACCAGGGAAGAGCAGACTGACCTCACTCTGTCAATGTAACACACCCCGGGAAGAGCAGACTGACCCCAATCTGTCAACGTAACACACCCAGGGAAGAGCAGACTGACCCCACTCTGTCAATGTAACACCGCCAGGGAAGAGCAGACTGACTCCACACTGTCAATGTAACACACCCAGGGAAGAGCAGACAGACCCCAATCTGTCAATGTAACTCAAAAAGGGAAGAGCAGACTGACCCCACTCTGTCAATGTAACACACCCAGGGAAGAGCAGACTGACCCCACTCTGTCAATTTAAGACACCCAGGGAATAGCACACTGACCCCTCTCTGTCAATGTAACCCACCCAGGAAAGAGCAGACTGACCCCACTCTGTCAATGTAACACTACCAGGAAAGAGCAGACTGACCCCACTGTGTCAATGTAACACACCCAGGGAAGAGCAGACTGACCCCACTCTGTCAATGTAACACACCCAGTGAAGAGCAGACTGACCCCACTCTGTCAATATAACACACCCAGGGAAGAGCAGACTAGCCCCACTCTGTCAATGTAACACACCCAGGGAAGAGCAGACCGACCCCACTGTGTCAATGTAACACACCCAGGGAAGAGCAGACTGACCCAACTCTGTCAATGTAACACACCCAGGGAAGAGCGGACTGACCCCATTCCATCAAAGTAACACACCCAGGGAAGAGCAGACTGACCCCACTCTGTCACTGTAACAAACCCAGGGAAGAGCAGACTGACCCCACTCTGTCAATTTAACACCCCCAGGGAAGAGCAGACTGACCCCACTCTGTCAATGTCAGACCCCCAGGAAAGAGCAGACAGAGCACACTCTGTCAATGTAAGACCCCCAGGGAAGAGCAGACTGATCACACTCTGTCAATGTAACACACACAGGGCAGGGCAGACTGACCCCCCTCTGTCAATGTAACAGACCCAGGGAAGAGCAGACTGACCCCAATTGGTCAGTGGAACCCACCCAGGAAAGGGCAGACTGACCCCCCTCTGTCAATGTAACACCCCCAGGGAAGAGCAGACTGAGCACACTCTGTCAATGTAACACACACAGGGAAGGGCAGACTGACCCCAATCTGTCAATGTAACACACCCAGGAAAGGGCTGACTGACCCCCCTCTGTCAATGTAACACACCCAGGGAAGAGCAGACCGACCCCACTCTGTCAATGTAACACACCCAGGGAAGAGCACTCTGACCCCACTCTGTCAACGTAACCCACCCATCAAAGAGCAGACTGACCCCACTCTATCAATGTAACACACCCAGGGAAGAGCAGACTGACCACACTCTGTCAATGTAACACCGCCAGGGAAGAGCAGACTGACTCCACACTGTCAATGTAACACACCCAGGGAAGAGCAGACAGACCCCAATCTGTCAATGTAACTCAAAAAGGGAAGAGCAGACTGACCCCACTCTGTCAATGTAACACACCCAGGGAAGAGCAGACTGACCCCACTCTGTCAATTTAAGACACCCAGGGAATAGCACACTGACCACTCTCTGTCAATGTAACCCACCCAGGAAAGAGCAGACTGACCCCACTCTGTCAATGTAACACTACCAGGAAAGAGCAGACTGACCCCACTGTGTCAATGTAACACACCCAGGGAAGAGCAGACTGACCCCACTCTGTCAATGTAACACACCCAGTGAAGAGCAGACTGACCCCACTCTGTCAATATAACACACCCAGGGAAGAGCAGACTAGCCCCACTCTGTCAATGTAACACACCCAGGGAAGAGCAGACCGACCCCACTGTGTCAATGTAACACACCCAGGGAAGAGCAGACTGACCCAACTCTGTCAATGTAACACACCCAGGGAAGAGCAGACTGACCCCATTCCATCAAAGTAACACACCCAGGGAAGAGCAGACTGACCCCACTCTGTCACTGTAACACACCCAGGGAAGAGCAGACTGACCCCACTCTGTCAATTTAACACCCCCAGGGAAGAGCAGACTGACCCCACTCTGTCAATGTCAGACCCCCAGGAAAGAGCAGACAGAGCACACTCTGTCAATGTAAGACCCCCAGGGAAGAGCAGACTGATCACACTCTGTCAATGTAACACACACAGGGCAGGGCAGACTGACCCCCCTCTGTCAATGTAACAGACCCAGGGAAGAGCAGTCTGACCCCAATTGGTCAGTGGAACCCACCCAGGAAAGGGCAGACTGACCCCCCTCTGTCAATGTAACACCCCCAGGGAAGAGCAGACTGACCCCATTCTGTCAATGTAACACACCCAGGGAAGAGCAGACCGACCCCAGTCTGTCAATGTAACTCAAAAAGGGAAGAGCAGACTGACCCCACTCTGTCAATGTAACACACACAGGGAAGAGCAGACTGACCCCACTCTGTCAATGTAACACACCCAGGGAAGAGCAGACCGACCCCAATCTGTCAATGTAACTCAAAAAGGGAAGAGCAGACTGACCCCACTCTGTCAATGTAACCCACCCAGGGAAGAGCAGACTGACCCTTCTCTGTCAATGTATCACACCCAGGGAAGGGCAGACTGAACCCATTCTGTCAATCTAACACACACAGGGAAGAGCAGACTGACCCAACTCTCTCAAAGTAACACACAGGGAAGAGCAGACTGACCCCCCTCTGTCAATGTAACACACCCAGGGAAGAGCAGACTGACCCAACTCTGTCAATGTAACACACCCATGGAAGAACAGACTGACCCCACTCTGTCAATGTAACACACCCTGTAAAGAGCAGACTGACCCCACTCTGTCAATGTAACACACTCTGTAAAGGGCAGACTGACCCCACTCTGTCAATGTAAAACACACAGGGAAGGGCAGACCGACCCCACTCTGTCAATGTAACACACCCAGGGAAGAGCTGACGGACCCCACTCTGTCAATTTAACGCACCCAGGTTTGAGCACACTGACCCCACTCTGTCAATGTAACACACTCTGTAAAGGGCAGACTGACCCCACTCTGTCAATGTAAAACACACAGGGAAGGGCAGACCGACCCCACTCTGTCAATGTAACACACCCAGGTTTGAGCACACTGACCCCACTCTGTCAATGTAGCCCACCCAGGAAAGAGCAGACTTACCCCACTCTGTCAATGTAACACACACAGGGAAGAGCAGACTGACCCCACTCGGTCAATGTAACCTTCGCAGGGAAAAGCAAACAGACCGCACTCTGTCAATGGAACACACCCAGTGAAGAGCAGACGGACCCAACTCTGTCAATGTAACACACTTAGGGAAGAACAGACTGACCCCACTCTGTCAATGTACCACACTCTGTAAAGAGCAGACTGACCCCACTCTGTCAATGTAAAACACACAGGGAAGGGCAGACCGACCCCACTCTGACAATGTAACACACCCAGGGAAGCGCAGACTGACCCCATTCTGTTAATTTAACACCCCGATTAAAGAGCAGACTGACCCCACTCTTTCAATGTAACACCCACAGGGAAGTGCAGACTGAGCCCACTCTGTCAATGTAACAAATCCAGGGAAGGGCAGACTGACCCCATTCTGTCAATCTAACACACACAGGGAAGAGCAGACTGACCCCACTCTGTCAATGTTACACACAGGGAATACCAGACTGACCCAACTCTGTCAATGTAACACACCCAGGGAAGAACAGACTGACACAACTCTGTCAATGTAACACACCCATGGAAGAACAGACTGACCCCACTATGTCAATGTAACACACCCTGTAAAGAGCAGACTGACCCCACTCTGTCAATGTAACACACACAGGGAAGAGCTGATTGAGCCCACTTTGTCAATTTAACGCACCCAGGTTTGAGCACACTGACCCCACTCTGTCAACGTAACACACACAGGGAAGGGCAGACCAACCTAACTCTGTCAATGTAACACAACCTGTAAAGAGCAGACAGACCCCACTCTGTCAATGTAACAGACCCAGGTTTGAGCACACTGACTCCACTCTGTCACTGTAACCCACCCAGGAAAGAGCAGACTGACCCCACTCTGTCAATGTAACACACACAGGGAAGAGCAGACTGACGCCACTCTGTCAATGTAACACACCCAGGGTAGAGCAGACTGACCCCACTCTGTCAATACAACTCACCCAGGGAATAGCAGACTGGCCACACTCTTTCAAAACAACACCCCCAGGCAAGAGCAGACTGACCCCGCTCTGTCGATGTAACACCCCCAGAGAAGAGCAGACTGACCCAACTCTGTCAATATAACACACCCCGGGAAGAGCAGACTGACCCCATTCTATCAAAGTAACACACCCAGTGAAGAGCAGACTGACCTCACTCTGTCAATTTAACACCCCCAGGGAAGAGCAGACTGACCCCACTCTTTCAATGTAACACCCCCAGGGAAGAGCAGACTGACCCCACTCTGTCAATTTAACACCCCCAGGGAAGAGCAGACTGAGCACACTCTGTCAATGTAACACACACAGGGAAGTGCAGACTGACCCCACTCTGTCAATGTAACAGACGCAGGGAAGAGCAGACTGACCTCACTCTGTCAATGTAACACACCCAGGGAAGAGCAGACTGACCCCAATCTGTCAACGTAACACACCCAGGGAAGGGCAGACTGACCCCCCTCTGTCAATGTAACACAACCAGGGAAGAGCAGACTGACCTCACTCTGTCAATGTAACACACCCCGGGAAGAGCAGACTGACCCCAATCTGTCAACGTAACACACCCAGGGAAGAGCAGACTGACCCCACTCTGTCAATGTAACACCGCCAGGGAAGAGCAGACTGACTCCACACTGTCAATGTAACACACCCAGGGAAGAGCAGACAGACCCCAATCTGTCAATGTAACTCAAAAAGGGAAGAGCAGACTGACCCCACTCTGTCAATGTAACACACCCAGGGAAGAGCAGACTGACCCCACTCTGTCAATTTAAGACACCCAGGGAATAGCACACTGACCCCTCTCTGTCAATGTAACCCACCCAGGAAAGAGCAGACTGACCCCACTCTGTCAATGTAACACTACCAGGAAAGAGCAGACTGACCCCACTGTGTCAATGTAACACACCCAGGGAAGAGCAGACTGACCCCACTCTGTCAATGTAACACACCCAGTGAAGAGCAGACTGACCCCACTCTGTAAATATAACACACCCAGGGAAGAGCAGACTAGCCCCACTCTGTCAATGTAACACACCCAGGGAAGAGCAGACCGACCCCACTGTGTCATTGTAACACACCCAGGGAAGAGCAGACTGACCCAACTCTGTCAATGTAACACACCCAGGGAAGAGCAGACTGACCCCATTCCATCAAAGTAACACACCCAGGGAAGAGCAGACTGACCCCACTCTGTCACTGTAACAAACCCAGGGAAGAGCAGACTGACCCCACTCTGTCAATTTAACACCCCCAGGGAAGAGCAGACTGACCCCACTCTGTCAATGTCAGACCCCCAGGAAAGAGCAGACAGAGCACACTCTGTCAATGTAAGACCCCCAGGGAAGAGCAGACTGATCACACTCTGTCAATGTAACACACACAGGGCAGGGCAGACTGACCCCCCTCTGTCAATGTAACAGACACAGGGAAGAGCAGACTGACCCCAATTGGTCAGTGGAACCCACCCAGGAAAGGGCAGACTGACCCCCCTCTGTCAATGTAACACCCCCAGGGAAGAGCAGACTGAGCACACTCTGTCAATGTAACACACACAGGGAAGGGCAGACTGACCCCAATCTGTCAATGTAACACACCCAGGAAAGGGCTGACTGACCCCCCTCTGTCAATGTAACACACCCAGGGAAGAGCAGACCGACCCCACTCTGTCAATGTAACACACCCAGGGAAGAGCACTCTGACCCCACTCTGTCAACGTAACCCACCCATCAAAGAGCAGACTGACCCCACTCTATCAATGTAACACACCCAGGGAAGAGCAGACTGACCCCACTCTGTCAATGTAACACCGCCAGGGAAGAGCAGACTGACTCCACACTGTCAATGTAACACACCCAGGGAAGAGCAGACAGACCCCAATCTGTCAATGTAACTCAAAAAGGGAAGAGCAGACTGACCCCACTCTGTCAATGTAACACACCCAGGGAAGAGCAGACTGACCCCACTCTGTCAATTTAAGACACCCAGGGAATAGCACACTGACCACTCTCTGTCAATGTAACCCACCCAGGAAAGAGCAGACTGACCCCACTCTGTCAATGTAACACTACCAGGAAAGACCAGACTGACCCCACTGTGTCAATGTAACACACCCAGGGAAGAGCAGACTGACCCCACTCTGTCAATGTAACACACCCAGTGAAGAGCAGACTGACCCCACTCTGTCAATATAACACACCCAGGGAAGAGCAGACTGGCCCCACTCTGTCAATGTAACACACCCAGGGAAGAGCAGACCGACCCCACTGTGTCAATGTAACACACCCAGGGAAGAGCAGACTGACCCAACTCTGTCAATGTAACACACCCAGGGAAGAGCAGACTGACCCCATTCCATCAAAGTAACACACCCAGGGAAGAGCAGACTGACCCCACTCTGTCACTGTAACACACCCAGGGAAGAGCAGACTGACCCCACTCTGTCAATTTAACACCCCCAGGGAAGAGCAGACTGACCCCACTCTGTCAATGTCAGACCCCCAGGAAAGAGCAGACAGAGCACACTCTGTCAATGTAAGACCCCCAGGGAAGAGCAGACTGATCACACTCTGTCAATGTAACACACACAGGGCAGGGCAGACTGACCCCCCTCTGTCAATGTAACAGACCCAGGGAAGAGCAGTCTGACCCCAATTGGTCAGTGGAACCCACCCAGGAAAGGGCAGACTGACCCCCCTCTGTCAATGTAACACCCCCAGGGAAGAGCAGACTGACCCCATTCTGTCAATGTAACACACCCAGGGAAGAGCAGACCGACCCCAGTCTGTCAATGTAACTCAAAAAGGGAAGAGCAGACTGACCCCACTCTGTCAATGTAACACACACAGGGAAGAGCAGACTGACCCCACTCTGTCAATGTAACACACCCAGGGAAGAGCAGACCGACCCCAATCTGTCAATGTAACTCAAAAAGGGAAGAGCAGACTGACCCCACTCTGTCAATGTAACCCACCCAGGGAAGAGCAGACTGACCCTTCTCTGTCAATGTATCACACCCAGGGAAGGGCAGACTGAACCCATTCTGTCAATCTAACACACCCAGGGAACAGCAGACTGACCCTTCTCTGTCAATGTAACACACACAGGGAAGAGCAGACTGACCCAACTCTCTCAAAGTAACACACAGGGAAGAGCAGACTGACCCCCCTCTGTCAATGTAACACACCCAGGGAAGAGCAGACTGACCCAACTCTGTCAATGTAACACACCCATGGAAGAACAGACTGACCCCACTCTGTCAATGTAACACACCCTGTAAAGAGCAGACTGACCCCACTCTGTCAATGTAACACACTCTGTAAAGGGCAGACTGACCCCACTCTGTCAATGTAAAACACACAGGGAAGGGCAGACCGACCCCACTCTGTCAATGTAACACACCCAGGGAAGAGCTGACGGACCCCACTCTGTCAATTTAACGCACCCAGGTTTGAGCACACTGACCCCACTCTGTCAATGTAACACACTCTGTAAAGGGCAGACTGACCCCACTCTGTCAATGTAAAACACACAGGGAAGGGCAGACCGACCCCACTCTGTCAATGTAACACACCCAGGTTTGAGCACACTGACCCCACTCTGTCAATGTAGCCCACCCAGGAAAGAGCAGACTTACCCCACTCTGTCAATGTAACACACACAGGGAAGAGCAGACTGACCCCACTCGGTCAATGTAACCTTCGCAGGGAAAAGCAAACAGACCGCACTCTGTCAATGGAACACACCCAGTGAAGAGCAGACGGACCCAACTCTGTCAATGTAACACACTTAGGGAAGAACAGACTGACCCCACTCTGTCAATGTACCACACTCTGTAAAGAGCAGACTGACCCCACTCTGTCAATGTAAAACACACAGGGAAGGGCAGACCGACCCCACTCTGACAATGTAACACACCCAGGGAAGCGCAGACTGACCCCATTCTGTTAATTTAACACCCCGATTAAAGAGCAGACTGACCCCACTCTTTCAATGTAACACCCACAGGGAAGTGCAGACTGAGCCCACTCTGTCAATGTAACAAATCCAGGGAAGGGCAGACTGACCCCATTCTGTCAATCTAACACACACAGGGAAGAGCAGACTGACCCCACTCTGTCAATGTTACACACAGGAAATACCAGACTGACCCAACTCTGTCAATGTAACACACCCAGGGAAGAACAGACTGACACAACTCTGTCAATGTAACACACCCATGGAAGAACAGACTGACCCCACTATGTCAATGTAACACACCCTGTAAAGAGCAGACTGACCCCACTCTGTCAATGTAACACACACAGGGAAGAGCTGATTGAGCCCACTTTGTCAATTTAACGCACCCAGGTTTGAGCACACTGACCCCACTCTGTCAACGTAACACACACAGGGAAGGGCAGACCAACCTAACTCTGTCAATGTAACACAACCTGTAAAGAGCAGACTGACCCCACTCTGTCAATGTAACAGACCCAGGTTTGAGCACACTGACCCCACTCTGTCACTGTAACCCACCCAGGAAAGAGCAGACTGACCCCACTCTGTCAATGTAACACACACAGGGAAGAGCAGACTGACGCCACTCTGTCAATGTAACACACCCAGGGTAGAGCAGACTGACCCCACTCTGTCAATACAACTCACCCAGGGAATAGCAGACTGGCCACACTCTTTCAAAACAACACCCCCAGGCAAGAGCAGACTGACCCCGCTCTGTCGATGTAACACCCCCAGAGAAGAGCAGACTGACCCCACTCTTTCAATGTAACACCCCCAGGGAATAGCAGACTGACCCCACTCTGTCAATTTAACACCCCCAGGGAAGAGCAGACTGAGCACACTCTGTCAATGTAACAGACGCAGGGAAGAGCAGACTGACCTCACTCTGTCAATGTAACACACCCAGGGAAGAGCAGACTGACCCCAATCTGTCAACGTAACACACCCAGGGAAGGGCAGACTGACCCCCCTCTGTCAATGTAACACAACCAGGGAAGAGCAGACCGACCCCACTCTGTCAATGTAACACACCCAGGGAAGCGCACACTGACCCCACTCTGTCAACGTAACCCAGCCAGGAAAGTGCAGACTGACCACACTCTGTCAATGTAACACACCCAGGGAAGAGCAGACTGACCCCACTCTGTCAATGGAACACACCCAGGGAAGAGCAGACTGACCCCAATCTGTCAATGTAACTCAAAAAAGGAAGAGCAGACTGACCCCGCTCTGTCAATGTAACACATCCAGGGAAGAGCAGACTGACCCCACTCTGTCAATGTAACACACCCAGGGAAGAGCAGACTGACCCCACTCTGTCAATGAAACTCACAAAGGGAAGAGCAGAATGACACCACTCTGTCAATGTAACACACCCAGGGAAGAGCAGAATGACCCCACTCTGTCAATGTAACCCACCCAGGGAAGAGCAGACTGACCCCACTCTGTCAATGTAACACACCGAGGGAAGCGCAGACTGACCCCACTCTGACAATGTAACACACCCAGGGAAGAGCAGACTGACCCCACTCTGTCAATATAACACACCCAGGGAATCGCAGAATGACCTCACTCTTTCAATGTAACACACCCAGGGAAGAGAAGACAGACCTCACTCTGCCAATGTAACCCACCCAGGGTTGAGCAGTCTGACCCAAGTCTGTTTATGTAACCCAACCAGGGAAGAGCAGAATGAACTCACTCTGTCAATGTAACACACCAAGGCAAGAACAGACATACCCCACTCTGTCAAATAACACACCCAGGGAAGAGCAGACTGACCCCACTCTGTCAATGTAACCCACACAAGGAAGAGCAGATAGACCCCACTCTGTCAATGTAACCCACCCAGGGAAGAGCAAACTGATTCCACTCTGTCGATATAACACACCCAGGGAAGAGCAGACTCACCCCACTCTGTCAATGTAACACACCCATGGAAGAGCAGACTGACCCCACTCTGTCAATGTAACCCACACAAGGAAGAGCAGATAGACCCCACTCTCAATGTAACCCACCCAGGGAAGAGCAAACTGATTCCACTCTGTCGATATAACACACCCAGGGAAGAGCAGACTCACCCCACTCTGTCAATGTAACACACCCAGGGAAGAGCAGACTGACCCCACTCTGTCAAAGTAACACACCCAGGGAAGAGCAGACTGACCCCACTCTGTCAATGTAACCCACACAAGGAAGAGCAGAGAGACCCCACTCTGTCAATGTAACCCACCCAGGGAAGAGCAAACTGATTCCACTCTGTCGATATAACACACCCAGGGAAGAGCAGACTCACCCCACTCTGTCAATGTAACACACCCAGGGAAGAGCAGACTGAACCCACTCTGTCAATGTAACACACACAGGGAAGAGCAGACTGACCCCACTCTGTCAATGTAACACACCCAGGGAAGAGCAGACTGACCCCACTCTGTCAATGTAACACACCCAGGGAAGAGCAGACTGACCCCACTCTGTCAATGTCACACACACCCAAAAAAGAGCAGACTGACCAAACTCTGTCAGTGTAACATACCCAGGGAAGAGCAGACTGACCTCACTCTGTCAATGTAACACACCCAGGGAAGAGCAGACTGACCCCACTCTGTCAATGTAACACACCCAGGGAAGAGCAGACTGACCCCACTCTGTCAATGGAACACACCCAGGGAAGAGCAGACTGACCCCAATCTGTCAATGTAACTCAAAAAAGGAAGAGCAGACTGACCCCGCTCTGTCAATGTAACACATCCAGGGAAGAGCAGACTGACCCCACTCTGTCAATGTAACACACCCAGGGAAGAGCAGACTGACCCCACTCTGTCAATGAAACTCACAAAGGGAAGAGCAGAATGACACCACTCTGTCAATGTAACACACCCAGGAAAGAGCAGAATGACCCCACTCTGTCAATGTAACCCACCCAGGGAAGAGCAGACTGACCCCACTCTGTCAATGTAACACACCGAGGGAAGCGCAGACTGACCCCACTCTGACAATGTAACACACCCAGGGAAGAGCAGACTGACCCCACTCTGTCAATATAACACACCCAGGGAATCGCAGAATGACCTCACTCTTTCAATGTAACACACCCAGGGAAGAGAAGACAGACCTCACTCTGCCAATGTAACCCACCCAGGGTTGAGCAGTCTGACCCAAGTCTGTTTATGTAACCCAACCAGGGAAGAGCAGAATGAACTCACTCTGTCAATGTAACACACCAAGGCAAGAACAGACATACCCCACTCTGTCAAATAACACACCCAGGGAAGAGCAGACTGACCCCACTCTGTCAATGTAACCCACACAAGGAAGAGCAGATAGACCCCACTCTGTCAATGTAACCCACCCAGGGAAGAGCAAACTGATTCCACTCTGTCGATATAACACACCCAGGGAAGAGCAGACTCACCCCACTCTGTCAATGTAACACACCCATGGAAGAGCAGACTGACCCCACTCTGTCAATGTAACCCACACAAGGAAGAGCAGATAGACCCCACTCTGTCAATGTAACCCACCCAGGGAAGAGCAAACTGATTCCACTCTGTCGATATAACACACCCAGGGAAGAGCAGACTCACCCCACTCTGTCAATGTAACACACCCAGGGAAGAGCAGACTGACCCCACTCTGTCAAAGTAACACACCCAGGGAAGAGCAGACTGACCCCACTCTGTCAATGTAACCCACACAAGGAAGAGCAGAGAGACCCCACTCTGTCAATGTAACCCACCCAGGGAAGAGCAAACTGATTCCACTCTGTCGATATAACACACCCAGGGAAGAGCAGACTCACCCCACTCTGTCAATGTAACACACCCAGGGAAGAGCAGACTGAACCCACTCTGTCAATGTAACACACACAGGGAAGAGCAGACTGACCCCACTCTGTCAATGTAACACACCCAGGGAAGAGCAGACTGACCCCACTCTGCCAATGTAACACACCCAGGGAAGAGCAGACTGACCCCACTCTGTCAATGTCACACACACCCAAAAAAGAGCAGACTGACCAAACTCTGTCAGTGTAACATACCCAGGGAAGAGCAGACTGACCTCACTCTGTCAATGTAACACACCCAGGGAAGAGCAGACTGACCCCACTCTGTCAATGTAACACACCCAGGGAAGAGCAGACTGACCCCACTCTGTCAATGTAGCCCACCCAGGGAAGAGCAGACTGACCCCACTCTGTCAATGTAACACACCCAGGGAAGAGCAGACGGACCCCACTCTGTCAATGTAGCCCACCCAGGGAAGAGCACACTGACCCCACTCTGTCAATGTAGCCCACCCAGGGAAGGGCTGACTGACCCCACTCTGTCAATGTAACACACCCAGGGAAGATCAGACTGACCTCACTCTGTCAATGTAACACACCCAGTGAAGATCAGACTGACCTCACTCTGTCAATGTAACACACCCAGGGAAGAGCAGACTGACCCCACTTTGTCAATGTAACACACCCAGCGAAGAGCAGACTGACCCCACACTCTCAATGTAACACACCCAGGGAAGAGCAGACTGACCCCACTCTGTCAATGTAACACACCCAGGGAAGAGCAGACTGACCCCACTCTGTCAATGTAACACACCCAGGGAAGAGCAGACTGACCCCACTCTGACAATCTAACTCACACAGGCTCGAGGAGATGATCCAAGAGATGAACTGATGGCCGGTTCAATCCAGAATTTAGGGTCTGGAACACAGTGTCCGAGAGTTTGGTGTGGCCGGGTGAATCCCTGGGTTAGAGACTGGAATAAAGTATCTGGGAGTGTGGGATAGGCCGGATTAATCCATGCATTACGGTGTGGAACACAGTGTCTGAGAGTGAGGGATTGGCCGGACTAATCCAGGGGTTAGGATCTGGAACAAAGTGCCTGAGAGTGTGGGATAGGCCGGAAAATCCAGGGCTTAGGGTCTGGACCAAAGTGCTGGTAAGTGTGGGATAGGCCGGATTAATGCATGGGTTCGCGTATGGAACACAGTGGCTGAGGGTGTGGGATAGGCCGGAACAATCCAGGGGTTAGTGTCTGGAACACAGTGGCTGAGGGTGTGGAGTTGGCCGGAATAGTCCAGGGGTTAGTGTCTGGAACACAGTGCCTGAGGGTGTGGGATAGGCCGGAACAATCCAGGGGTTAGTGTCTGGAACACAGTGGCTGAGGGTGTGGGATAGGCCGGAACAATCCAGGGGTTAGTGTCTGGAACACAGTGGCTGAGGGTGTGGAGTTGGCCGGAATAGTCCAGGGGTTAGTGTCTAACACAGTGTCTGAGAGTGTGGGATGGGCCGGAATAATCCATAGGTTCGGGTCTGGAACACAGTGTCTGAGAGTGTGGGATAGGCCGGAAGATTCCAGGGATTAGGATCTGGAACAAAGAACCTGAGAGTGTGGGAGAGGCCGGATTAATCCAGGGGTTAGGGCCTGGAACACAGTGTCTGAGAGTGTAGGATAGGCCCGGTCTATCCAGGGGTTAGGGTCTGGAACACAATTACTGAGAGTGTGGGATCGGTCGGATTAATCCAGGTGTTGAGGTGTGGGACACAGCATTTGAGAGTGTGGGATAGACTGAATTAATGCAGGAGTTACGGTCTGGAACACTGTGCCTGAGAGTATGGGATAGGCCAGGTCAATCCAGGGGTTAGGGTCTGGAACACAGTGTCTGAGAGTGTGGGATAGGCTGGATGAATCCAGCAGTGTGGGTCTGGAATTCAGTGTCTGCGGGAGTAGGATAGGCCGGATTAATCCAGGGATTAGGGTCTGGAACACAGTGTCTGAGAGTGTGGGATAGGCTGGATGAATCCAGCAGTGTGGGTCTGGAATTCAGTGTCTGCGGGAGTAGGATAGGCCGGATTAATCCAGGGATTAGGGTCTGGTATAAAGTGCCGGAACGTGTGGGGAAGGCCGATTCAATCCCGGGTTTAGAGTCTGGAACAAATTATTTAGGAGTGTGGGATGGGCCGGATTAATCCAGGGGTTAGAGTCTGGAACACAGGGTGTCTGAGAGTGTGGGTACGCCGGATTAATCCAGGGATTAGGGTCTGGAACAAAGTGCATGAGAGTTTGGGGAGGCCGTAATAATCCAGGTGTTAGGGTCTGGAATGCAGTGCTTGAGAGAGTGGGATAGGTCGGATTAATCCAGGGGTTAGTGTCTGAAACACAGTGCCTGAGAGTGTGTATTGACTGGATTAATCCAGGGGTTATGATTTGGAACACAGTGTCAGAGAGTTTGGGGTGGCCGAGTCAATCCAGGGGTTAGGGTCTGGAATACATTGTCTGAGTTTATGGGATAGACCAGATTAATCCAGGGGTTAGGGTCTGGAACACAGTGTGTGAGTGTGGGATAGACCAGAATATTCCAGGAGTTAGGGTCTGGAATGCAGTGCTTGAGAGAGTGGGATAGGTCGGATTAATCCAGGGGTTAGTGTCTGAAACACAGTGCCTGAGAGTGTGTATTGACTGGATTAATCCATGGGTTGGGATCTGGAACACAGTGTATGAGCGTGAGGGATAGGCCAGATTAATCCAGGTGTGAAGGTCTGGGACACAACGTTTGAGAGTGTGGGATAGGCTGGATTAATGCAGGAGTTAGGGTCTGGAATTCAGTGCCTGAGAGTGTGGGGACACCGGGTCTATCCAGGGGTTAGGGTCTGGAACACAGTGTCTGAGAGAGTGGGATAGGCCGGATTAATGCAGGAGTTAGCGTCTGGAACACAGTGTCTGAGAGAGTGGGATAGGCCGGATTAATCCAGGGGTTACGGTCTGGAACACAGTGTCTGAGAGTGTAGGATAGGCCGGGTCAATCCAGGGGTTAGGGTCTGCAACACAGTGCGGGAGTAGGATAGGTCGGATTAATCCAGGGGTTACGGTCTGGAACACAGTGTCTGAGAGCGTGGGGTAGGCCGGATTAATCCAGCGGTTTGGGTCTGGAATACAGTGCGGGAGTAGGATAGGCAGGATTAATCCAGGGGTTAGGGTCTGGTACAGAGTTCCGGAAAGTGTGGAGAAGGCCGATTCAATCCCGGGGTTAGAGTCTGGAACAAAGTACCTGGGAGTGTGGGATAGGCCGGATTAATCAAGGCATTAGGGTCTGGAACACAGTGTCTGAGAGTGTGGGGTAGGACGGAATAATCCAGGGGTTAGGGTCTGGAACACAGTGTCTGAGAGTGTGGGGCAGGCTGGAATATTCCAGGGTTTTGGTCTGGAACACAGTGTCTGAGAGTGTGGGATAGGCCGGATTAATCCAGGGGCTAGGCTCTGGAACAAAGAGCCTGAGAATGTGGGGGTGGCCGGAATAGTCCAGGATTTAGGGTCTGGAACAGTGTCTGAGAGTGTGGGATAGACCGGGTCAATCCAATGGTTAGTGTCTGGAACACAGTCCCTGAGACTGTGGGATAGGCTGGATTAATCCAGGGGTTAGGGTCTGCATCACAGTGCCTCAGAGTGTGGAATGGGCTGGATTAATCCTGGGTTTAGGGTCTCGAACACAGTGCCTGAGAGTCTGGGGGAGGCCGGAGAATCCAGGGATTAGATCTGAAACACAGTGTCTAAGAGTGTGTTGGAGGCCGGGTCAATCCAGGGGTTAGGGTCTGGAACAGTGTCTGACAGTGTGTGATAGGCCAGATTAATCCAGGGGTTAGGTCCTAGAACACAGTGTCTGAGAGTGTGGGATAGGCCAGATTAATCCAGGGGTTAGGGTCTGGAATACAATGTCTGAGAGTGTGGGATGGGCCCGGTCAATCCAGGGTTTACATTCTGGAACAAAATGTCTGAGTGTGTGTGATTGGTCGGATTAATCAAGGGGTTAGAGTCTGGAACACAGTGCCTGAGAGAGTGGGATAGGCCGGATTAATCCAAGGGTTAGGTTCTGGAAAACAGTGTCTGAGAGAGTGGGATAGGTCGGATTAATACAGGAAATAGGGTCTGGAACACTGTGCCTGAGAGTGTGGGATAGGCCAGATTAATCCGGGGTTAGGGTCGGGAACACAGTGCCTGAGAATGTGGGCTAGGCCGGATTAATCCAGGGGTTTGTGTCTGGATTATAGTACTTGTGAGAGTGGCGTAGGTCGGAATAATCCAGGGATTAGTGTCTGGAACACGGGTCTGAGGGTGTGGGATAGGCCAGATTTATCCAAGGGCTAGGCTCTGGAATACAGTATCTGAGAGTGTGGAATAGGCGGGATTAATCCATGGGTTAGGGTCTGGAACACAGTGTCAGAGAGTTTGGGGAGGCCGGGTCAATCCATGGGTTAGGGTCGGGAACACAGTGTCAGAGAGTTTGGGGAGGCCGGGTCAATCCATGGGTTAGGGTCTGGAATACAATGTCTGAGTTTATGGGATAGACTGGATTAATCCATGCGTTAGGGTCTGGAACACAGTGTGTGAGTGTGGGATAGGCCGGAATATTCCAGGATTTAGGGTCTGGAAAGCAGTGCTTGAGAGAGTAGGATAGGTCGGATTAATCCAGGGTTTGTTGTCTGGAATACACTTTTAGAGAGTGTGGGTTAGGCTAAATTAATCCAGGGGTTACGGTCAGTACACAGTGATCGAGGGTGTGGGATAGGCAGGGTCAATCCAGTGGTTAGGGTCTGGAAAATAGTGCCTGAGAGAGTTGGATAGGCTGGATTAATCCAGGGGTTAGGGACTGGAACAGAGTGTCTGACATTGTTGGATAGGCCAGATTAATCCAGAGTTTAGTGTCTGCAACAAAGTGCCTGAGAGAGTAGGATAGGCAGGATTAATACAGGGAATAGAGTCTGGAACACAGTGCCTGAGAGAGTGGGATAGGCCGGACTAATCCATGAGTTAGGGACTGGAACACAGTTCCTGAGAGAGTGGGATAGGTCGGACTAATCCAGCAGTTAGTGTCTGGAACACAGTTCCTGAGAGAGTGGGATAGGTCGGATTAATCCAGTTGTTAGGATCTGGAACATAGTGCTTGAGAATGTGGATTTGGTCGGATTAATCCAGGGGTTAGGGTCTGGAACACAGTGTCTGAGAGTGTAGGATAGGCCGGATTAATCCAGGGGCTAGGGTCTGGAACACAGTGTCTGAGAGTGTAGGATCGGCCCATTCTATCAACGAGTTACGTTCTGGAACACAATGTCTGAGAGTGTGGGATTGTTCGGATTAATCCAGGGATTAGGGTCTAGAACACAGTGTCCGAGAATGTTTGGGATAGGCCGGATTAATCCAGGACGTAGGTTCTGGAATGCGGTGTCTGCGAGTGTGGGTGTGCTGGATTAATCCAATGGTTCGGTTTGAGAAGACAGTGCCTGAGAGAGTGGGATAGGTTGGATTAATCCAGGGTTTAGTGTCTGGAATACAGTGTCAGAGAATGTGGGGTTGGCCGGGTTAATCCAGTGGTTAGGGTCTGGAATACAGTGTCTGAGAGAGTGGGATAGGTTGGATTAATCCAGAGTTTAGTGTCTGGAATACAGTGTCAGAGAATGTGGGGTTGGCCGGGTTAATCCAGTGGTTAGGGTCTGGAATACAGTGTCTGAGAGAGTGGGATAGGCCGGATTAATCCAGGGGTTAGGGTCTGGAACTATGAGAAACAAAGCTCACACACTTCAATAATTGCAGTCCGAGACAAAATCTGAATCAGTAGTGTCCTTTATTTTACTCTTGCAAGAGGGTGTGATGTCCAGTGTCTACAAGGCAAGGGACATACACACCCCAAATTCAATTCATACACAATATTTATATAATTTGGTTTCTTTTGTTTTTCATTGCTCCTCCCCTGTTTACATCGTCCACTTCCCTTAGACCGGCCCCCATTACCCCTGTTTATCTCTTGCCTTATCCGGCCTTGTCTGTGACAAAATGCTTATTTCTGGCCTCACAAGGCCATTTGACCTCATCCTGCTGTAGGTCATTGTTCGGCATATTCTTTCTTCACCATTATCTACTCCCTCCATCTGTACCTTCCCCTGATCCCTATGACCCTTTTAATTGGGGTTTGTTCCTGTGTCTCTGTAAAAGTGGGAAACAGATGTTTATATCTCCTGTTTGTACAGGCGTACCTAGCTGAACTTCCTCCCCTCACAGCATCTTATCTATTCGCCTGTAATATCTACCATTGTTTTGCAGTCACGTTTCATTCTTGCATACAATTTTAGCTAATACAAAAACAATTATGTATTTCCTCCACATCGTTTCCATTCTTGTTGACTCAGCTCTTGGCTAAAACAATTACACACTGGTGTGAGTTTTTTTTGCCTTGTACAAGTAAATGGAATTGCAGAAGTAACACTAGTTTTCCCACATCCCACAATTTCCCCATTTTCTTTAATTACCATTTGTTACCTTCTGCAATTTTTCTTTTAAGCATCGCCCCCGAAATTCACAAGCATCATTCCGGAGATTTCATCCATCTTGGTCTCACTCATCCCCTCATTATTTAGTCGATAAAGTTCCCCTGCCTGATTCCCTTTTAGGGGCATCTGTTTCATTAAGGCTGTCTCAATCAGTCTTTGGGTGAGTCCTCGTATACAGGGTATGATACAACAGCCAGTGGCTACCAACACCCCGGCTACTACTGTCAGGGAAGGAAGGATAGAAACCACCACCCCCCTTCCATTTTCCAAACCAGGATTCAAGCCATCCCGTGAGAGATGTGTCTACTCCCGAATTCTCAGCCTGTCCATCTGCTAAGGGAGTCAATCCCCTTAAGGCCCGAGTGATTGAACCATCAGGTGCAGTGTTATTAGGAATAAAGGTGCACCAGCTTCCTCCTAACATCACACACACACACCCTTTTCCCGCTAGAATCATCTCAAGGGCCATTCTATTTTCCCATGCCATCCCACTTGTCACATCAAGCTGGTCTGATATTCCTTTAACCACATCTCTTGTATAATTTATAAATCACTGTTGATTATAGAAAATGTAATTTATCCAATCTATATTTTTATTAATTGTTACCCACCAGAAGAGAGCTGACTCAAAGCCTGCTGCAATCTGGTTACGAGCCTTGAATTCATCAGGTACCCCCCCGCCCCAGGGACTCCTACAGAATCGAGATAAATCCTGTCATTGAAAGAAGTGTCTAACAGTGATCTCTTACCCCTTCTCTTTTTCCCTACTAGCTTTTCCTTCTCAAATGCCAGGGTAAATGGAATTGCCAACTGTACAATTCCACATATCCCTCTCCAATCCAGAGGGAGGGTGGGTCTCTCTATTTTGCCTCCACAGTCCCACCACAGATCCACTCGGGGAACCTTCAGTGCTGAGTAGTTCCCTCCCTTCTCTGTTTCAGTAACATCCTTAATCTCTGTACATAATTTCAGCTCCCCCCAAGTCTCCAGACCGATTTGTACCTCGTCTACACACACACCACGTGTGATTTCTGACTGTGGCTGGAAACGTGGGGGGGGTGGGGGTTTTGAGTCTTTCTTCTCCAAGGGAGGGAACATCAGAGATAGGGAGGTACAGTTCCGATCATTCCATGCAGTCTCATCCTGATACAGGGCTATCATACATTCCATGCCCTTCCTGTCTCCCTTCCACCCGAGCGGAAAGGGAACCACCTGGGTCACTGTCCGACCAGAGGCACATACATAACAATTGGTCTTGTTCAGACTTTTTACAGGATACTTTACCCATTCAACCCCGTACCCAGTTTCTATTTCGATGGTCTGTTTTAAATCCTTTTCCTGTGTAATTTTTACTACTTTAGGGTCATTGGGAGGGGTGACGCAGTAGTTCTGCCCGTTTTCCCTGTCCTACGCTAATTCAAAAACAACAGCCCAAGAAATCCTTCCCATTTGCTTTCATTTCTATCCCAAATGTTTCATTTAATTGTATCTCATAGGTGCCCCCCCTACCCCCCACCCCCAGAATTGCTCTGTGCCATGTGTTTTTTTTATCATTAAGTATATTGGGTTACACTTTTTATCAGGACAATCGAGAGCTGGTCGGACGGGGGCCCGGTGTACTGTGACGAGACCATTATACCAAGTACCATCCCCAAGGCCATCCCCATAGGATTAAGATGTATCTCAGAGCTGTGGGACTGTGTCTGATTATCTACATCCCCACAATTTAAGCTGCATACATCAGCGTCTATTACTTGTGGATTATCAGACTCAGGGACTGTTAATAATACATATGAAAATGGTGTTTGACAAAATCCCAATACGAAGAGAGCTAGCATCATAACTCTAAGCATCTCCAGCATTCTAAACATGATGGGGAAGCACAAAACGACTTAATATACAATCTTACAGAAATAATCCCGCGCTCGTGTCACCACTGTATAATCAGTTACTCAAAGTCTCTTTAGTCTGAGTTTCAGTGGGTCTTGCGTTGATTTGACTGTCCAGACTTCTTCCTCAACTGCAGCTTCCACTGGCCCTTTGATCCGAGTGTAGTGAGTCCAGCCTTTCCCCCACCATCCTTATTAACGTTTCGGTCGTCAAAAGAGCCTGGTACGGCCCTTCCCAGTCCGGCTGTAATTTAGTCTCTGTCCATGATTTTACTGAGACCCAATCTCCCGGCCGGATGGGATGAACGGTGAATTCAAGGGGTGGAGTCTGTGCCAATAAACCCTGTTCCCTGAGGAAAGACAAAGAGGAGGACAAACCCAGTATATACTTCTTTAAGAACAAGTCTTTAGTTTCGGGAAGTGGCAATTCCCCATTTGTTCCCAGATAAGGTAATCCAAATAAGATTTCATAGGGGGATAGTCCCAAATCTTTCCTTGGGGCTGTTCGTACTCACAAGAGAGCTATAGGTAAACATTTGATCCAAGGGAGTCTGGTTTCTATTATCAGTTTAGCGAGCTGTCGTTTGAGTGTTTGGTTCATTCTCTCAACCCTTCCTGATGATGGCGGGTGCCATTGAGTATGGAACTCCCAGGAAATTCCCAACCCTTTCATTACCCCCTGTGACACTTTAGAGGTAAAATAAGTTCCTTGGTCGGAATCTATATGGTTCACTAGCCCATATCGGGGAATTATGTTCTCTAATATTGTTTTAGACACCCCACTCGCAGTGGCAGTAGCTCGGGAGTATGCTTCAACCCAACCAGATCGATGATCTACTATAACCAACATATACTTTAGTCTCCCTACTCTGGGGAGTTCAGTATAATCTACTTGTATACTCTGGAAGGATCTCAATCCTGGGTCTCTTCCTCCTGGGGTCTGTTTTCTCAAGACTTTCTGATTTACCTTTCTGCATATTATACATCCCTCACATATTTGTTTAACAATTGTATATATTCCTTTACATCCATATTCCCTAAGAACTAAATCACACATTGCTTGTACTCCCCAATGCCTGCCTTGATGTAGGACAGCCATAATCTCTCCCATCATCATTTTGTTTAACATTTCCCTTCCATCAGGTAACCTCCAATGCCCATCTGCTGTTTTTACAGCCCCTAAATCTCTCAATTATTTTCCTCTCTTTCAGTAAATATAGGAGCTTCCCTAGGACCTGGGACAGTAGGTATTAGGGAATGGATCACCACTTCTTGTGGGTTCAGGGCTGCTTCCTTAGCCACTTCATCGGCTAATCTATTTCCCCTAACTTCAGGTTCATTTCCTTTCTGATGACCATTTACATGCACTACTGCTATTTCTCGGGGGAGTAATAGGGACTCCAAGACTCGTTTAATCAACTCCTCGTGTACTAATTCTTTCCCCCGGGTATTGATCAGTCCTCTTTCCTGCCATATCTTTCCGAACGTGCCAACACCAAATACATATTTAGAGTCAGTGTATACTGTTCCCTCTTTATTTTCTAACGCCCTAAGGGCTCTTTCCAATGCATAGAGTTCGCAGGTCTGAGCTGACCACCCATTTGGCAACCTTCCTGCCTCCACCACACTACCTTCCATCCCATCGACGACTGCATAGGGAGGCGACAGTGATAGGGAGGGTTGGAGTGTTTGGAGGGGGTGACAGTGATAGGGAGGGTTGGAGTGTTTGGAGGGGGCGACAGTGATTGAAAGGGTTAAAGTGTCTGGAGGAGGTGACAGTGATAGGGAGGGTTGTAGTATTTGGAGGAGGTGACAGTGATAGAAACGGTTCGAGTGTTTCGAGAAGGTGACAGTGATAGGGAGGGTTGGAGTGTTTGGAGAAGGAGACAGTGATCGGGAGGATTGGAGTGTCTGGAAGAGGTGACAGTGATAGGGAGGGTTGGAGTTGTTGGAGGAGGTGACAGTTATAGGGAGTGATGGAGTGATTGCAGGAGGTGACAGTGATAGGGAGGGTTGGAGTCTCTGGAGGAGGTGACAGTGGTAGGGAGGATTGGAGTGTTTGGAGGAGGTGACAGTGGTTGGGAGGGTTGAAGTGTTTGGAGGTGCCAACAGTGATAGGGAAGGTTACAGTGTCTGGAGGATGTGACAGTGATCGGGAGGGTTGGAGTATATGGAGGAGGTTACAGTGAGAGGGAGGGTTGATGTTACTGGAGGAGTGGACAGTGATCGGGAGAGTTGGAGTGGTTGGAGTAGGTGACAGTTGTAGGGAGTTTTGTCGTTTTTGGAGGAGGTGACAGTGATAGGGAGGGTTGTAGTATTTGGAGGAGGTCACAGTGATAGGGAGGGTTGGACTTTTTGGAGGAGGTGACAGTGATAGTGGGGTTTGAGTGTCTGGAGGAGTTGATAGTGGCAGGGAGGGTTGGCGTGGTTGGAGGAGGTGACAGTGATAGGGAGGGATGGAGTGATTCGAGGAGGTGACAGCGATACGGAGTGTTGGAGTATATGGAGAAGGTTACAGTGAGAGGCAGGGTTGATATTACTGGAGGAGTGGACAGTGATAGGGAGGGTTGGAGTGGTTGGAGTAGTTGACAGTGGTAGGCAGGGTTGGAGTGTTTGGAGGTGGTGACAGCAATAGAGAAGGTTCGAGTGTCTGGGGGAGGTGACAGTGATAGGGAGGGATGGAGTATCTGGAGGAGGTGACAGTGATAGGGAGGGATGGAGTATCTGGAGGAGGTGACAGTGATAGGGAGGGTAGGAGTGATTCGAGGAGGTGACAGCGATACAGAGGGTTGGAGTATGTTGAGGAGGTTACAGTGAGAGGGAGGGTTGAAGTTACTCGAGGAATTGACAGTAATAGGGAGGGTTGAAGTGGTTGGAGGAGGTGACAGTGATAGGGAGGGTTGGCGTGTTTGGAGGAGGTGACATTAATAGTGGGGTTTGAGGGTCCAGAGGAGGTGACAGTGATAGGGAGGGTTGGAGTGGTTGGAGGAGGTGACAGTGATGGGAGGGTTGGAGTGGTTGGAGGAGGTGACAGTGATGGGAGGGATGGAGTGTTTGGAGAAGGTGACAGTGATAGGCAGGGATGGAGTATCTGGAGGAAGTGACAGTGTTAGGGAGGGATGGAGTGTTTGGAGGAGGTGACAGTGATAGGGATGGAATGTTAGGAGGAGGCGACAGTGATAGGGAGGCTTGGCATGTTTGAGGAGGTGACAGTGATATGGAGGGTTGGCGTGTTTGGGGGAGGTGACAGTGATAGGGAGGGATGGAGTGTGTTTGGAGGAGGTGACAGTGATCGGGATGGAATGTTAGGAGGAGGCGACAGTGATAGGGAGGCTTGTCATGTTTGAGGAGGTGACAGTGATATGGAGGGTTGGCGTGTTTGGGGGAGGTGACAGTGATAGGGAGGGATGGAGTGTGTTTGGAGGAGGTGACAGTGATAGTGGGGTTTGAGTGTCCGGAGGAGGTGACAGTAGTAGGGAGGGTTGGAGTGTTTGGAGGTGGTGACAGCAATAGAGAAGGTTAGAGTGTCTGGAGGAGGTGACAGTGATAGGGAGGGTTGGAGTGTTTGGAGGAAGTGACAGTGATAGTGGGGTTTGAGTGTCCGGAGGAGGTGACAGTGGTAGGGAGGGTTGGAGTGTTTGGATGTAGTGACAGTGATAGGGAAGGTTGGAGTGTCTGGGGGAGGTGACAGTGATAGGGAAGGTTGGAGTGTCTGGAGGAGGGTGACAGTGATAGGGAGGGTTGGAGTGTCTGGAGGAGGTGACAGTCATAGGGAGGGTTGGAATGTCTGGAGGAGGTGACAGTGATAGGGATGGAGTGTTTGGTGGAGGTGACAGTGATTGGGAGGGTTGGAGTATATGGAGGAGGTGACAGTGATAGGGACGGGTGGAGTGTCTGGAGGAGGTCACAGTTATAGGGACGGTTGGCATGTTTGAGGAGGTGGTAGTGATAGGGAGGGTTGGCGTGTTTTGAGGATGTGACAGTGATAGTGGGGTTTGAGTGTCCTGAGGAGGTGACAGTGATAGGGAGGGTTGGAGTGTTTGGAGGAGGTGACAGTGATTGGGATGGAGTGTTTGGAGGAGGTGACAGTGATTGGGATGGAGTGTTTGGAGGAGGTGACAGTGATTGGGATGGAGTGTTTGGAGGAGGTGAGAGTGATAGGGAGGGATGGAGTGTTTGGAGGAGGTGACAGTGATAGGGAGGGTTGGAGTGTTTGGAGGAGGTGACAGTGATTGGGATGGAGTGTTTGGAGGAGTTGACAGTGATAGGGAGGGATGGAGTGTTTGGAGGAGTTGACAGTGATAGGGACGGATGGAGTGTTTGGAGGAGGTGACAGTGGTCGGGATGGTTGGAGTGTTTGTAGGAGGTGACAGTGATAGGGAGGGATGGAGTGTTTGGAGGAGGTGACAGTGGTCGGGATGGTTGGAGTGCTTGTAGGAGGTGACAATGATAGAGAGTGATGGAGTGTGTGGAGGAGGTGACAGTGCTCGGGATGGTTGGAGTGTTTGTAGGAGGTGACAGTGATAGGGAGGGTTGGAGTGTTTGTAGGAGGTGACAGTGATAGGGAGGGACGGAGTGTTAGGTGGAGGTGACAGTGATAGGGAAGGTTGCAGTGGCTGGAGGAGTTAAACTGATTGGGACGGCTGTGATGTTCCCCCAAGGTGATATACATAGAGAGGGCTGTTCAGACAGTAGAATATGAAAGCCTCTGGAGGAGGCTGGGTGGTACGAGCAGGGAAGGGAATAGTGTGTGTGAGAGGGAGCATAAAGTGAGTCTGAGTGATGTTTGTGAGGGAGGCCACACATACGAGTGGAATAAATTAACAGCACATACCTCAGGGACCTGCAGTGATGAAACCCTCATTTGAACATGACTGGAAGAATAACAGTAAACTGTCACAGAAAGTCAAAACACTCATTATTAAAGGTAGTGCAGGTTGGACAATGGCAAAGAGATTGTCATGAAGGACAGGGATGAAAGAGAATAATGCATGGGTATGCATTCAGATCCACAGTAAGGGGATCATACCAGGGCCTATCCAATCAACCACAGCAAAACAAGTTAACTCTTGAATTATAGATGAATGTTCAAAAACATTCACCTCTGAATCAATGTCATTGTACTTCAATGTAAACTCTCTGGCTGAAGCTTGTAGCTGAGAAGTTAGCACAGGACTGGCATCAAACACTTCGTTTTCATGAATTCCACTTCTCTGTAAAATGAGATGACAAAAGAAACATGTTGAGAGACATTCAGAATAAACAAGCCCTTGGCTTGAGTGTTAAATATCCACCTGTTGAAGGAGTTTCCAAAATCTATCACCATCAGTTGAGGATGGGAATTGATCAAATGATTTGAGAGAATTAGTATTTTAATGACAAGGTTATGTTGTGGAGATGACTTGAGAGATTTGATAGATGCTTCAAATTTTAAGATATTTATCTAACCGCTAATTGTGTTCTTCCAAAGATTATTTGGATAGCAGAAGATTGGAATACAGGAAAGAGAAACTTATTAATTAACAGAATTAATCTTCTGTGTTAATCTCCTCAATGGCGGAGTACCTACCCAGCATTCCCCGCGATGGTGAATACCCTCTATACTCACTACAGGCGAGGGCGGCGCAGTCGCAGTGCCCGGTCTGTCTCCGTGGGAAACGGGAAGAGACGCGCTTTTCCAGACGGCAAGGCTGCAGGAGCTGGACAGAGGGATTCGGACCGAGAATAAACCCTTCCAGAGAGAAGCGAGCACCTTGAAAAATAACGTGTGGTTAAATGTTTTGCAATTTCGATAGTGAAAATCCGCCATCTTGGCCGGGAACGTGGACGCATGCGCACACGGATATGTGACGTCACGGGGCGGGGCCTGAGGGTGATTCATGCAGATGCTGAAAATCTGAGACTGGAGTCACAGAAATGTCCAACATGGAAACAGACCCTTCGGTCCAACCCGTCCATACCGACCAGATATCCCAACCCAATCTAGTCCCACCTACCAGTACCCGGCCCATATCCCTCCAAACCTTCCTATTCATATACCCATCCAAATGTCTTTTAAATATTGCAATTGTACCAGCCTCCACCACATCCTCTGGCAGCTCATTCCATACCCGTACCACTCTGTGCATGAAAATATTGCCCCTTAGGTCTCTTTTATATCTTTCCCCTCTCACCCTAAACCTATGCCCCTCTAGTTCTGGATACCCCCACCCCAGGGAAAAATCTTTGTCTGTTTATCCTATCCATGCCCCTAATGATTTTGTAAACCTCTGTCAGGTCATCCCTCAACCTCCGCCACTCCAGGGAAAACAGCCCCAGCCTGTTCAGCTTCTCCCTCTTGCTCAAATCCTCCAATCCTGGCAACAGCCTTGTAAATCTTTTGTGAACGCTTTCAAGTTTCATAACATCTTTCCAATAGGAAGGAGACCAGAATTGCACACAATATTCCAACAGTGGCCTAACTGATGTCATATACAGCCACAACATGACCTCCCAACTCCTGTACTCAATACTCTGACCAATAAAGGAAAGCATACCAAACGCCTTCTTCACTATCCTATTAATCTGCGACTCCACTTTCAAGGAGCTATGAACCTGCACTCCAAGGTCTCTTTGTTCATCAACACTCCCTTGGACCTTACCATTAAGTATATAAGTCCTGCTAAGATTTGCTTTCCCAAAATCCAGAACCTTGCATTTATCCGAATTAAACTCCACCTGCCATTTCTCAGCCCATTGGCCCATCTGGTCAAGATCCTGTTGTAATCTGAGGTAACCTTCTTCTCTGTCCTCTACACCTCCAATTTTGTTGTCATCTGCAAACTTACTAACTGTGCCTCACATCCAAATCAAATCAGAAAGTGCTGGAGGAAGTCAGTGGGTCTGGCAGGAGATGTGGACAGAGAAACAGAGCAAACCATTCCAGTCCTGTGTGCATCTTCTTCAGAACCCATTGCCCAGGTGGTGCAGTGTCCTGGGCGATAGCTTTATAACAGCTTCACCCTCAGGTGATCTCTGAAACAAACAGCAGTCTACTTGAACCCCTGGAGTTTTCTGCAGGTGACATTTTTAACCAACCTGTTCAGACGTGTCATGTCCCACTTGTGAAGGAGGTGGGCCTTGAGAATCCAGGCCTTGTTAGTTTGAGGGGAGTCCCTCAGGGTGGAGTCTCAGGCTGAAAATGTCTTGCTGGAAAAGCGCAGCAGGTCTGTGTTGCTGGAAAAGTGCAGCAGGTCAGAGTCAGGTTCTCAGGGTCAACCATCTTCAGCTGCTTCGTCAATCACTTTCCCTTCAGAAGTGGCGATGTTGGTTGATGATTGGACAATATTCAGCATCATTTTCAACTGCTCCGACACTGACGTAGTGCGTATCCATATGTTCAGGTTGTAAGTTTGCTCGCTGAGCTGGTAGGTTTGTTCTCATTGAGAACAATCTTACAACCTGAACCTCAACCTGAGCTATACATTTTCTCAAACATCACACATCCATATGTAGCAAGACCTAGTCAGCATCTAGAATCTGCACAAATGGTAAGTAACAGCCGTATCACATCCGTGCCTGGCAAAGCCCATCTTCAACAAGAGAATATCCGAGTATCCCTTGTTGACATTCCACAGCAATATCATTGTTGAATCCTCCATGAACAGCATTCCGGGGGTGTAATATTGATGAGAAACTGAACAGGAGTAGCCATGCAATTGATACAAGATCAGGGCAGAGGCAAAAAAATCTTACAGCGCTCAACTCACCTCCTGCCTGCCCACCTTACAAGACATAAGTCAGGTGTGATATGGAATCCTCTCCACTTGCCTGGTTGAATGCTGCTTCAACAACACAAGAAGCTCATCAACAGGTGGGACAAAACAGCACTCTTGATTGCCAACAACCTTCCCCATTCCCTTTCTTCCCCATTGATATACAGTCACAGCAAATCTCTTGTGTAATATTCTTCTGGATAGGGGGCTGTGCTGTCCATCAGTTGGCGAGGTACATCCCACAACATGTTTGCACCTCAGGACATACATTGTCTCATGTATGCTGTAACAACAACCTGATTTATTCAGGAAGGTTCCTTTTTGCTTTTGATGGGGATTTTTGCATCTTTTGATGTGACTGGATCATTTGTTTGGGTGCGGTATAGAATAGAGGAACAATGTCTTTTTGAAATTGGATTTGTTTGTTCTGAGATTTTACCCTGTATGGACTGTGATAATGTTTGAAGATAATTTCACAGAGAAAAAGACTGAAAGAATTGAAGATGAGTGAGTCAAATCAAACATGAAATAAAGATCCAACAGAGTCACTTAATTCATTTGGACATAAAAGGAATGTGTTTATCTGGTATGTCTGTCAGCAAAGATTTCACAAAAACATTGTGAGTGGTAAAGACACACACACACACACACACACACACACACACACACACAAGAGTGTGAGTGTTCCACTGAACTGACTGCAGAAATTATTTAACATTATCGAGTTAACATTCTTTAAAAATCCACAGACAGAGAAGTCATAAATATGTTGTGTTTATGGAAAAGGATTCAACAGATCATCCAACTTGGAGATATCTGAGGAGATCAGCACCATGGAAATGTCTGGATTGTGAGAAGGATTGCAAATCCCAGACCAGCTGGAGACTCATCGACACAGACATTCTGGGGAGAGACTGTTCACCTGCTCTATGTGTTGGGAGGGATTTACTCTGTCATCCAGCTTCATGTAACACCAGTGGGTTCTCACTGACAAGAGAACTTTCCCCTGATTGTGGGAAAAAAAGAAACTTTAAGATGTGTAAAGGTCTTAAATTTAATGGTCATAATTTAACATCAACCCTTTCCCATAGGGGAGAAGGTATTCAGCTGTTCCACGTGTGGGAAGGTATTCACTTGGGGATCCAGCCTAATGTCAGACAAACGACTTCATCATCGGGAGAGAAGCGTTGTCTGCTCTGTTTGGGAATGAATAAACTTCCCAATTCAGCCTAATGTCAACTGTTGAGTTGACTCTGGAGAGATACTAATCATCTGCTCTGTGTGTGAGAAGGGATTTATTAAATCAGCAAAGCCTCAAATACACAAGTGTGGCCATACGAGAGAGAGAGAGAGAGAGAGAGAGAGACTGTCCGCCTGCACTGAGTGTAGGAAGGGACTCACTTAGTCATCTGGACTCAGTGAGCACCAACACATTCCCACCTTTTCCCTGCTCCTTGTGTGGGAAGGGGTTCTCTCGGTTCTCCAATCTCAGCAGCTATGGCTTTGTTCACATCAATGAGAGAACATGTCAATGCGCTGACTGTGAGAAGAGCTTTATGAGTAGTAATGATTTGATGAAACACCAACAAACACATTGTGGGAAGAAGCCGTTCACCTGCACTGTGTGTAGCGAGGGATTCAATTATTCATCCCCACACGTGACACTCCAGTTTAGCTGAGTTGGTTGTATTGTTGGTTTACAGAGCAGTGTGATGTGAACAGCGTGGGTTCGGTTCCCATTGCCAGTTTAAGATTACCATGAAGGACACTCGTTCTCAAATTCTTCGCTTGCCTGAGGTCTGAGGGCCCTCTGGTCAAATCACCATGAGTTGCTTCTCTCTGTAATGAAGAGATCAGCCCCTATGGTCTGGGAAGACTATGGTGACACACACACATTCCAGTGGGGTAACATGTGATCGTATTCTGCTGTTATTGTATCCAGAATTGGACTGTGTTCATTCTGTCAGCAGTGGTTTACTTCATTGGATGTTAATTGTCTTTTTAATTGAACTGGTGTTTAATTATTCAGGTAGCAATCACATCAAAAACACAGTTT
The DNA here is from genome assembly GCF_047496795.1 of Chiloscyllium punctatum. Taxonomy (NCBI): domain Eukaryota; kingdom Metazoa; phylum Chordata; class Chondrichthyes; order Orectolobiformes; family Hemiscylliidae; genus Chiloscyllium; species Chiloscyllium punctatum. Next base: position 753,170 of record NW_027309836.1, on the reverse strand, counting down.
TTACCCACTGATTTCTCTCCCGTGAGATGAGACCGATAGATATCCATTTCCTTCCCTGTTCTTTGGTCCTTTATTCATTACTAAGGCTTGATTTGTATTTATAAATGTATTTTCACACATTCAGGATTTCTGAATGTGCTTCATAGCAACTGAAGTCCTTTTGAGGTGTAGACACAAGGCCCAGGTCTCCCACTTAGAATTTAATGGCACCTGCATGAATTCTCCAATTATTGTTGCCCTGCATCAATTCCTTCCATTTAGTTATTCCCTGATACACATCTTCCACGTACGGATGCCCTGCTGATTTTTTTTCATTTCCCAATGCTTGCAACATTTCTTCTTTTTATTGAATCCCTGTCCCCTATTCCCCAATTTAGACAGGCTCTACTCCAATTTTCCAATATATTGGCACTCCCACCAATTTTCTAATGTAACAGCACTGTGCACCAGATCTCCCATTTATTGTTTCCACCAAATTTCCCATTTCCTCATATCCCTGTACTAATCCTTCCATTTACTGATGCCCGAGCCTGATTCTACCATTTAAGGGTGCGCTACTCTAATTCTCCCATTTACTGTTGCCCTGCACCAATTCTCTAATTTAGCTCCACTGTGCACCAAGTCTCCCATTTACTGATACCCCACACCAATTCTCCAATTCTGTGTTGCTTAGCACCATTTTCCCCAATTACTGCTGTCCTGAACAAGTTCTCCATTCAGTGTTGCCTTACACCAATCCTCATACTGACTGATGCCCTCGCCCAATTTAGGGGTGCGCTACTCTAAATCTCCCAAGAGGTAATGTCCTGCCCCAATTCTCCCATTTAGTGCAACACAGCACGACTCACCCATTTAGTGCTGAACTGCACTAATTTACCATTATCTGAAGCCCAGTTGCAAATTCTCACATTTCCATAATCACTTTCCCAGTTTTTTTTTCATTTAGTAGTTTCTTGCAATGATTCTCCAATTTCGTGGAGCTCTGCCAGAATTCTTAAATTTGGGCGTGGACAAGTTGGACTGAGGAATCTGTTTCGTGCTGTACATCTCTAAGGCTGTAATTAGTGCTCTACTTCCCTGCACCAATTCTCCCATTTCCCAATCCTGCACTAATTCGGGAATTTCACCAACTCTCCCATTGACGTTATCCTGCCCCAGTCCTCCCATTTAGAATTTAATAGCATCTGCATGAATTCTCCAATTATTGTTATCCTGTATCAATTCCTTCCATTTAATTGTTCCCTGATACACTTCTTCCACATACGGATGTCTTGCTGAATTGTTTTCATTCAGTAATGCACTGAACTGAATCTCCAATTTCCCGATGCTTGCAACATTTCTTCTTTTTATTGATTCTCTGGCCCCTATTCCCCAATTTAGACAAACTGTGCTCCACTTTTCTAATATATTGACACTCCCACCAATTTTCTAATGTAATGGCACTGTGCACGGAATATCCCATTTATTGATTCCCACCAAATCTCCCATTTACTCATACCCCTGTACTAATCCTTCCATTGACTGATGGCCTAGCTGATTCTACCATTTAAGGGTGCGCTACCCTAATTCTCCCATTTCCTGGTGCCATGCACCCATTCTCTAATTGAGCTCCACTGTGCACCAGGTCTTCCATTCAGTATTTCCCTGCAACAATTCTCCCATTTAGTAGTCTGCTGCCAGAATTCTCTAATCTTGCGATTCTTGCATGAAATCTCCAAATTACCGATCCTACACATATCTTCCCTTTATTGGTGAACTGCACCAACTCCCCCATTTCGTGGTGCACTGTATTGCATCTGGACCACTAATCCTTTGCAACATTGGTCCTATTTACTGATTCACTGCCCGTGTTCTCCCATTTGCTCCAATTCTCGAAGTTATCAGCACCCTGTGCAGGTCTCTCTTTTACTGATGCCCCACACCAATTCTCCAATTCAGTGTTGCTGAGCACCACTTTCCTAAATTACTGAAGTCTGGAACAAGTTCTCCACTCAGTGTTGCCTTACACCAAACCTCATCCTGACTGATGTCCTCGAACAATTTAGGGGTGTCCAACTCTCAATCTCCCATCAAGTATTGTCCTGCCCGAATTCTCCCATTTAGTGTTACACTGCCCCAATTCTCCCATTAACTGATGCCCTGTTACATTTCTCACATTTCGATAAGCCCTTCCCCAATTCTCCCAGTAAGTAGTTCCTTGCAATGATTCTCCAATTTATTTGAGCGCTGCCAGAATTCTTTAATTGTGGCATGGACAAGTTGGACCGAAGGATCTGTTTCTGTGTTGTAAATCTCTATGATTGTATGACTCTATTTATGGCTATTTCCCCCATTTCCGTATCCTGCACACATCCTGGAACTGCACCAATTCTCCCACTTCGAATTTAAATGGCACCTGCATGAATTCTCCAATTAATGATGCCCTGCATTTTTTTTTTCATTTCGTGACGCACTGATCTGAATCTCCAGTTAACTGATACTTGCAACACTTCTTTGTATTGAAGGTTGAAGACAGAAGGTGGTGGGGGAGGGTTGCTTTTCAGACTGGAGGCCTGTGACCAGTGGTGTGTCACAAGGATCGGTGCTGGGTCCACTGTTGTTTTGTCATTTATATAAATGATTTGGATGTGACCATAGGACGAATGGTTAGTAAGTTTGCAGATGACAGTAAAATTGGAGGTGTCGAGGACAGTGAAGATGATTATCTCAGATTACAACAGGATCTCGATCAGATGGGCCACTGGGCTGAGGAGTGGCAGATGAAGATTAATTTAGATAAGTCTGAAGTGCTGCATTTTGGAGAAGCAAAAGAGAGCAGGACTTACACACTGAATGACAAGGTATGAGGGACGTTGTGAAACAAATAGACCTGGAGTGCTTTTTCATAGATTGTTGAAGGTGGACTAACATTTCGATAGGATGGTGAAGAAGGCGTTTGGCATTTTTGTCTTTATTGCTCAGTTAATTGTGTAAAGGGGTTGGGAGGTCATGTTGTGGTATTGGTTCGACCACCTTTGGTATATAATGTGCAATTCTGGACTCCATCCTGTAAGAGGGATGTTGTGAAACTTTAAAGTGTTGAGAAAAGTTTTACAAGGATGTTGCCAAGGTTGGAGGGTGTGTGCTGGAGGGTAAGACTGTATAGGTTGGGGCTATTATCCCTGGAGTGTCAGTGGCTGAGGGGTAACCTTATAGAGGTTCACAAAATCATGAATGACCCTCAATAGGGTAAAAAGTCAAGGTGATTTCCCTGTGGTGTGGGAGTCCAGATGCAGATGGTACATGTTCACGTTGAGAGGGGAAACATAAAAGGGACCTAAGGGGAACATTTTTCACACAGAGGGCACTGTGGGCATGAGCTGCCAGAGGAAGTAGTGGAGGCTGGTACAATTACAACATTTAAAAGGTATCTGGGTGGGTGTAGGAATTAAAAAGGGTTCAGAGGAACATGGGCCAAATTCTGACAAATAGGATGAGATTGACATCGGATATCAGTTCAGCATGGATGTGTTGGACTGAATGATTTGTTTCCGAGTTTATATTGCTCTGAATGGGTTGAGCTCCTGATTGTAGATTTATGAAGCAGTAAATTAAGTATGGTACAGAGTTAGACCGAGAAATCCTGCTGATCCCATCAGCTTTATCCTGTTTCCTTAATCCTCCTCCTTCAATCAATCCATTATTCCGATCCTCATTCAGAATTCCTGAAGCTCTGTAACTGCCCTGGAACAATGTGTTGAAAGTCCTATTACAGTCCACACGAGGTACCTTTCCCACTGCCCTGCTCCCACGGCCTGTAATGCTGCAGACTGAGCAGACAACCCGAAGCACAATGATGAGCTCCTTCTGGCCCACGGCCCTCCTTCTCACTGAATGAAGACAATCACCAGAAGCAGAATCCAGCTCTTGTTTGAACCTTGAATACCTGACTCTGTCTCACTGAGTGAAGATTGGACTCAGAAACAGAAATGAAACCAACTTCCTATCTGCATTGTGTCACTCTTTAAGATCTCTGTGTGTCTGAGTTCAGGTCATTTGATTGGAGACTGTGGATAGTGGGTCCCCAGTGAAATGGAAAGAATGGTGGAGGAGCTAACTGAGGGACATCTCTCAAAGTGAGAGTCAGAAAGATGGTATTCCACATTGGAAGGGTTTAAGGGGAATTGATGGTTCAGAAAAATGTTATACGGATGTTTGTAAAACTTAGGAACTCTGATTGTTTTGAGGCTGGAGTTTATTTTATCCTTGTGTAGATTTGACACATTAACCCTCCCTCCCCACCACTACAGAAGCTGTTGGAACTGTTCAGTGTTTCCAGCAGCTTCTGTAATTATTTCAGGTTCCTGACAGGAGCAGTCTCTCACTTTTCGAACAAAACAAACCCATCCTTGTGCTGTACCCAATATTTCAATAAGAAATGGGAAGCAGCAGAGGGGAAAGCTTCCGAGATGCTGAGCAATGCTGCCCGGTTCCACACTGCAATTCACAGGAACCATCGCCAGGAAAAGCAAGGAGCAATCTGACAGATCCGGTTATATCCCGGGGGCTTTCCTTTAGAAACTGATTTAAAAGCCGCAATATTGCGATGGCTGGGAATCGAACCCGGGTCAACTGCTTGGAAGGCAGCTCTGCTCCCCACTATCCCACCATCACCCTGCTCCCTGCTCCCACCTCCCAGCTCCCTCCCCATTCCCAAACACACTTAACAAGGCCGTGATCATCACCAACTGGATTGGGGCTGAAATCCAAACAAGAAATTGCTGGGGAATCTCAGCAGGTCTGACAGAGCCTTAGAGTGAAGCGCTGTCTCCTCATCTCAGTCCCAAATAACCTGCCCCTTACCCTGAGAGGGTGGCAATCAAACCCGAATGACCTGCAGATGCTGTAACATTAACGCTGATTTCTCTGCACAGATGCTGCCTGACCTGCTGAGCTTTTCCAGTAACCCCTGAGACTGTGTTATTGTGTTTCAGATTCCCAGACCCACAGGATTAATTTCTAAGCATCTCCCCTCTCAAGCCTCTTCACAATGTGAGATATTCAAATGAAATCACCTTTCAATTTTCTAGAATATAGACCCAATTTATTCAGATACTCAGCCCTGGAGCACACGGGTCCCAAATACTGAGCTTTATTTTGTGATTCATTAATGTGTTTGGGTCATTGCCGCTGCGTCCCCACGGATTGCTCAGATATAATTGCTCTGGTGAAGGTGACGGTGAGTTATTGCCTTGAACTGCTGCCATTTATTTGGTTCAGATAAACCCACAATGATGTAAAGGAGGGAGTTCCAGGATTTCCAACAAATGGCACTTGTGGGACTGGGATGTATTTCCAAGCCAGGGTGGGGAGTGTCTTGATGTGGAATTGTCACCTGGTGGTGTTCCCGTGTATCTGCTGTGTTCAGCATTCCACATGATAGTGCCGTGGGTCTGGAAGCTGCTCTGGAAGGAACCTTGGGGAATTTCTACAGACCATCTTGTCTCAGCTGAACTATCCCAGTCAGGCACATGAGCCCTAATCCTGTAATCCAGCTCTGAGAATGTAATAGCAGGTGGGACCCACCCTGTCCCCCTAATGTGGGCATGTTTGGGAAACCTCGGAGAGTCCAATCTCATTCATTCCATCTCGGCGTTTTTCCCCGTTTAAGATTGCTTTCAAAGTGCAGCAGTGCGATGGCAGGGGTTCGAGCCCGGGTTAACTGCTGGGAAGGAGACATATCCAACCCTTTCCCAGTAATTGGCAAGGTATTCCCAAGGCCATGATCAGGACCAATTGGATTGGGACTGAAATACAAACAGAAACTGCTGGGGGAGCTCAGCAGGACTGACAGCATCAGCATCAGATCCCTTCAGTTCTGAAGGACAATCCCTGGACTCTAGAGGTTCACTCGGATTTCTCCCACAAATGATACCCCTCCGACTAAATCCCGCCAGTAATTTCTGTGTTATCTGTCAGCTCTCCAGGATCTGCAGATCCTTGTTTTAAATACAGTAGATGTTGACCAACCGAAGGGGATATTGGGTCAGGTGACGGTCTACCTCATTCATTGGGGAAGATGTCAAGGAGCATCTTCAACCGGAGAGGGATCAGGGGGGATTTGGAGCCGTTTAGAGAGAGAGTACAGAAGGTAAGGCAGCTCAGCTCAAAGCACGGTGCTTAATGCTGCCCCGATTAAAATATTGAAGATGTCAGTGGGGCAGATGAGCTGAGACAGGGTGGGAGCTGGGAGACATTGATGATGTGGAAGGACAGTGTGTGTATCTGATCACATTCTGTCAGTCTGACTAATAGCAGTCATTCCTGACACTGGATTCACTGAGGGGTGAAGGGTCAGTGAACAGAGCGGACTGTCCCTGTTATTCTGTTCCTGACTCTCCAGCTCCCGCTCTGTTAGTGACCTCTCAGTCTCCCGGGAAATGGGCTGTTTCCCAATTGGGCCGGATTCCTGGCCTTTTTCCTTGACCGAGCTGAGAGTTGATGGTCTGAGGAATATCATTCCCAAATGACTCCTGTCCAAGATAATCCCGATTAATGTGCCTGTGTATCCTCCATTAATCTGTAAACATCATTGCTCAGGGCTGGAGGGACATGGATTGATGACATTGAGGATGTTATGAACCAGACCAAACTCCTCTGCCTTAAGGAAATGGTCTCGACCCCTTTTCCTGATTTCCTGAAGGGAAGTGTAAGGCGTTACAATGTGATTGGTCAAACTGCCAGGCTTGGATCAAAATATACTTTACTCCACACTATCGTTGGAACACAAACATAAGGAAGAAAGATTGGACAAACCGAACTCGATTGGAAACCTGAACGAAATGAACATTATTTAACTATAAACAGCAACTGTTCGGATATAGTAACATTCCATAAACCACACAATTCTGGTCTTTCTGCTATCGGGAGAATGGGGTGAAACTTGTAAAGATTCAGAAAAGATTTACAAGGATGTTTGCAGAGTCAGGATTTCTGATTGTTTTGAGGCTGGAGTTTATTTTATCCTTGTGTAGATTTGACACATTAACCCTCCCTCCCCACCACGACAGAAGCTGTTGGAACTGTTCAGTGTTTCCAGCGGCTTCTATAATTATTTCAGGTTCCTGACTGGAGCAGTCTCTCACTTATGGAACAAAACAAACCCATCCTTGTGCTGCACCCAATATTTCAATAAGAAATGGGAAGCAGCAGAGGGGAAAGCTTCCGAGATGCCGAGCAATGCTGCCCGGTTCCACACTGCAATTCACAGGAACCATCACCAGGAAAAGCAAGGAGCAATCTGAGAGATCCATTTTATCACGAAATGAAAGATTTATTTCTTCGGTTCATTCTCGTGCATTTCCTTTTAAAAGCTGCTTGCAAACCGCAACACTGCAATGACCGGGAATCGGACCCGGGTCAATTGCTTGGAAGGCAGCTCTGCTCCCAACTATCCCACCATCACCCTGCTCCCAGCTCCCTCCGCATTCCCAAACACACTTAACAAGGCCGTGATCATCACCAACTGGATTGGGGCTGAAATCCAAACAGACACATCCTCTGTATCTAACCCAGTGATGGAGCTCTCCTGATTGAGTTTGATGTGAACAGGATGGGGGAAGTGGGAGATTTAATCAGTACCTAACGCCGAGCTCAAAATGGCCTGGGAATTTGAAATGCTGCAGATTTACTCTGTATCTGACCCCATTCTGTACCTGCCCTGGGGATTTAAATAGGGACAGTTTAATGGGAGCTTTACGTTGTATGGAACCCTGTGCTCTCTCTGCCCTGGGAGTGTTTGCTGGGAACACTGTCGAACCTCTGTGATATGGATTCTATGAAGATTGATGGGAGACAGTGTAAATGGAATTGTCAGGGTCCAATTCCTTCACGTGGATGAGAGAAGGTGAGAAAAAATGATCTCAGTGGGACTGAAGGGTCAGTAACAGAATGACGACACCATTGGCTCAGAGACAGGAGACAGGATAGAGGGGAATGAGGGTTTCAGACTGGAGGGAGCTACAGGCACATACAAGTTGGGAACTGTTTTCAGTAAAAGGCAATTGATCCCAGGTCACTGCAGAGTGTAAGAATCTGATGCCTTTCCCTCACTATCCTCCTCCAATCCCTGGGAAGATCTGCTCCCACACCATGTTCCATTCTAACTGCTGACTGTGTTAGATACATTAATACATTGGAGATGGGCAGGGGTGCTTTTAACCCTGGGATCTTGCTGTGTAACTTGCCTTCAAAATGCTCTCGCTTCCCCTTTCAACTAATCTTTTCTCTCTTTTATCCCGAGGAACTTTGGAAAGCTGCAATGTGAAGATCCAAAATGTTCGAGGCCAGGAAAGAACAATCTCCACAGGGGGAGCACGGGCCTGAGGCCTGAGGCCTGGTCGACAGGCTGCACCCCGTGAGGGCCCACAGTGAGTTGTGTGTTTATTTACCCCGAGGTTTAATCTCCTCTGGGGGACCCTGGGTTTTAGGGGCCTCTGGGTAACTGGTTCCTGTCAGATTGTGGCCCTGTCATTTTAAAAACAGGTTTCAAGCCTGGGGTTAAGGAATATCAATTCCCAGGATGTGAGAGGCAGGACTCCCCGAGGGGAGAATTAAAACCCAAATGCTGTGACCCTCTCTGAAGAGTTCTCATAAAGTCAGAGTGATGTGGGTTATCGAGAGGGCAGGATAAGAAAATTCAGCAGTGAGAGAAAGAGAGAGAGAGAAACATTTAAAAAATTGAGAGAGTAGGGGAAACAGAAGGGGAAAGAGAGGGAGAGGCGTTTTGAAATTGTGAAGTCGCTGCAATGTTTGATTCTGAGGATGACAGGAAATAATTAAACTGAAGCAGCATCACAGAGGGGGGAAATGGTCAGAGTCATTAGCTGCTGCTGCATTGGTGCATATGGGATCTTGCTGTGCACCAGCTCCCCCAATACTACCATTGCAGGCAGTGAGTGTTTTAATCAGCTAACCTATCATTTCAAAATTTTTTCAAGGCTTTAGCATAAAAATGCAGCTCATTGCCCGATATATTTGTGTTTGGATGTTGCTGAGAGATTGTCTGTGTCACTGAGAGAGGAAAACCTGGGATCTTGCTGTGCAATCATTCTGTAATGATTTTCCTCTTTTCAACTAATGCTGTCTCTTTCCTCCCACGGGCCACTTGAAGATTCAAAGAGAGAAACTTTAAGATCAGGAGAACTTTGAACAACAGCTTTCTCCAGAGGGGACTCTGTCCTGAGGCCTGAGGCCTGGTTGATAGGCTGCACCGTGTGGGCGGGATTCCGTGTTTATTTACCTCAAGGATTAATCTCGTTTTGGGGACCCCGGGTTTTAGGGGCATCTGGTTAATTGGCTCCTGTCGGATTGTGGCCCTGTTGGTTTTAAAACAGGTTTGAAGAGTGGGGTTAAAATAACTGGGGCCCTGGGATTTGACACCAACACATCAATCCCCAGTGAGTGTCTGACAGACAGGACTCCCCCAAAGAGGGAATTAAAACCTTAAATGAGAAACTCTACCCAAAGACTTGTTCTAATATCAGAGTTATACTACTTGTGGGATCTTGCTGTGTCTCAAACCACCTGCAGAGTGGCCTACATTGCAAGAAGGGTGACCAAATATGATAATCACATAAATAAGACCCAGGTTGGCCCAATCCCTGAGTATCTGGGAGGGGATCTCTCTTTCTCTCTCTCTCTCTCTCTCTGTCCCCTCTCTCAAACCCTCTCCAGCTTCTTTTGTTGATATTTTAAACAAATAAAACCGTCCCACACACAGCAATGAGACTCGTGGGTATTTGAAATGGGAGAGAAGGAAATATTTTGCAGCATAAGGTGATTTTTGAGACAAAGAGGTAAAAGAACACAAGATACACAGAGAGAGAGTGGGGGAAGGAGGGAGTGATAGAGGGATAAGATTGGGGGGGGGAGGAGCAGGGAAGGAGAGGGGGGGAGGGGGGAGGAGGGGGAGGTGGGAGGGTGGAAAGGAAGGGGGGAAGGGGTGTAATGCGAGGTGGGGAAGGAGAGAGGGAGCAAGGAGAGGTGGGGAAGGGGGGGAGGAGAGAGGGGGTGAGGAGAGGGGGGCAAGGAAAAGGGAAGGAGAGGGGATGAAAGTAGAGTCGGAGTAAGGTGAGGGGGAAGGAGAGGGGGGAAGGAGAGGGAGGGAAAGGGGGGAAGGAGAGGGGGGAAGGAGAGGGAGGGAAAGGGGGGAGGGAAAGGGGGGAAGGAGAGGGGGGAAGGAGAGTGGGGGAAGGGGGCGGACAGAGCGAGGGTGAAAGTAGAGACAGGGTAAGGAGAGGGGGAAGAATAGATGGGAAGGAGAGGGGGGGGAGAGAAAGGGGTTTGAGAGTCGGGGGAAGGAGACCGGGGGAAGGAGAGGGGGGAAGAAGAGGGGGAAGGGGGCAAAGGTGAGTAGGGGAAAGGGGGGAAGTAGAGGGGGAAGGAGAGGGGCAAAGAGACGGCGTCAGAGAGTGGAGAGGAGAGATGTCAGAATGAGTTGGGGGAAGGAGAGAGGGGGAAGGAGCGGGAAGGGAGAGGATGATGAGGGGGGAAGGAGAGAGGGGGAAAGAGTGAGGGAAAGAGTGTGGTAAGGAGAGAGGGGAAGGGTGGAAGGAGTGGGGGGAAGGGCAAATGGACAGGGAGTGAAAGAGAGGGGGAGGAGGGTTGTCAGAAGGAGATAGAGTGAAGGGGGCGAAGGAGAAGGCGAAACGTAGAGGTGGGGAAGGAGAGAGAGTGGAAGGAGAGGGGGAGAAGTAGAGAGTGGGGAAGGAGATGGGGGCGAAAGAGAGGGGAGGGAAGGGGAGAGGGGAAGGAGAGAGGGAAGGAAGGGGGAAGGAGAGAGGGGAGAAGGAGAGAGGGAAGGAAGGGGGAAGGAGAGAGGGGAGAAGGAGACGGCGGGGAAGGAGAGGGCGAAGGAGAGGGGGGAAGGAAAGAGGATAAGGAATGGGGAAAGAAAGAGGGAAAAGGAAGAGGGAAGGAGAGGGGGAAGGAGAGAGGGGGCAAGTAGAGAGTGGGGAAGGACAGAGGAGTGGAAGGAGCAAGGGGGGAAGGAGACAGGGGCAAATGAGAGGAGGGGGAAGGGGAGAAGGGAAGGAGAGAGGGAAGGAAGGGGGAAGGAGAGAGGGGAGAAGGAGAGAGGGAAGGAAGGGGGAAGGAGAGAGGGGAGAAGGAGACGGGGAAAGGAGAGGGGGGAAGGAGAGGGGGGAAATAGAGAGGATAAGGAATGGGGAAAGAGAGAGGGAGAAGGAAGGGGGAAGGAGAGGGGGAAGGAGAGAGGGGGTAAAGGAGAGAGGGGAAGGAAGGGCCGAGGTGAGACGGGAGAAGGAGACAGTGGAGAAGGAGAGGGGGAAGGAAGGGGGAAGGAGATGGGGAGAAGGAGAGGGGGGGGAAGGAGATGGGGAGAAGGAGAGGGGCAAGGAAGGGGGAAGGAGAGGGGGAGAAGGAGAGGGGGTAAGGAAGAGGAAAGGAGAGAGACGAGAAGTAAGAGTGGAGAATGAGAGGGAGAAGGAGAGAGGCGGGAAGAAGGAGCAAGGAAGTGGGGAGGAGGGAGGGGAAGGGGAGGTGGAAGGAGAGAGAGGAGAAGGAGAGACGGGAGAAAGAAAGGGGGGGAAGGAGAAAGGGGAGAATGAGAGAGGGGAGAATGAGAGGGGAAAGGAAGTGGGGAGAAAGAGAGAGCAGAAGAAAGGGGAAAGGAGAAAGGGGAAAAGGAGAGAGGGGAAGGAAGGGGGAAGGAGAGAGGGGAGAAGGAGAGGGGTTAAAGGAAGGGGGGTAGGAGAGAGGGGAAGGAAGGGTGAAGGAGAGAGGGAAGAAGGAGGGGCGTAAAGGAAGGAGGTAGGAGAGAGGGGAAGGAAATGGGAAGGAGAGGTGGAGAAAGAGAGAGGTGGGAAGGAGGGAGAGAGAAAGGACAGAGGGGAAGAACCGGGGAAGGAGAGAGGAGAAGGAGAGGGGCAACGAGAGAAGGGAGAAGGCGGGGGTGGGGGGTGGGGGCGTAAATGAAGGAAAGGAGACAGGGAAGAAGGAGAGAGGGGAAAGGAAGGGGGAGGAGAGGGGGGAAGGTTAGAGGGGAGGAAAGGCAGGGGGAAGAAGAGAGGGCTGACGGAGAGCGGGGAAGGAAGGGAGAAGGAGAGAGGGTAGAAGGAGAGAGGGTGAGGAAGGTAGAAGGAGAGAGGGGAGAAGGAGAGAAGGGAGAAGGAGGGGGGAGGAGTGGGGGAAGAAGAGAGGGGAGAAGGAGGGGTGGAAGGAAAAGGAAGGAGAGAGGGGAGAAGGGGGGGAAGGAAGGGGGAAGGAGAGAGGGGAGAAGGAGAGAGGGGAAAGGAAGGGGGAAGGAGATAGGGGAGAAGGAGGGGGGGAAGGAGAGGGGGAAGGAGGGGGGGGAAAGGAAGGGGGAAGTAGATGGGGGAAGGAGGGGGGAAGGAAGGGGGAAGGAGATAGGGGGAAGGGGGGAAAGGAAGGGGGGAGGAAGGAGGAAGGAGATGGGGGAGAAGGAGGTGGGAAGGAGATAGGGGGTAGGAAGGGGGAAGGAGATAAGGGGAAGGAGGGGGGAAGGAGATGGGGGAAGGAGATGGGGGGAGGAAGGAGGAAGGAGATGGGGGAGGAAGGGGGAAGGATGGGGGAAGGAGATGGGGAGAAGGAGATGGGGGAAGGAAGGGGGAAGTAGATGGGGGAAGGAGATGGGGGGAAGGAGATCGGGGGAGGAGATGGGGGAAGGAAGGGGAAAGGAGATGGGGAAGGAGATGGGGGGAAGGAGAGGGGGGAAGGAAGGGGGAAGGAGATAAGGGGGGGAAGGAGGGGGGAAGGAGATAGGGAAAGGAAGGGGGAAGGAGATGGGGAAGGAGATAGGGGGGTAATGAGATGGGGGGAAGGAGAGGGGGGAAGGAAGGGGGAAGGAGATAAGGGGGGAAGGAGGGGGGAAGGAGATAGGGAAAGGAAGGGGGAAGGAGATGGGGAAGGAGATAGGGGGGGTAATGAGATGGGGGGAAGGAAGGGGGAAGGAGATAGGGGAAGGAGAGGGGGTAAGGAGATAAGGTGGAAGGAGAGGGGGAAGGAGATAAGAGGGAAAGTGAGGGGGGAAGGAGATGGGGGGAAGGAGATGGGTGGGAAGGAGATGGGGGAAGGAGATGGGGAAAGGATGGGGGAAGGAGATGGGGGAAGGAGTGGGGAAGGAAGGGGGAAGGAGATGGGGGAAGGAGGGGGGGAAGGAAGGGGGAAGGAGATGGAGGGAAGGAAGGAGGAAGGAAGGGGAAGGAGAAGGGGGAAGGAAGGGGGAATAAAGAGAGGGGGAAGGGGGAATGGAAGGGGGAAAGAGAGAGGGGGAAAGGAGTGGGAGAAAGGAGAGGGGGGAAAGAAGGGAGAAGGAGATGGGGGAAGGATGGGGGAAGGAATGGGGAAGGAGATAGGGGGAAGGAATGGGGAAGGAGATGGGGGGTAGGAAGGAGGAAGGAAGGGGAAGGAGAAGGGGGAAGGAAGGGGGAATAGAGAGAGGGGAAGGGGGATGGAAGGGGAAGGAGAGAGGGGGAAGGAGAGGGGGGTTGAAGGAGATAAGGGGGAAGGAGACGGGGGAAGGGGATAAGGGGGAAGGAAATGGGGGGGAAGGAGATGGGGGATGGAGGGGGGGAACGGAGATGGGGGAAGGGGATAGGGGAGGAAGGAGATGGGGGAAGGAGATGGGGGGAAGGAGATGGGGGAAGGAGTGGGGGAGGAAGGGAGAAGGAGATGGGGGGAAGGAAGGTGGAAGGAAGGGGGAAGGAGAAGGGGGGAAAGAAGGGGGGAAGGAAGGGGGAAGGGGGGAAGGAAGAGGGAAAGAGAGAGAGGGGAAGGAGGGGGGTGGAAGGGGGAAGGAGAGAGGTGGAAAGGAGAGGGGGGAAGGAAGGGGGAAGGAGTGAGGGGGGAAGGGAGGGGGGAAGGAAGGGGGAAGGTGAGAGGGGGGAAGGAGAGTGGGGAAGGAACGGGGAAGGAGAGAGGGGAGAAGGAGAGGGGGGAGGAAGGGGGAAGGAAAGAGGGGAGAAGGAGAGGGGGGAAGGAAGGGGGAAGGAGAGGGGGGAAGGAGAGAGAGGGGAAGGAGAGGTGTGGAAGGAAGGGAAAGGAGGGGGGAAGGAAGGGGGAAGGAAGGGGGAAGGAGAGGGTGGAAGTAGATGGGGAAAGGGGAGGGGGGAAGGAGGGAGCGAAGGGGATGGGGGGAAGGAAAATGGGGGGAAGGGGAGAAGGAGATGGGGGAAGGGGGGGAAGGAGGGGGAAAGGAGATGTGGGGGGAAGGAAGGAGATGTGGGGGAAGGAAGGAGATGGGGGGAAGGAAGGTAATGAGAGGGAAGGAGGGGGAGAAGGAGGTGGGGAAGGATGGAGGTGGGGAATGAGAGGTGGGGAAGGAGGGGAGAAGGAGAGGGGGGGAAGGAAGGAGATTGGGGGAAGGGGGAAGTAGAGGGGAAAGGACGGAGATGGAGGAAGGAGGGTGGGAAGGAGGGGGGGTCGAAAGGAATGTGATGGCGGGTAAGGAGAGGGGGGAAAGAGATGGGGGAAGGAGGGGGTGAAGGAAGTAGGTGTGGAAGGAGGGAGGAAAGGGGCAAGGAGAGGCGGGGAAGGAAGGACATTGGGGGGAAGGAGGGGGGAAGGAGATTGGGGGTGGAGGGGGAAGGAGAGGGGGAAGAAAGGAGATGGGGAAGGAGGGGGGGAAAGAAGGAGAGGGGGAGGAAGGAGAGGAGGTGAGGGAAGGAGGGGGGAGGGAAGGAGGGGGAAGGAAGGAGATGGGGGAAGGAGAGTGGGGGAAGGAAGGGGGAAGGAGATGGTGGAAGGAGATTGAGAGGGAAGAAGATAGGTGAGGAAGGTAGGGGGAAGGAGATGGGGGGGAAGGAAGGAAGGGGGAAGGAGATAGGAGGGGAAGGAAGGGGGAAGGAGATGGGGGAAAGGAGATTGGGGTGGAAGGAAGGTGGTAGGAGATAGGGGGGAAGTAGATGGGGGAAGAAGGGGGAAGTAGATGGGGGGAAGGAGATGGGGGAAGGAATGGGGAAAGGAGATATGGGGAAAGGGAATGGGGGAAAGGAGAGGGGAAGGAGATGGGGAAAGGAGAGGGAGGAAGGAGATAGGAGGGAAGGAGATGGGGAAGGAAGGGGGAAGGAGATGGGGGGAAGGAGATAGGGGGGAAGGAAGGGGGAAGGAGATAGGGGAGGAGGAGATAAGGGGGGAAGGAAAGGGGAAGGAGATGGGGAAGGAGAGGGATGGAAGGAGATAGGGGAGAAGGAGACAGGGGTGAAGGAAGGGGGAAGGAGATGGGGGGAAGGAAGGGGGAAGGAGATGGGGTGTAGGAAGGGGGAAGGTGATGGGAGGGAAGGAAGGGGGAAGGAGATGGGGTGTAGGAAGGGGGAAGGTGATGGGAGGGAAGGAAGGGGAAAGGAGATGGGGGAAGGAGAGGGGGAAGGAAGGGGGAAGGAGATGGGGGGAAGGAAATGGGAGTGAAGGAAGGGGGAAGGAGATAGGGGAGAAGGAGATGGGGGAAGGAAGGGGGATGGTGATAGGGGGGAAGGAAGGGGGAAGGAGATGGGGGAATGAAGGGGGAAGGAGATTGGGGAAGGAGAGGGGGAAAGAAGGGGGAAGGAGATAGGGGGAAGGAGGTGGGGGGAAGGAAGGGGGAAGGAGATGGGGGAAGGAGATTGGGGGAAGGAGGGGGCAAGGAGATGGGGAAGGAGAGGGAGGAAGGAGATAGGGTAGAAGGAGATGGGGGATGGAAGGGGGCAGGAGATGGGGGAAAGAGATGGGGGGTAGGAAGGGGTCAGGAGATGGGAGGGAAGGAAGCGGGAAGGAGATGGGGAGGAAGTAGAGGGGGGAGGAAGGGGGAAGGAGATGGGGGGAAGGAAATCAGGGGGGAAGGAAGGGGGAAGGAGATAGTTGGAAGGAGATAGGGGGAAGGAGTTAAGGGGGTAGGAGATGGGGAGAAGGAGATGGGGGATAAGGAAGGAGATGGTAGGGAAGGAAGGGGAAAGGAGATGGGGAAGGAGAAGGGGGAAGGAATGGGGAAGGAGATGGGGGAAGGAGATGGGGGGAAGGAGAGGGGGAAGGAGATAGGGGAGAAGGAGATAGGAGGGGAAGGAAGGGGAAAGGTGATAGGGGAAGGAAGGGGGAAGGTGATGAGGGAAGGATGTAGGGGGTAAGGAGATAGGGGGAAGGAGATTGGGGGAAGTAAGGGAGAAGGAGATGGGAGAGAAGGAGATAGGAGGGGAAGGAAGAGGGAAAGAGATATGGGGGAAAGAGAGTGGGGGAAGGAAGGGGGAAGGAGATGGTGGAAAGAGATCGAGGGGGAAGGAGATAGGTGGGAAAGGAAGGGGGAAGGAGATGGGGGAAGGAGATTGGGGCAGAAGGAAGGGGGAAGGAGATAGGGGTGAAGTAGATGGGGAAGAAGGGGGAAGGAGATGGGGGGAAGGAATGGGCAAAGGAGATAGTTGGGAAGGAGATGGGGGAAAGGAATGGGGGAAGGAGATAGGGGGAAGGAGATGGGGCATGGAGGGGGGAAGGAGATGGGGGAAGGAAATAGGGGGGAAGGAGATAAGGGTAGGAGATAGGGGAGAAGGAGATGGGGGAAGGAAGGGGGAAGGAGATAGGGGAGAAGGAGACAGGGGGGAAGGAAGGGGGAAGGAGATGGGGGAATGAAGGGGGAAGGAGATGGGGGGAAGGAAATGGGAGGGAAGGAAGGGGGAAGGAGATAGGGGAGAAGGAGATGGGGGGATGGAAGGGGGAAGGTGATGGGGAAGGAGATGGGGGGATGGAAAGGGGAAGGATATGGGGGGAAGGAAAGGGGAAGGAGACGGGGGGAAGGATAAAGGGGGAAGGAAGGGGGAAGGAGATGGTGTGAAGGAGATGGGGGGAAGGAAGGGGGAAGAAGATGGGGGGAAGGAGAGGGAGGAAGGAGATAGGGAAGAAGGAGATGGGGGAAGATAGGGGGCAGGAGATGGAGGGAAGGAGATGGGGGGGTAGGAAGGGGGCAGGAGAAGGGAGGGAGGGAAGCGGGAAGGAGATGGGGGGAGGATGCAGAGGGGGAGAGGAAGGGGGAAGGAGATAGGGGAGAAGGAGATGGGGGGTAGGAGATAGGGGAGAAGGAGGTAGGGGGAAGGAGATGGGGGGAAGGAGATGGGGGAATAGTCAGGGGGAAGGAGATGGGAGGGAAGGAAGGGGGAAGGAGATGGGGGGAGGAGATGGTGGGAAGGAGATGGGGGGAAGGAGATGGGGGGAAGGAGATAGGGGAAAGATATAGGGGAGAAGGAGGTGGGGGGAAGGAAGGGGGAAGGAGATGGCAGAATGGAGATAAGGGGGAAGGAGATGGGGGAAGGAGATAAGGGGGAAGGAGAGAAGGGGAAGGAGAGGGGGGAAGGAGATAAGGGGGAAGGAGAGAAGGGGAAGGAGAGGGGGGAAGGAGATAAGGGGTTAGGAGATGGGGGGAAGGAGATAGGGGAGAATGAGATGGGGAAAGGAAGGGGGAAGGAGATGGGGGGGAAGTAATGGGGAAGGAGATGGGGGGAAGGAGAGGGGGCAGGAAGGGGGAAGGAGAAGGGAGAAGGAAGGAGGCAGGAGATGGGGAAGGAGATGAGGGGTAGGAAGGGGGCAGGAGAAGGGAGGGAAGGAAGCGGGAAGGAGATGGAGGGAGGATGGAGAGGGGGAGAGGAAGGGGGAAGGAGATAGGGGAGAAGGAGATGGGGTATAGTAAGGGGGACGGAGATGGGAGGGAAGGAAGGGGGAAGGAGATAAGGGGGAGGAGAGGGGGGCAGGAAGTGGTAAGGAGTAAGGGGAGAAGGAGATAGGGGGAAGGAGATAGGGGGAAGGAGATAGGGGGAAGGAGATAGGGGGAAGGAAGGGGGAAGGAGATAGGGGGAAGGAGATAGGGGGAAGGAGATAGGGGGAAGGAGAGTGGGGGGAAGGAGATAGGGGGAAGGAGATAGGGGGAAGGAGAGTGGGGGGAAGGAGATGGGGGAAGGAGATAGGGGGAAGGAGATAGGGGGAAGGAGATAGGGGGAAGGAGATAGGGGGAAGGAAGGGGGAAGGAGATAGGGGAAGGAGATAGTGGGAAGGAAGGGGGAAGGAGATAGGGGGAAGGAGATAGGGGGAAGGAGATAGGGGGAAGGAGATAGGGGGAAGGAAGGGGGAAGGAGATAGGGGAGAAGGAGATAGGGGAATAGGAAGTGGGAAGGAGAGGGGAAGGAAGGAAGGGGAAGGAGATGGGGGGAAGGAGAGGGGGCAGGAAGGGGGAAGGAGATGGGAGAAGGAAGGAGGCAGGAGATGGGGGAAGGGGATGGGGGAAGGAAGGGGAAAGGTGATGGGGGAAAGAAGGGGGAAGGAGATGGTGGGAAGGAGATAGGGGGAAGGATGGGGGAAGGAGATGGGGGGAAGGAGATGGGGGAAGGAATGGGGGAGGAGATGGGGGAAGGAGATGGGGGAAGGAATGGGGAAGGAGTTGGGGGAAGGAAGGGGGAAGGAGATAGGGGGAAGGAGATAGGGGGAAGGAGATAGGGGGAAGGAGATAGGGGGAAGGAAGGGGGAAGGAGATAGGGGAGAAGGAGATAGGGGAATAGGAAGTGGGAAGGAGTGGGGAAGGAAGGAAGGGGAAGGAGATGGGGGGAAGGAGAGGGGGCAGGAAGGGGGAAGGAGATGGGAGAAGGAAGGAGGCAGGAGATGGGGGAAGGGGATGGGGGAAGGAAGGGGAAAGGTGATGGGGGAAGGTGATAGGGGGAAGGAGATAGGGGGAAGGAGATAGCGGGGAAGGAGATAGGGGGAAGGAGATAGGGGGAAGGAGATAGGGGGGAATGAGATAGGGGGAAGGAAGGGGGAAGGAGATAGGGGGAAGGAGATAGTGGGAAGGAAGGGGGAAGGAGATGGGGGAAGGAGATAGGGGGAAGGAGATAGGGGGAAGGAGATAGGGGGGAAGGAAGGGGGAAGGAGATAGGGGAGAATGAGATAGGGGAATAGGAAGTGGGAAGGAGTGGGGAAGGAAGGAAGGGGAAGGAGATGGGGGGAAGGAGAGGGGGCAGGAAGGGGGAAGGAGATGGGAGAAGGAAGGAGGCAGGAGATGGGGGAAGGGGATGGGGGAAGGAAGGGGAAAGGTGATGGGGGAAAGAAGGGGGAAGGAGATGGGGGGAAGGAGATAGGGGGAAGGATGGGGGAAGGAGATGGGGGGAAGGAGATGGGGGAAGGAATGGGGAAGGAGATGGGGGAAGGAGATGGGGGAAGGAATGGGGAAGGAGATGGGGGAAGGAGATAGAGGGGAAGGAAGAGGGAAGGAGATAGGGGGGAAGGAGATGGGGGAATGAGGGGGGAAGGAGATGGGCGGGAGGAAGGGGGAAGGAGATGGGGGAAGGAGAGGGAGGAAGGAAATACGGGAGAAGTAAATGGGGGAAGGAAGGGGGAAGTAGATGGGGGAAGGAGATAGGGAGGAAGGCGATAAGGGGGTAGGAAATAGCGGAGAAGGAGATAGTGGGGAAGGAAGGGTGAAGGAGATAGGGGAGAAGGAGATAGGGGGAAGGAAGGGGGAAGGAGATAGGGAAGAAGGAGATGGGGAGGAAGGGGGAAGGAGATAGGGGGAAGGAGAGGGGGAAGGAGGGGGGAAGAAGATTGGGGAAAGGAAAGGGAAAGGAAGGGGGAAGCAGATGGGGTGAAGGAGATTGGGGGGAAGGAAGTGGTAGGAGATGGGGGAAGGAGAGGGAGGAAGGAGATAGGGAAGAAGGAGATGGGGGAGGAAGGGGGAAGGAGATGGGGGAAGGAGATGGGGGGAAGGAAGGCAGAAGGAGATAGTGGGGAAGGATATGGAGGGGAAGGAAGGGGGATGGAGATGGGGGAAGGAGATGGGGGGAAGGAAGGGGGAAGGAGATGGGGAAGGAGATAGGGAAGGAACGAAGGGGGAAGGAGATAGGGGGAAAGAGATAGGGGGGAAGGAAGGGGACGGTGATAGGGGAAGGAGATGTGGGGAAGGAGGGGGGAAGGAGATGGGGGGAAGGAAGTGATAAAAAGATGGGGGGAAGGAAGGGGGAAGGAGAGAGTGGAGAAGGAGTTGCGGGGTAAGGAAGGGGGAAGGAGATGTTGGAAGGAGATCGAGGGGGAAGGAGATAGGTGGGGAAGGAAGGGGGAAGGAGATAGGGGAAGGAGATAGGGGGGGAAGGAGATGGAGGAATGAAGGGGGAAGGAGATGGGGGAAGGAGATGGGGGGAAAGTGATGGGGGAAGGAAGGGGAAGGAGATGGGGGAAGGAGGTAGGGGGTAAGGACGTAGGGGGGAAGGATATGGGGGGGAAGAAACGGGGAAGGAGATGGGGCGTAAGGAAGGGGGAAGAAGATGGGGGAACGAGATAGGGGAAGGAGATAGGAGGGGAAGGAAGGGGGAAGGAGATGGGGGAAGGAGATTAGGGCGGAAGGAAGGGGGAAGGAGATGGGGGAAGGAGATTAGGGCGGAAGGAAGGGGGAAGGAGATAGGTGGAAAGTGGATAGGTGGGGAAGGAAGGGGGAAGGAGATAGGGCAGAAGGAGATGGGGGAAGGAGATGGGGGAAGGAGATGGGGCGAAAGGAGAGGGAGGAAAGAAATAGGGGAGAAGCAGCTGGGGGGACGGAAGGGGGAAGGAGATGGGGGAAGGAGATAGGGGAAAGGAGATGGGGGGAAGGAATGGCGAAAGGAGATGTCTAAGGAGTTTGGGGGGGAAGGAGGAGGGAAGGAGATGGGGAAAGGAGAGGGAGGAAGGAGATAGGGGGGAAGGAGATGGGGGAATGAGGGGGGAAGGAGATGGGCGGGAGGAAGGGGGAAGAAGGTAGGGGGAAGCAGATTGGGTGGAAGGAAAGGGGAAGGAGATGGGGGAAGGAGAGGGAGGAAGGAGATAGGGGAGAAGGAGATGGGGGAAGGAAGGGGGAAGGAGATGGGGAAGGAGATAGGGGGAAGAGATAAGGGGGTAGGAGATAGGGAAGAAGGAGATGGGGAGGAAGGGGATGGGGGAAGGAAGGGGGAAGGAGATAGGGGAGAAGGAGAAAGGGGGAAGGAAGAAGGAGATGGGGAAGGAGAGGGTGGGAAGGAGATAGGGGAGAAGGAGATGGGGGAATGAAGGGGGAAGGAGATGGGGGTGTTGGAAGGGGGAAGGAGATGGGAGGGAAGGAAGGGGGAAGGAGATGGGGGAAGGAGAAGTGAGGAAGGAAGGGGAAGCAGATAGGGGGAAGGAGACGGGGGGGAAGGAAGGGGGAACTAGATGGGGGGAAGGAGGTAGGGGGGAAGGAAGGGGAAGGAGATGTGGGGGGAGGAGAGGGGGAAGGAGATGGGGGGAAGGAAGGGGGAAGGAGATGGGGGAAAGGAAGTGGGAAGGAGATGGGGGAAGGAGATGGGGGGAAGGAACGGGGAAGGAGATGGGGGAAGGAGATGGGGGAAGGAGAGGGAGGAAGAATATAAGGGAGAAGGAGATGGGGGTAGGAAGGGGAAAGGAGATAGAGGGAAGGAGATAGGGGGGAAGGATATGGGGGGAAAGGAAGGGGGAAGGAGATGGGGAAGGAGATAGGGGGAAGGAGATAGGAGGGGAAGGAAGGGGGAAGGAGATGGGGGAAGGAGATTGGGGCAGAAGGAAGGGGGAAGGAGATAGGGTTGAGGAGATAGGGGTGGAAGGAATGGGGGAAGGAGATGGGGGAAGGAGATGGGGGGAAGGAGATGGGGGAAGGAAGGGGGAAGGAGATAGGGGGAATGAGATAAGTGGGTAGGAGATAGGGGAAGAGGACATAGGGGAAGGAAGGGGGAAGGAGATAGGGGAGAAGGAGATAGGGAGGAAGGAAGGGGAAAGGAGATAGGGAAGAAGGAGAAAGGGAGAAGGAAGTTAGAAGGAGATGGGGAACGAAGGGGGTAAGGAAGGGGGAAGGATTTAGCGAAGAAGGAGATGGGGGGAAGGAAGGGGAAAGGTGATAGGGGGAAGGAGATGGGGGGAAGGAGATAGAGAGGAAGGAAGGGGGAAGGAGATAGGGAAGAAGGAGAAAGGGGGAAGGAAGTTAGAAGGAGATGGGGAAGGAAGGGGGTAAGGAAGGGGGAAGGATTTAGCGGAGAAGGAGATGGGGGAAGGAAGGGGAAAGGTGATAGGGGAAGGAGATGGGGGAAGGAGATAGGGAGGAAGGAAGGGGGAAGGAGATAGGGAAGAAGGAGAAAGGGGGAAGGAAGTTAGAAGGAGATGTGGAAGGAAGGGGGTAAGGAAGAGGGAAGGATTTAACGGAGAAGGAGATGGGGGAAGGAAGGGGAAAGGTGATGGGGGAAGGAGATGGGCGGAAGGAGAAAGGGGGAAGGAAGTGAGAAGGAGATGGGGGAAGGAGGGGGGTAAGGAAGGGGGAAGGATTTAGGGGAGAAGGAGATGGGGGAAAGGAAGGGGAAAGGTGATAGGGCGAAGGAGATGGGTGGGGTAGTAAAGGGGATGGCGTTAGGGGGAAGGAGAAAGGGGGAAGGAGATGGGGGAAGGAGTTGGGGGGTAGGAAGGGGGAAAGAGATGGGAGGGACGGAAGGGGGATGGAGATGGGGGAAGGAGATAGGGGAAAGGAGATGTGGGGAAGGAGATCAGGGGGAAGGAGATGGAGGGGAAGGAGATGGGGGGAAGGAGATGGGGGAAGGAGAGTGGGGGAAGTAGTAGGGGGAAGGAGCTAGGGGGAAGGAGATGGGGGGGAAGAATATGGGGGGAGAAGGATTGGGGAAGGATAGAGGGGGGGAAGGAGATGGGGGAAGGAAGGGGGAAGGAGATAGGGGAAGGAGATGGGGGAAGGAGGGGGTAGGAGATGGGGAGGGAGGGGTAAGGAAATGGGTGAAGGATATACGGGGGAAGGAAGGGGGAAGGATATGGGGGAAGGAGCTGGAGGAAAGAGGTAGAAGGGGTAGGAAGGGGGAAGGAGATGGGGAAAAGAGATGGGGGATGGAGAGGGCGGAAGGAGCTGGGTGGATGGAAGGAGGAAGGAGATGGGGGAAGGAGAGGGAGGAAGGAGATGGGGATGGAAGGAGGAAGGAGATGGGGGAAGGAGAGGGAGGAAGGAGATGGGGGATGGAAGGAGGAAGGAGATGGGGGAAGGAGAGGGAGGAAGGAGATGGGTGGAAGGAGATAAGGGGGTAGGAGATGGGGAGAAGGAGATGGGGGCAAGGAATGGGGGAAGGAGATGGGGGTGGGAAGGTGGAAGGAGATGGGGAAAAGAGATGGGGGATGGAGAGGGCGGAAGGAGCTGGGTGGATGGAAGGACGAAGGAGATGGGGGAAGGAGAGGGAGGAAGGAGATGGGGATGGAAGGAGGAAGGAGATGGGGGAAGGAGAGGGAGGAAGGAGATGGGGGATGGAAGGAGGAAGGAGATGGGGGAAGGAGAGGGAGGAAGGAGATGGGTGGAAGGAGATAAGGGGGTAGGAGATGGGGAGAAGGAGATGGGGGCAAGGAATGGGGGAAGGAGATGGGGGTGGGAAGGTGGAAGGAGATGGGGGTGGGAAGGGGGAAGGAGATGGGGGTGGGAAGGGGGAATGAGATGGGGGTGGGAAGGGGGAAGGAGATGGGGTGAGGAGATAGGGGTGGAAGGAATGGGGGAAGGAAATGGGGGAAGGAGATGGGGGGAAGGAGATGGAGGAAGGAGATAGGGAAGAAGGAGATGGGGGAAGGAAGGGGGAAGGAGATAGGGGGAATGAGATAAGTGGGTAGGAGATAGGGGAAGAGGACATAGGGGAAGGAAGGGGGAAGGAGATAGGGGAGAAGGAGATAGGGAGGAAGGAAGGGGAAAGGAGATAGGGAAGAAGGAGAAAGGGAGAAGGGAGTTAGAAGGAGGTGGGGAACGAAGGGGGTAAGGAAGGGGGAAGGATTTAGCGAAGGAGGAGATGGGGGGAAGAAAGGGGAAAGGTGATAGGGGAAGTAGATGGGGGAAGGAGATAGGGAGGAAGGAAGGGGGAAGGAGATAGGGAAGAAGGAGAAAGGGGGAAGGAAGTTAGAAGGAGATGGGGAAGGAAGGGGGTAAGGAAGAGGGAAGGATTTAACAGAGAAGGAGATGGGGGAAGGAAGGGGAAAGGTGATGGGGGAAGGAGATGGGCGGAAGGAGAAAGGGGGAAGGAAGTGAGAAGGAGATGGGGGAAGGAGGGGGGTAAGGAAGGGGGAAGGATTTAGGGGAGAAGGAGATGGGGGAAAGGAAGGGGAAAGGTGATAGGGCGAAGGAGATGGGTGGGGTAGTAAGGGGGATGGCGTTAGGGGGAAGGAGAAAGGGGGAAGGAGATGGGGGGAAGGAGTTGGGGGGTAGGAAGGGGGAAAGAGATGGGAGGGACGGAAGGGGGATGGAGATGGGGGGAAAGGAATGGGGAAGGAGATGGGGGGAAAGAGAGGGGGCAGGAAGGGGGAAGGAGAAAGGAGAAGGAATTAGGCAGGAGATGGGGGAAGGAGATGAGGGGTAGGAAGGGGGCAGGAGAAGGGAGGGAAGGAAGCGGGAAGGAGATGGGGGGAGGATGGAGAGGAGGAGAGGAAGGGGGAAGGAGATAGGGGAGAAGGAGATGGGGTATAGTAAGGGGGACGGAGATGGGAGGGAAGGACGGGGGAAGGAGATAAGGGGGAGGAGAGGGGGGCAGGAAGTGGTAAGGAGTAAGGGGAGAAGGAGATAGGGGGAAGGAGATAGGGGGAAGGAGATAGGGGGAAGGAGATAGGGGGAAGGAAGGGGGAAGGAGATAGGGGAAAGGAGATAGAGGGAAGGAGATAGGGGGGAAGGAGATAGGGGGAAGGAGATAGGGGGAAAGAGATAGGGGGAAGGAGAGTGGGGGGAAGGAGATAGGGGGAAGGAGATGGGGGAAGGAGATAGGGGGAAGGAAGGGGGAAGGAGATAGGGGGAAGGAGATAGGGGGAAGGAGATAGGGGGGAAGGAGATAGGGGGAAGGAGATAGGGCGAAGGAGAGTGGGGGGAAGGAGATAGGGGGAAGGAGATAGGGGGAAGGAGATGGGGGGAAGGAGATAGGGGGAAGGAGATAGGGGGAAGGAGAGTGGGGGGAAGGAGATAGGGGGAAGGAGATAGGGGGAAGGAGAGTGGGGGGAAGGAGATGGGGGAAGGAGATAGGGGGAAGGAGATAGGGGGAAGGAGATAGGGGGGAAGGAGATAGGGGGAAGGAGATAGGGGGAAGGAGATAGGGGGGAAGGAGATAGGGGGAAGGAAGGGGGAAGGAGATAGGGGGAAGGAGATAGTGGGAAGGAAGGGGGAAGGAGATAGGGGGAAGGAGATAGGGGGAAGGAGATAGGGGGAAGGAGATAGGGGAGAAGGAGATAGGGGAATAGGAAGTGGGAAGGAGTGGGGAAGGAAGGAAGGGGAAGGAGATGGGGGGAAGGAGAGGGGGCAGGAAGGGGGAAGGAGATGGGAGAAGGAAGGAGGCAGGAGATGGGGGAAGGGGATGGGGGAAGGAAGGGGAAAGGTGATGGGGGAAAGAAGGGGGAAGGAGATGGGGGAAGGAGATAGGGGGAAGGATGCGGGAAGGAGATGGGGGGAAGGAGATGGGGGAAGGAATGGGGAAGAAGATGGGGGAAGGAGATGGTGGAAGGAATGGGGAAGGAGATGGGGGAAGGAGATAGAGGGGAAGGAAGAGGGAAGGAGATAGGGGGGAAGGAGATGGGGGAATGAGGGGGGAAGGAGATGGGCGGGAGGAAGGGGGAAGGAGATGGGGGAAGGAGAGGGAGGAAGGAAATACGGGAGAAGTAAATGGGGGAAGGAAGGGGGAAGTAGATGGGGGAAGGAGATAGGGAGGAAGGCGATAAGGGGGTAGGAAATAGCGGAGAAGGAGATAGTGGGGAAGGAAGGGTGAAGGAGATAGGGGAGAAGGAGATAGGGGGAGGGAAGGGGGAAGGATATAGGGAAGAAGGAGATGGGGAGGAAGGGGGAAGGAGATAGGGGGAAGGAAAGGGAAAGGAAGGGGGAAGCAGATGGGGTGAAGGAGATTGGGGGGAAGGAAGTGGTAGGAGATGGGGAAGGAGAGGGAGGAAGGAGATAGGGAAGAAGGAGATGGGGGAGGAAGGGGGAAGGAGATGGGGGAAGGAGATGGGGGGAAGGAAGGCAGAAGGAGATAGTGGGGAAGGATATGGGGGGAAGGAAGGGGGATGGAGATGGGGGAAGGAGATGGGGGGAAGGAAGGGGGAAGGAGATGGGGAAGGAGATAGGGAAGGAACGAAGGGGGAAGGAGATAGGGGGAAAGAGATAGGGGGGAAGGAAGGGGACGGTGATAGGGGAAGGAGATGTGGGGAAGGAGGGGGGAAGGAGATGGGGGGAAGGAAGTGATAAAAAGATGGGGGGAAGGAAGGGGGAAGGAGATAGTGGAGAAGGAGTTGCGGGGGTAAGGAAGGGGGAAGGAGATGGTGGAAGGAGATCGAGGGGGAAGGAGATAGGTGGGGAAGGAAGGGGAAGGAGATAGAGGGAAGGAGATAGGGGGAAGGAGATGGGGGAAGGAAGGGGGAAGGAGATGGGGGAGGAGATGGGGGGAAGGTGACGGGGGAAGGAAGGGGAAGGAGATGGGGGAAGGAGGTAGGGGGTAAGGACATAGGGGGGAAGGATATGGGGGGAAGAAACGGGGAAGGAGATGGGCGTAAGGAAGGGGGAAGAAGATGGGGGAACGAGATAGGGGAAGGAGATAGGAGGGGAAGGAAGGGGGAAGGAGATGGGGAAGGAGATTAGGGCGGAAGGAAGGGGGAAGGAGATGGGGGAAGGAGATTAGGGCGGAAGGAAGGGGAAGGAGATAGGGCAGAAGGAGATGGGGGAAGGAGATGGGGGAAGGAGATGGGGCGAAAGGAGAGGGAGGAGAGAAATAGCGGAGAAGCAGCTGGGGGGACGGAAGGGGGAAGGAGATGGGGGAAGGAGATAGGGGAAAGGAGATGGGGGAAGGAATGGGGAAAGGAGATGTCTAAGGAGTTAGGGGGGGAAGGAGGAGGGAAGGAGATGGGGAAAGGAGAGGGAGGAAGGAGATAGCGGGGAAGGAGATGGGGGAATGAGGGGGGAAGGAGATGGGCGGGAGGAAGGGGGAAGGAGGTAGGGGGAAGCAGATTGGGTGGAAGGAAAGGGGAAGGAGATGGGGGAAGGAGAGGGAGGAAGGAGATAGGGGAGAAGGAGATGGGGGAAGGAAGGGGGAAGGAGATGGGGAAGGAGATAGGGGGAAGAGATAAGGGGGTAGGAGATAGGGAAGAAGGAGATGGGGAGGAAGGGGATGGGGGAAGGAAGGGGGAAGGAGATAGGGGAGAAGGAGAAAGGGGGAAGGAAGAAGGAGATGGGGAAGGAGAGGGTGGGAAGGAGATAGGGGAGAAGGAGATGGGGGAATGAAGGGGGAAGGAGATGGGGGTGTTGGAAGGGGGAAGGAGATGGGAGGGAAGGAAGGGGGAAGGAGATGGGGGAAGGAGAAGTGGGGAAGGAAGGGGAAGCAGATGGGGGAAGGAGACGGGGGGGAAGGAAGGGGGAACAAGATGGGGGGAAGCAGGTAGGGGGGAAGGAAGGGGGAAGGAGATGTGGGGGGAGGAGAGGGGGAAGGAGATGGGGGGAAGGAAGGGGGAAGGAGATAGGGGAAAGGAAGTGGGAAGGAGATGGGGGAAGGAGATGGGGGGAAGGAACGGGGAAGGAGATGGGGGAAGGAGATGGGGAAGGAGAGGGAGGAAGAATATAAGGGAGAAGGAGATGGGGGTAGGAAGGGGAAAGGAGATAGAGGGAAGGAGATAGGGGGGAAGGATATGGGGGGAAAGGAAGGGGAAGGAGATGGGGAAGGAGATAGGGGGAAGGAGATAGGAGGGGAAGGAAGGGGGAAGGAGATGGGGGAAGGAGATTGGGGCAGAAGGAAGGGGGAAGGAGATAGGGGTTGAGGAGATAGGGGTGGAAGGAATGGGGGAAGGAGATGGGGGAAGGAGATGGGGAAGGAGATGGAGGAAGGAGATAGGGAAGAAGGAGATGGGGGGAAGGAAGGGGGAAGGAGATAGGGGGAATGAGATAAGTGGGTAGGAGATAGGGGGAAGAGGACATAGGGGAAGGAAGGGGGAAGGAGATAGGGGGAGAAGGAGATAGGGAGGAAGGAAGGGGAAAGGAGATAGGGAAGAAGGAGAAAGGGAGAAGGAAGTTAGAAGGAGATGGGGAACGAAGGGGGTAAGGAAGGGAGAAGGATTTAGCGAAGAAGGAGATGGGGGGAAGGAAGGGGAAAGGTGATAGGGGGAAGGAGATGGGGGGAAGGAGATAGAGAGGAAGGAAGGGGGAAGGAGATAGGGAAGAAGGAGAAAGTGGGAAGGAAGTTAGAAGGAGATGGGGAAGGAAGGGGGTAAGGAAGGGGGAAGGATTTAGCGGAGAAGGAGATGGGGGAAGGAAGGGGAAAGGTGATAGGGGAAGATGGGGTAAGGAGATAGGGAGGAAGGAAGGGGGAAGGAGATAGGGAAGAAGGAGAAAGGGGGAAGGAAGTTAGAAGGAGATGTGGAAGGAAGGGGGTAAGGAAGAGGGAAGGATTTAACTGAGAAGGAGATGGGGGAAGGAAGGGGAAAGGTGATGGGGGAAGGAGATGGGCGGAAGGAGAAAGGGGGAAGGAAGTGAGAAGGAGATGGGGGAAGGAGGGGGGTAAGGAAGGGGGAAGGATTTAGGGGAGAAGGAGATGGGGAAAGGAAGGGGAAAGGTGATAGGGCGAAGGAGATGGGTGGGGTAGTAAAGGGGATGGCGTTAGGGGGAAGGAGAAAGGGGGAAGGAGATGGGGGGAAGGAGTTGGGGGGTAGGAAGGGGGAAGGAGATGGGAGGGACGGAAGGGGGATGGAGATGGGGGAAGGAGATAGGGGAAAGGAGATGTGGGGAAGGAGATCAGGGGGAAGGAGATGGAGGGGAAGGAGATGGGGGGAAGGAGATGGGGGAAGGAGAGTGGGGGAAGTAGTAGGGGGAAGGAGCTGGGGGAAGGAGATGGGGGAAGGAAGAGAGAAGGAGATGGGGGGAAGAATATGGGGGGAGAAGGATTGGGGAAGGATAGAGGGGGGGAAGGAGATGGGGGAAGGAAGGGGGAAGGAGATAGGGGAAGGAGATGGGGGAAGGAGGGGGAAGGAGATAGGGAGGGAGGGGTAAGGAAATGGGTGAAGGATATACGGGGGAAGGAAGGGGGAAGGAGATGGGGGATGGAGCTGGAGGAAAGAGGTAGAAGGGGTAGGAAGGGGGAAGGAGATGGGGAAAAGAGATGGGGGATGGAGAGGGCGGAAGGAGCTGGGTGGATGGAAGGAGGAAGGAGATGGGGGAAGGAGAGGGAGGAAGGAGATGGGGGATGGAAGGAGGAAGGAGATGGGGAAGGAGAGGGAGGAAGGAGATGGGGGATGGAAGGAGGAAGGAGATGGGGGAAGGAGAGGGAGGAAGGAGATGGGTGGAAGGAGATAAGGGGGTAGGAGATGGGGAGAAGGAGATGGGGGCAAGGAATGGGGGAAGGAGATGGGGGTGGGAAGGTGGAAGGAGATGGGGGTGGGAAGGGGGAAGGAGATGGGGGTGGGAAGGGGGAATGAGATGGGGGTGGGAAGGGGGAAGGAGATAGGGGTGAGGAGATAGGGGTGGAAGGAATGGGGGAAGGAGATGGGGGAAGGAGATGGGGGAAGGGGATGGAGGAAGGAGATAGGGAAGAAGGAGATGGGGGAAGGAAGGGGGAAGGAGATAGGGAGAATGAGATAAGTGGGTAGGAGATAGGGGAAGAGGACATGGGGAAGGAAGGGGGAAGGAGATAGGGGAGAAGGAGATAGGGAGGAAGGAAGGGGAAAGGAGATAGGGAAGAAGGAGAAAGGGAGAAGGAAGTTAGAAGGAGGTGGGGAACGAAGGGGGTAAGGAAGGGGGAAGGATTTAGCGAAGAAGGAGATGGGGGGAAGGAAGGGGAAAGGTGATAGGGGAAGGAGATGGGGGAAGGAGATAGGGAGGAAGGAAGGGGGAAGGAGATAGGAAGAAGGAGAAAGGGGGAAGGAAGTTAGAAGGAGATGGGGAAGGAAGGGGGTAAGGAAGGGGGAAGGATTTAGCGGAGAAGGAGATGGGGGAAGGAAGGGAAAGGTGATAGGGGAAGGAGATGGGGGAAGGAGATAGGGAGGAAGGAAGGGGGAAGGAGATAGGGAAGAAGGAGAAAGGGGGAAGGAAGTTAGAAGGAGATGGGGGAAGGAGGGGGGTAAGGAAGGGGGAAGGATTTAGGGGAGAAGGAGATGGGGGAAAGGAAGGGGAAAGGTGATAGGGCGAAGGAGATGGGTGGGGTAGTAAGGGGGATGGCGTTAGGGGGAAGGAGAAAGGGGGAAGGAGATGAGGGGAAGGAGTTGGGGGTAGGAAGGGGGAAGGAGATGGGAGGGACGGAAGGGGGATGGAGATGGGGGAAGGAGATAGGGGAAAGGAGATAAGGGGAAGGAGATCAGGGGGAAGGAGATGGAGGGGAAGGAGAGTGGGGGGAAGGAGATGGGGGGAAGGAGATGGGGGAAGGAGAGTGGGGGAAGTAGTAGGGGGAAGGAGCTAGGGGGAAGGAGATGGGGGAAGGAAGGGAGAAGGAGATGGGGGGAAGAATATGGGGGAGAAGGATTGGGGAAGGATAGAGGGGGGGAAGGAGATGGGGGAAGGAAGGGGGAAGGAGATAGGGGAAGGAGATGGGGGAAGGAGGGGGAAGGAGATGGGGAGGGAGGGGTAAGGAAATGGGTGAAGGATATAGGGGGGAAGGAAGGGGGAAGGAGATGGGGGAAGGAGCTGGAGGAAAGAGGTAGAAGGGGTAGGAAGGGGGAAGGAGATGGGGAAAAGAGATGGGGGATGGAGAGGGCGGAAGGAGCTGGGTGGATGGAAGGAGGAAGGAGATGGGGGAAGGAGAGGGAGGAAGGAGATGGGGGATGGAAGGAGGAAGGAGATGGGGGAAGGAGAGGGAGGAAGGAGATGGGGGATGGAAGGAGGAAGGAGATGGGGGAAGGAGAGGGAGGAAGGAGATGGGTGGAAGGAGATAAGGGGGTAGGAGATGGGGAGAAGGAGATGGGGGCAAGGAATGGGGGAAGGAGATGGGGGTGGGAAGGTGGAAGGAGATGGGGGTGGGAAGGGGGAAGGAGATGGGGGTGGGAAGGGGGAATGAGATGGGGGTGGGAAGGGGGAAGGAGAGGGAGGGAAAAAAAGGGGAAGGAGATGGGGAAAGGAGAGGGGGAGAAGGAGATGGGGGGAAGGAAAGGGGAAGGTGAAAGGGGGAAGTAAGGGAGATGGAGATGGTGGGAAGGAGATGGGGGAAGGAAGGGGAAGGAGATGGGGGGGAAGGAGATAGGGGGAAGGAGGGGGGGAAGGAGTTGGGGGTATACGAAGGGGGAAGGAGATGGGGGAAGGAGTTGGGGGTATACGAAGGGGGAAGGAGATGGGGGAAGGAGTTGGGGGTATACGAAGGGGGAAGGAGATGGGAGGGACGGAAGGGGGCAGGAGATGGGGGAAGGAGATGGGGGGAAGGAGATAGGGGAGAAGGAGTTGGGGGGAAGGAGATGGGGTGGGTAGGAAGGGGGAAGGAGATGGGAGGGAAGGACGGAAGGAGGAAGTAGATAGAGGGACGGAGATAGGGGGTAGGAGATCGGGGAAAAGGAGATGGGGGAAGGAGATGGAGGGGAAGGAGATGGGGGGAAGGAGATGGGGGAAGGAGAGTGGGGGAAGTAGTAGGGGGAAGGAGCTAGGGGGAAGGAGATGGGGAAGGAAGGGAGAAGGAGATGGGGGGAAGAATATGGGGGGAGAAGGATTGGGGAAGGATAGAGGGGGGGAAGGAGATGGGGGAAGGAAGGGGGAAGGAGATAGGGGAAGGAGATGGGGGAAGGAGGGGGAAGGAGATGGGGAGGGAGGGGTAAGGAAATGGGTGAAGGATATAGGGGGAAGGAAGGGGGAAGGAGATGGGGGAAGGAGCTGGAGGAAAGAGGTAGAAGGGGTAGGAAGGGGGAAGGAGATGGGGAAAAGAGATGGGGGATGGAAGAGGGCGGAAGGAGCTGGGTGGATGGAAGGAGGAAGGAGATGGGGGAAGGAGAGGGAGGAAGGAGATGGGGGATGGAAGGAGGAAGGAGATGGGGGAAGGAGAGGGAGGAAGGAGATGGGGGATGGAAGGAGGAAGGAGATGGGGGAAGGAGAGGGAGGAAGGAGATGGGTGGAAGGAGATAAGGGGGTAGGAGATGGGGAGAAGGAGATGGGGGCAAGGAATGGGGGAAGGAGATGGGGGTGGGAAGGTGGAAGGAGATGGGGGTGGGAAGGGGGAAGGAGATGGGGGTGGGAAGGGGGAATGAGATGGGGGTGGGAAGGGGGAAGGAGAGGGGAGGGAAAAAAAGGGGAAGGAGATGGGGAAAGGAGAGGGGGGAAGGAGATGGGGGGAAGGAAAGGGAAGGTGAAAGGGGGAAGTAAGGGAGATGGAGATGGTGGGAAGGAGATGGGGGAAGGAAGGGGGAAGGAGATGGGGGGGAAGGAGATAGGGGGAAGGAGGGGGAAGGAGTTGGGGGTATACGAATGGGGAAGGAGATGGGGGAAGGAGTTGGGGGTATACGAAGGGGGAAGGAGATGGGGGAAGGAGTTGGGGGTATACGAAGGGGGAAGGAGATGGGAGGGACGGAAGGGGGCAGGAGATGGGGGGAAGGAGATGGGGGGAAGGAGATAGGGGAGAAGGAGTTGGGGGGAAGGAGATGGGGTGGGTAGGAAGGGGGAAGGAGATGGGAGGGAAGGACGGAAGGAGGAAGTAGATAGAGGGACGGAGATAGGGGGTAGGAGATCGGGGAAAAGGAGATGGGGGAAGGAGATGGAGGGGAAGGAGATGGGGGGAAGGAGATAGGGGGAAGGAGATGGGGGAAGGAGATGGGGGGAAGTAGATAGGGGGAAGGAGATACGGGGAAGGAGATGGGGGAAGGAAGGGAGAAGGAGATGGGGGGAAGAATATGGGGGGAGAAGGATGGGGGAAGGAGATAGGGGGAAGAAGATGGGGAAAGGAAGGGGGGATGAGATAGGGGGAAGGAGATATGGGGGCAAGGAGGTGGGAAGGGGTTGGGGGAAGGAGATGGGGCGAAGGAGATGGGGAGAAGGGGATCTGGGGGAATAAGATAGCGGAGAAGGAGACGGGGGTAAGGAAGGGGGAAGGAGATGAGGGAAGGAGAGGGGGAAGGAATGGGGAAGGAGGGGAAGGAAGGCGGAAGGAGGAGGAAAGAGATGGGGGAAGGAGAGGTGGGAAGGAGACGTGGGAAGGAGATGGGGGTGAGGAGGGGGGGAGAGATGGGGGAAGGAAGGGGGAAGGAGATGGGGAAGGAGTTGGGGAAGGAAGGGGGAAGGAGATGGGGGGAAGGGTGGAAAGGAAGGGGGAAGGAGATGGGGGAAGGAGAGGTGGGAAGGAAGGTGTGAAGGAAATGGGGGCAGGAGAGTGGGGAGAGATGGGGGAAGGAAGGGGAAGGAGATGGGGAAGGAGTGGGGGGAAGGAAGGGCAAGGAGATAGGCGGGAAGGAGTTGGGTGAAGGAGGGGGAAGGAAGGGGGAAGGAGAGCGGGGAAGGAGATAGTGGGAAAGGAGATGGGGAAGGAGAGGGGGGAAGGAGATGGGGGGAACAAGAGGGGCAGGGAAGGAGATAGGGGAAGGAGAGGGGGGGTGAAGGATAGGGAAGGAGATGGGGGAAGGAGAAGGGGAAGGAAGGGGGAAGGAGGGAGGAAGGAGGGAGCAAAGGAATAGGGAAGGAGGGGGGGGAAGGAGAGTGGGGGAAGGAGATGGTGGTGAAGGAGAGTGGGGGTATTGTGAGAGGGGAAGGAGAGGGGGGCAAGGAGATTAGGGGAAGGAGAGTGGGGGGAAGGAAGGGGGAAGGAGAGGGTGGAAGGAGGAGGGCGAAGGAGGGGAAAGGAGAGGGGAGGACGGAGATGGGGGTCGGAGATGGGGGAAGGAGATGGGAGGGAACGTGGGGGGAAGGAGAGGGGGAAGGAGAGGGGGTAAGCAGAGGGGGGAAGGAGGGGGCAAGGAGATAGGGGGAAGGAGAGGGGAGATGGTGCGGAAGGAGATGGGGGAAAGGAGGGGGGAGGAGATCGGGGAATGAGGTGGGGGGGAAAGAGACGTGTGGTAAGGAGAGGGGAAAGGAGATCGGGTGGAAGGAGAGGGGGGAAGGAAGGGGAAGGAGATGGGGGAAGCAGAGGGGGGAAAGATAAGGGTGAAGGAGATGGGTGGAGGAGAGGGGGAAGGAGATTAGGGGGTAGGAGAGGGGGGCAGGAGAGGGGGGAAGGAAGGGGGAAGGAGATGGGGGAGGGAGAGTGGGGAAGGAGATGGGGGTAAGGAGAGGGGGGAGAGATGGGGGAAGGAAGGAGGAAGGAGATGGGGAAGGAGTTGAGGAAGGAAGGGGGAAGGAGATAGGGGAAGAGGGGGGAAGGAAGGGGGAAGGAGATGGGGGAAGGAGAGTGGGGGAAGGAGATGGGGAAGGAGAGGGGGAAGGAATGGGAAAGGAGGGGATGGAAGGGGAAGGAGGGAGGAAAGAGATTGCGGAAGGAGAGGTGGGAAGGAGATGGGTGTAAGGAGAGGGGGAGAGATGGGGGAAGGAAGGGGGAAGGAGATGGGGAAGGAGTTGGGGAAGGAAGGGGGAAGGAGATAGGGAGAAGAGGGGGAAGGAAGGGGGACAGAGATGGGGGGAAGGGTGGAAAGGAAGGGGGAAGGAGATGGGGGAAGGAGAGGTGGGAAGGAAGGTGTGAAGGAAATGGGGGAAGGAGAGTGGGGAGAGATGTGGGAAGGAAGGGGGAAGGAAATGGGAGAAGGATTGGGGGGGAGGAAGGGGCAAGGAGATAGGCGGGAAGGGATTGGGGGAAGGAGGGAGGAAGGAAGGGGGAAGGAGATGGGGAAGGGGGGAATGAAGGTGGAAGGAGAAGGGGTGAAGGAAGCGGGAAGGAATGGGGAAGGAGATGGGAAGGAGAGGGGGAAGGAAGGGGGAAGGCGATAGGGGATAAGGAGAGGGGGTGATGGAAGGAAGGAGAGGGGGAAGCAAGGGGGAAGGAGATTGGGGAAGGGGATGGGGGAAGTAGATAGGGAGGAACGTGAGGGGGAGGGAAGGAGATGGGGAGGGAGGGGGGGGAGGAGAGGGGGTGAAGGAGAGGGGGGCGAAGGAGAGGAGGGTAAGGAAGGGGGAAGGATACGGGGGGAAGGAGAGTGGGGGAAGGAGATGGGGGGATAGAGAGGGGGAAGGTATGGGGATGGAGGGGAAGGAAGGCGGAAGGAGGGGGGATGGAGTGGGGGGATGTGAGGTGGGTAGGAGTGGGGGAAGGAGAGGGGGATGGAGTGGGGGAAGGTGGGGGAAGGAAGAGGGAAGGAGCTAGGGGGATTGGAGAGTGGGGTAGATGTAGGGGGATGGTGAGAGGGGGGATGGAGTGGGGGTGAGTGGGGGGAGGGTTGGGGGATGGGTGTGGGGGGTTGGAGGGGGGTGTTCGTTGGGTGAGCAGAGCGGGGAAGACAGCACAGCAGGGGGGGGGGGGGGTGTG
Source organism: Chiloscyllium punctatum (assembly GCF_047496795.1). NCBI lineage: Eukaryota > Metazoa > Chordata > Chondrichthyes > Orectolobiformes > Hemiscylliidae > Chiloscyllium > Chiloscyllium punctatum. The sequence goes on along the minus strand of NW_027309836.1, from coordinate 717,810 downwards.
TGTGCAAGGAGGGAGAAACTAAGAAGGACAAAATGAGAAGGAAATTGGAATGATAGGGGTGAAGTGGGGGGGACAGATGGGGGAAGGAGATGGGGAAGGAGGGGGGAAGGAGGGGGGAAGGAGGGGGAAGGAGATAGGCGGGAAGGGGGGAAGGAGATGGGGGAAGGAGAGGGTGGAAGGAAAGGGGGAGGATATGGGGTACGGAGAAGGGGGAAGGAAGGAAGGAGAGTTGGGGAGGAAGGGGGAAGGAGATGGGGACGGAGATGGGGGGAAGGAGATAGGGGAAGGAGATGGGGGAAGGAGAGGGTGGGAAGGAGAGGGAGGAAGTAGATGGGGAAGGAGGGGTGGAAGGAAGGGGAAGGAAATGGGAGGAAGGAGAGGGGTGGGAAGGAAGGGGATGGGGAGGAAGGGGGAAGGGGATGGGGAAGGCTGGAAATAAAGGAGGAAGGAGATGGGGGAAGGAGAGGGGGGTAAGTAAGGGGAAGGAGATAGGGCAAGGAGGTGGGGTGGTAAGGAGATAGGGGAACGAGAGGGGGATGGAAGGACAAGGGGGAAGGAGAAGGTGGGATAAAAGGGGGAAGGAGAGTGTGTGAAGGAGATAGGGGGAAGGAGAGGGGGGAAGGAAGGGGGAAGGACATAGGAGGGAGGAGGGGGGAAGGAGATGGGGGGAAGGAGATGGGGGAAGGAGGGGGCGAAGGAAGGGAGACGGAGAGTGGGAAGGAGACAGTGGGGAGGAGAGGGGGAGAAGCAGATGGGGGAAGGAGACGGGGTGGAAAGAAGCGGGAAGGAGAGGGGGGAAGGAGATAGTGGGAAAGGAGATGGGGGAAGGAGAGGGGGGAAGGAGATGGGGGAACAAGAGGGGCAGGGAAGGAGATAGGGGAAGGAGAGGGGGGTGAAGGACAGGGGAAGGAGATGGGGTAAGGAGAGGGGGGAAGGAAGGGGGAAGGAGGGGGAAGGAAGGGGCGAAGGAAGGGGGAAGGAGAGGGGGGAAGGAGAGGGAGGGAAGGAGATAGTGGTGAAGGAGAGTGGAGGTATTGTGAGAGGGGAAGGAGAGGGAGGCAAGGAGATCAGGGGAAGGAGAGTGGGGGGAAGGAAGGGCGAAGGAGATGGGGGAAGGAAAGGGGAGGACGGAGATTGGGGGACGGAGATGGGGGAAGGAGATGGGAGGGAAGGTGGGGGGGAAGGAGAGGGGGAAGGAAGGGGGAAGCAGAGGGGGGGAAGGAGGGGGGAAGGAGATGGGGAAGGAGAGTGGGGGGAAAGAGATGGGGAAGAAGATAGGGGGGAAGGGCGGAAGGAAGGGGAAGGAGAGGGGATGAAGGAGAGGGGGGGAAGGAGATGGGGGAAAGGAGGGGGGAGGAGATGGGGGAATGAGGTGGGGGAAAGAGACGTGGGGTAAGGAGAGGGGGAAAGGAGAGGGGGGAAGGAGAGGGGGGAAGGAAGGGGGAAGGAGATGGGGAAGCAGAGGGGGGAAGTAGAAGGGGGAAAGAGATGGGTCGAGGAGAGGGGGAAGGAGATTAGGGGGTAGGAGAGGGGGGCATGAGAGGGGGGAAGGAAGGGGGAAGGATATGGAGGAAGGAGATGGGGAAGGAGAGGGGGGAAGGAATGGCGAAGGAGGGGAAGGAAGGGGAAGGAGGGAGGAAAGAGATGGGGGAAGGAGAGGTGGGAAGGAGAGGTGGGAAGGAGATGGGTGTAAGGAGAGGGGGAGAGATGGGGGAAGGAGGGGGGAAGGAGATGGGGAAGGAGTTGGGGAAGAAAGGGGGAAGGAGATAGGGGAAGAGGGGGGAAGGAAGGGGGACAGGGTGGGGGGGAAGGGTGGAAAGGAAGGGGGAAGGAGATGGGGGAAGGAGAGTTGGGAAGGAAGGTGTGAAGGAAATGGGGGAAGGAGAGAGGGGAGAGATGGGGGAAGGAAGGGGGAAGGAGATGGAGGGAAGGAGTGGGGGGAAGGAAGGGGAAGAAGGGGCAAGGAGATAGGTGGGAAGGAGTTGGGGGAAGGAGGGGGAAGGAAGGGGGAAGGAGATGGGGAAGGGAGGAATGAAGGAGAAGGGGTGAAGGAAGCGGGAAGGAGGGGGGAAGGAGGGGGGAAGTAGATAGGCGGGAAGGGGGGAAGGAGATGGGGAAGGAGAGGGGGAAGGAAGGGGGAAGGCGATAGGGGATAAGGAGAGGGGGTGATGGAAGGAAGGAGGGGGGAAGGAAGGGGGAAGGAGATGGGGGAAGTGGATGGGGGAAGTAGAAAGGGAGGAACAAGAGGGGGAGGGAAGGAGATGGGGGAAGGAGGGGACAGGAGAGGGGGTGAAGGAGAGGGGGGCGAAAGAGAGGAGGGAAGGAAGGGGGAAGGATACGGGGGGAAGGAGAGTGGGGGAAGGAGATGGGGGAAGGAGAGGGGGGAAGGAATGGGGAAGGAGGGGAAGGAAGGCGGAAGGAGGGGGGAAGGAGATGGGGGAATGAGAGGTGGGAAGGAGATAGGGGGAAGGAGAGGGGGAAGGAGAGGGGGAAGGAGGGGGGAAAGGAAGAGGGAAGGAGATAGGGGGAGAGGAGATAGGGGGAAGCAGAGGTGGGAAGGAGATGGGGGGAAGGAGAGGGCGAGAGATGGGGGAAGGAGGTGGGGGAAGGAAGGGGGAAAGAGATAGGGGTAAACGAGTGGGTGAAGGAAGGGGGAAGGAGATAGGCGGGAAGGAGAGGGGGAAAGGAGATAGGGGTGAAGTGGGGAGGAAAGAAGGGGGAAGGAGATAGGCGGGAAGGGGGAAGGAGATGGGGGAAGGAGAGGGTGGAAGGAAAGGGGGAGGATAGGGGGTAAGGAGAGGGGGAAGGAAGGAAGGAGAGTGGGGGAGGAAGGGGGAAGGAGATGGGGAAGGAGATGGGGGGAAGAATATAGGCAGGAAAGAGAGCGGGGGGAAGGAGATGGGGGAAAGGAGAAGGGGGAAGGAGATGGGGGAAGGAGGGGGGGAAGGAGAGGGGGATGTATTCGGGAAGGAGGGGAAGGAAGGGGAAGGAAGGGGGAAGGAAATGTGGGGAAGGAGAAGTGGAAGGAGAGGTGGGAAGGAGGTGGGGGAAGGAAGGGGGAAGGAAATAGGGGGAAGGAGTGGGGTGAAGAAATGGGGAAGGAGATAGGCGGGATAGAGAGTGGGAAGGGGATAGAGGGGAAGAGGGGGAGGAGGGGAATGAGATAGGTGGGAAAGGGGGGGAAGGAAGGGGGAAGGAGATAGTGGGAAGGAGAGGTGGGAAGGAGAGGTAGGAAGGAGATGAGCGAAAGGAGAGGGGTGAGAGATGGGGAAGGAAGGGGGAAGAATATGGGGGAAGGAGGTGCGGGAAGGAAGGGGAAGGAGATTGGCGGGAAGCGGGGGGAAAGGAGATATGGGGAAGGAAGTGGGATGGAGATGGGGGGAAGGGGGGAAGGAAGTGGGGAGGAGATAGGGGCAAAGGAGAGGGGGAAGGAAGGATGAATGAAATAGGGGTGAAGGAGAGGTGGGGAAGGAAGGGGCAAGGAGATAGGAGGAAGGAGAGGGTGTTGAAGGAGAGGGGGGAAGGAGATAGGGGAAGGAGATGGGGGGAAGGAGAGAAGGTGGGGAAGGAGAGGGAGAAAGTAGATGGGGGAAGGAGGGGTGGAAGGAAGGGGGAAGGAAATGGGAGGAAGGAGAAGGGTGGGAAGGAAGGGGATGGGGAGGAAGGGGGAAGGGGATGGGGGAAGGGGGGAAAGGAAGGAGGAAGGAGATGGGGAAGGAGATGGGGTGGTAAGGAGATAGGGGGAACGAGAGGGGGAGGGAAGGACAAGGGGGAAGAAGAAGGTGGGATAAAAGGGTGAAGGAGAGTTTGTGAAGGAGATAGGGGAAGGAGAGGGGGGAAGGAAGGGGGAAGGACATTGGAGGGAGGAGAGGGCGGAAGGAGATGGGGGAAAGATATGGGGGAAGGAGGGGGTGAAGGAAGGGGGAAGGAGAGTGGGAAGGAGATAGTGGGGAGGAGAGGGGGAGAAGCAGATGGGGAAAGGAGACGGGGTGGATGGAAGCGGAAAGGAGAGGGGGGAAGGTGATAGTGGGAAAGGAGATTGGGGGAAGGAGAGGGGGAAGGAAGGGGAAAGGAGATGGGGGAAGGAGAGGGGGGAAGGAATGGGGAAGGAGAGGGGGAAGGAGGGGGCGAAGGAAGGGGGAAGGAGAGGGGGGAAGGAGAGTGGGGGAAGGAGATGGTGGTGAAGGAGAGTGGGGGTATTGTGATAGGGGAAGGAGAGGGGGGCAAGGAGATCAGGGGAAGGAGAGTGGGGGGGAAGGAAGGGCGAAGGAGATAGGGGGAAGTAGAGCGGGGAAGGAATGGGGAAGGAGAGGAGGGGAAGGAGGAGGTCGAAGGAGGGGGGAAGGAGAGGGGAGGACGGAGATGGGGAAGGAGATGGGGGAAGGAGATGGGAGGGAAGGTGGGGGGGAAGGAGAGGGGGAAGGAGATGGGTGAAGCAGAGGGGGGAAGGAGGGGGGAAGGAGATGGGGGAATGAGAGTGGGGGGAAGGAGATGGGGCGGATGGAGATGGGCGAAATGAGCGGGGAGGAGATCGGGGGAATGAGGTGGGGGGAAAGAGACGTGGGGTAAGTAGAGGGGGAAAGGAGAGGGGGAAGGAGAAGGGGCAAGGATATGGGGGGAGGAGAGGGGGGCAGGAGAGGGGGGAAGGAGGGGGGTAAGGAGAGGGGGAAGGAGAGGGGGAAAAGGAGATGGGGAAATAGAGGGGGGTAAGGATGGGGAAGGAGATGGTGGAGGAGGGGAAGAAAGTGGGAAGGAGATGGGGGAAGGAGAGGGGGAATGATGGGGAAAGAGGATAGGCAGGAAGGGGGGAGGAGATGAGGGGAAGGAGAGGGGGGAAGGAACGGGGATGGAGACAGGGGGCAAGGAGAGGTGGGAAGGAAGGAAGGAGGTGGGAAAGGAGGGGGAAGGAGAGGGGGAAGGAGATGGGGGAAGCAGAGGGGGGGGGAACGAGGGGGGAGGGAGATGGGGGAAGGAGAGTGCGGGGAAGGAGATGGGGAGAAGGCGAGGGGGGGAATGAGAGGGGGCTGAAGGAAGAGTGAAGGAGAGGGAGGGAAGGAGCTGGGGGGAAGGAGAGGTGGGAAGGAAGGGGGAAGGAGATGGTGGAAGGAGGGGGAAGGAGATGGTGAGAAGGAGGGGGAAGGAGATGGTGAGAAGCAGATGGGGGGAAGGAGACAGGGTGCAAGGAAGCAGGAAGGAGGGGGAGGAGATAGTGGGGAAGGAGAGGGATGAAGGAGAGAGGAGGGAAGGAGATAGGGGAAGGAGATAGGGGCGAAGGAGAGTTAGGGGAAGGTGATAGGAGGGAATGAGAGGGGGGCAAGGAGATCAGGGGAAGGAGAGTGGGGGGAAGGAAGGGGGAAGGAGATGGGGGAAGGAGGTGGGCGAAGAGGGGGGAAGGAGAGGGGAGGAAGGAGATGGGGGAAGGAGATGGGGGAAGGACATGGGGGGAAGGACATGGGAGGGAAAGAGGGGGGAGAAGGAGGGGGGAGAAGGAGGGGGAGGATGGGGGGAAGCAGACGTGGGGAAGGAGGGGGGAAGGAGATGGGGAAGGGGGAAGGAAGGGGGAAGGATATGGGGGAAGGAGGGGTGGAAGGAGAGGGGGTAGGAGAGGGGGGAAGGAGATGGGGCGGATGGAGATATGGTGGAAAGGAGGGGGGAGGAGATGGGGAAAGGAGGTGGGGGGAAAGAGACGTGGGGTAAGGAGGGGGGAGAAGGAGATCAAGTGGAAGAAGAGTGGGGGGCAAGGAAGGGGGAAGGAGATAGAGGGGAAGGAGAGGGGTGAAGGAAGGGGGAAGGAGAAGGGGAAGGAAAGGGGGGAAATAGAGTGGGAGGAGAATGGGAAGGAGAGGGGGAAGGAGATAGGGGGCAGGAGAGGGGGGCAGGAGAGGGGGGGAAGGAGAGGGGGGGCGTAAGGAGAGGGGGTGAAGGAGAGGGGGGTAAGAGAGGGGGTGAAGGAGAGGGGCGAAGGAGATGGGGGAAAGGGGAGGGTGGGGAAGGAGAGGGGGTAGGAGAGGGTGGGTCGGAGGGCGGAATGAGATGGGGTGAAGGAGAGGGGGGAAGGAGAGGGGAAAAAGATGGGCAAGGAGATGGGGGAAGGAGAGGGGGCTGGAGAGGTGGGACGGAGATATGGGGGAAGGAGATGGGGGAAGGAGAGGGTAGGGAAGGAGATGGGGAAGGAAGGGGGAAGGAGAAATGGGGGAAGGAGATGGGGGAAGGAGAGGGGGCAAGGAGATGGGGGAAGGAGGGGGGGAAGGAGATTAGGGGGAAGGAGAGGGGGAGAAGAGGGGGAAGGAGAGGGGGGAAGCAGTTGGGGCAAAGGAGAGTGTGGGGAAGTGGTGGGAAGGATGGGTTAGGAGTGGGAAGGAAGGGGGAAGGAAAGAGATGGGGGAAAAGAAATGGGGAAGGAGATGGGGGAAGGAGGGGGAGGAAGGAGAGTGGGGGGATGGTGATAGGAGGGAATGAGAGGGGGGCAAGGAGATCAGGGGTAGGAGAGTGGGGGGAAGGAAGGGGGAAGGAGAGGGGGGAAGGACAGGGGGGAAGCAGACGGGGGAAGGGGGGGAAGGAGATGGGGAAGGTGAGTGGGGGAAGGAGAGGGGGGAAGGAGATGGGGAAGGGGGAAGGAAGGGGAAAGGAGATGGGGAAGGAGAGGTGGAAGGAGAGGGGGTAGGAGAGGGGGGAAGGAGATGGGGCGGATGGAGATATGGTGGAAAGGAGGGGGGAGGAGATGGGGAAAGGAGGTGGGGGGAAAGAGACGTGGGGTAAGGAGAGGGGGAGAAGGAGATCATGTGGAAGAAGAGTGGGGGCAAGGAAGGGGGAAGGAGATAGAGGGGAAGGAGAGGTGTGAAGGAAGGGGGAAGGAGATGGGGGGAAGGAAAGGGGGGAAGGAGGGGGGAGGAGATTGGGAAGGAGAGGGGGAAGGAGATAGGGGGCAGGAGAGGGGGGCAGGAGAGGGGGGGAAGGAGAGGGGGGGAAGAGAGGGGGTGAAGGAGAGTAGCGAAGGAGGTGGGATGGAAAGGTGAGGGTGGGGAAGGAGAGGGGGGAAGGAGAGTGTGGGTCGGAGGGCGGAATGAGATGGGGTGAAGGAGAGGGGGGATGGAGAGGGGGGACGGAGATATGGGGGAAGGAGATGGGGGAAGGAGAGGGTGGGGAAAGAGATGGGGAAGGAAGGGGGAAGGAGAAATGGGGGAAGGAGATGGGGGAAGGAGAGTGGGGCAAGGAGATGGGGGAAGGAGGGGGGAAGGAGATTAGGGGGAAGGAGAGGGGGAGAAGAGGGGGGAAGGAAAGGGGGGAAGCAGTTGGGGCAAAGGAGAGTGTGGGGAAGTGGTGGGAAGGATGGGTTAGGAGTGGGGAGGAAGGGGGAAGGAAGGAGATGGGGAAAAGAAATGGGGAAGGAGATAGGGGGAAGGAGGGGGAGGAGAGGGGGAAAGCAGACGGGGGGAAGGAGGGGGGGAAGGAGATGGGGAAGGAGAGTGGGGGAAGGAGAGGGGTTAAGGAGATGGGGAAGGGGGAAGGAAGGGGGAAGGAGATGGGGAAGGAAGGGTGGAAGGAGAGGGGGTAGGAGAGGGGGAAGGAGATGGGGCAGATGGAGATATGGGGGAAAGGAGAGGGGGAAAAGATGGGGAAAGGAGGTGGGGGGGAAAGAGACGTGGGGTAAGGAGAGGGGGAGAAGGAGATCGTGTGGAAGAAGAGTGGGGGCAAAGAAGGGGGAAGGAGATAGAGGGGAAGGAGAGGGGTGAAGGAAGGGTGAAGGAGATGGGGGAGAAGGAAAGGGGGAAGGAGAGGGGAGAAGGAGATGGGAAAGGAGATAGGGGCAGGAGAGGGGGCAGGAGGGGGGAAGGAGACGGGGGGAAGGAGAGGGGGGCGTAAGGAGAGGGGGTGAAGGAGAGGGGGGGGTAAGAGAGGGGGTGAAGGAGAGGGGCGAAGGAGATGGGGGAAAGGGGAGGGTGGGGAAGGAGAGGGGGTAGGAGAGGGTGGGTCGGAGGGCGGAATGAGATGGGGTGAAGGAGAGGGGGGAAGGAGAGGGGAAAAAGATGGGCAAGGAGATGGGGGAAGGAGAGGGGGCTGGAGAGGTGGGACGGAGATATGGGGGAAGGAGATGGGGGAAGGAGAGGGTAGGGAAGGAGATGGGGAAGGAAGGGGGAAGGAGAAATGGGGGAAGGAGATGGGGGAAGGAGAGGGGGCAAGGAGATGGGGGAAGGAGGGGGGAAGGAGATTAGGGGGAAGGAGAGGGGGAGAAGAGGGGGGAAGGAGAGGGGGGAAGCAGTTGGGGCAAAGGAGGGTGTGGGGAAGTGGTGGGAAGGATGGGTTAGGAGTGGGAAGGAAGGGGGAAGGAAAGAGATGGGGAAAAGAAATGGGGAAGGAGATGGGGGAAGGAGGGGGGAGGAAGGAGAGTGGGGGGATGGTGATAGGAGGGAATGAGAGGGGGGCAAGGAGATCAGGGGTAGGAGAGTGGGGGGAAGGAAGGGGGAAGGAGAGGGGGGAAGGACAGGGGGGAAGCAGACGGGGGAAGGGGGGGAAGGAGATGGGGAAGGTGAGTGGGGGAAGGAGAGGGGGGAAGGAGATGGGGAAGGGGGAAGGAAGGGGGAAGGAGATGGGGAAGGAGGGGTGGAAGGAGAGGGGGTAGGAGAGGGGGGAAGGAGATGGGGCGGATGGAGATATGGTGGAAAGGAGGGGGGAGGAGATGGGGAAAGGAGGTGGGTGGAAAGAGACGTGGGGTAAGGAGAGGGGGAGAAGGAGATCATGTGGAAGAAGAGTGGGGGCAAGGAAGGGGGAAGGAGATAGAGGGGATGGAGAGGGGTGAAGGAAGGGGGAAGGAGATGGGGGGAAGGAAAGGGGGGAAGGAGGGGGGAGGAGATTGGGAAGGAGAGGGGGAAGGAGATAGGGGGCAGGAGAGGGGGGCAGGAGAGGGGGGGAAGGAGAGGGGGGAAGAGAGGGGGTGAAGGAGAGTAGCGAAGGAGGTGGGATGGAAAGGTGAGGGTGGGGAAGGAGAGGGGGAAGGAGAGTGTGGGTCGGAGGGCGGAATGAGATGGGGTGAAGGAGAGGGGGGATGGAGAGGGGGGACGGAGATATGGGGGAAGGAGATGGGGGAAGGAGAGGGTGGGGAAAGAGATGGGGAAGGAAGGGGGAAGGAGAAATGGGGGAAGGAGATGGGGGAAGGAGAGTGGGGCAAGGAGATGGGGGAAGGAGGGGGGAAGGAGATTAGGGGGAAGGAGAGGGGGAGAAGAGGGGGGAAGGAAAGGGGGGAAGCAGTTGGGGCAAAGGAGAGTGTGGGGAAGTGGTGGGAAGGATGGGTTAGGAGTGGGGAGGAAGGGGGAAGGAAGGAGATGGGGAAAAGAAATGGGGAAGGAGATAGGGGGAAGGAGGGGGAGGAGAGGGGGAAAGCAGACGGGGGGAAGGAGGGGGGGAAGGAGATGGGGAAGGAGAGTGGGGGGAAGGAGAGGGGTTAAGGAGATGGGGAAGGGGGAAGGAAGGGGGAAGGAGATGGGGAAGGAAGGGTGGAAGGAGAGGGGGTAGGAGAGGGGGAAGGAGATGGGGCAGATGGAGATATGGGGGAAAGGAGAGGGGGAAAAGATGGGGAAAGGAGGTGGGGGGAAAGAGACGTGGGGTAAGGAGAGGGGGAGAAGGAGATCGTGTGGAAGAAGAGTGGGGGCAAAGAAGGGGGAAGGAGATAGAGGGGAAGGAGAGGGGTGAAGGAAGGGTGAAGGAGATGGGGGAGAAGGAAAGGGGGAAGGAGAGGGGAGAAGGAGATGGGAAAGGAGATAGGGGCAGGAGAGGGGGCAGGAGGGGGGAAGGAGAGGGGGGGCGTAAGGAGAGGGGGGTGAAGGAGAGGGGCGAAGGAGGTGGGGGGGAAAGAGGGGCAAGGAGATGGGGGAAGGAGATGGGGTGGTAAGGAGATAGGGGGAACGAGAGGGGGAGGGAAGGACAAGGGGGAAGAAGAAGGTGGGATAAAAAGGGGAAGGAGAGTTTGTGAAGGAGATAGGGGAAGGAGAGGGTTGGTCGGAGGGCGGAATGAGATGGGGTGAAGGAGAGGGGGGAAGGAGAGGGGGGAAAGAGGGGCAAGGAGATGGGGGAAGGAGATGGGGTGGTAAGGAGATAGGGGGAACGAGAGGGGGAGGGAAGGACAAGGGGGAAGAAGAAGGTGGGATAAAAAGGGGAAGGAGAGTTTGTGAAGGAGATAGGGGAAGGAGAAGGGGGAAGGTGGGGGAAGGACATAGGAGGGAGGAGAGGGGGGGGAAGGAGATGGGGGAAGGAGATGGGGGAAGGAGGCGGTGAAGGAAGGGGGAAGGAGAGTGGGAAGGAGATAGTGTGGAGGAGAGCGGGAGAAGCAGATGGGGGAAGGAGATGGGGTGGAAGGAAGTGGGAAGGAGAGGGGGGAAGGAGATAGTGGGAAAGGAGATGGGGAAGGAGAGGGGGGAAGGAGATAGGGGGGAACAAGAGGGGCAGGGAAGGAGATAGGGGAAGGAGAGGGGGAAGGAAGGGGGAAGGAGATGGGGGGAAGGACAGGGGGGAAGGAAGGGGGAAGGAGAGGGGGAAGGAGGGGGCGAAGGAAGGGGGAAGGAGAGGGAGGAAGGAGAGTGGGGGAAGGAGATGGTGGTGAAGGAGAGTGGGGGCATTGTGATAGGGGAAGGATAGGGGGGCAAGGAGATCAGGTGAAGGAAAGTGGGGGGGGAAGGAAGGGCGACGGAGATAGGGGGAAGGAGAGCGGGGAAGGAATGAGGAAGGAGAGGGTGGAAGGAGGAGGTCGAAGGAGGGGGGAAGGAGAGGGGGGGACGGAGATGGGGAAGGAGATGGGAAGGAGGGTGGGGGAGAAGGAGAGGGGAAAGAAGAGGGGGAAGCAGAGGGGGGAAGGAGGGGGGAAGGAGATGGCGGGAAGGAGAGTGGGGGAAAGGAGAGGGGGATGGAGATAGGGGGGAAGGAAGGGGGACGGAGATAGGGGGAAGGAGAGGGGGGGAAGGAGATGGTGCAGAAGGAGATGGGGGAAAGTAGGGGGGAGGAGATTGGTGGAATGAGGTGGGGAGAAAGAGACGTGGGGTAAGGAGAGGGGGAAAGGAGATCGGGTGGAAGGAGAGGGGGAAGGAAGGGGGAAGGAGATGGGGAAAGCAGAGGGAGGAAGCAGAAGGGGGAAGGAGATGGGGAGGAGAGGGGGAAGGAGATTAGGGGGTAGGAGAGGGGGCAGGAGAGGGGGAAGGAGGGGGGTAAGGAGAGGGGGTGAAGGAGAGGGGGAAGGAGAGGGGGTGAAGGAGAGGGGGAAAGGAGATGGGGAAATAGAGGAGGGGTAGGATGGGGATGGAGATGGTGGAGGAGGGGAAGAAAGTGGGAAGGAGATGGGGGAAGGAGGGGGAAGGAAGGGGGAAGGAGAAAGTGGGAAAGGAGACGGGGGAAGGAAGCAGAAGGAGATAGGGGGAAGGAGAGGGGGAAGGAGGGGGGGAAGAGGATAGGCCGGAAGAGGGGGAGGAGATGAGGGGAAGGAGAGGGGGGAAGGAAGGAAGGAGGTGGGAAAGGAGGGTGGAAGGAGAGGAGGAAGCAGAAGGGGGGAAGGAGGGGAGAAGGAGATGGGGGAAGGAGAGTGCGGGGAAGGAGATGGGGAGAAGGCGAGGGGGGAAGGAGAGGGGGCTGAAGGAAGGGGGGAGGAGAGGGAGGGAAGGAGCTGGGGGGAAGGAGAGGTGGGAAGGAAGGTGGAAGGAGATGGAGGGAGGAGGGCGGGAAGGAGATGGTGAGAAGCAGATGGGGGAAGGAGACAGGGTGAAAGGAAGCAGGAAGGAGGGGGGAGGAGATAGTGGGGAAGGAGGGGGGGGCGGGATGAGGGAAGGAGATAGGGGAAAGGAGATAGGGGCGAAGGAGAGTGGGGGGAAGGTGATAGGAGGGAATGAGAGGGGGGCAAGGAGATCAGGGGAAGGAGAGTGGGGGGAAGGAAGGGGGAAGGAGATGGGGGAAGGAGGAGGGCGAAGAGGGGGGAATGAGAGGGGAGGAAGGAGATGGGGGAAGGAGATGGGGGAAGGAGGTGGGAGGGAAAGGGGGGGAGAAGGAGAGGGGAGGAGAGGGGGAAGCAGACGGGGAAGGAGGGGGGGAAGGAGATGGGGAGGGGGAAGGAAGGGGGAAGGAGATGGGGGAAGGAGGGGTGGAAGGAGGGGGGTAGGAGAGCGGGGAAGGAGAGGGTGGGGAAGGAGAGGGGAGAAGGAGATGGGGGAAGGAAGGGGGAAGGAGATGGGGGAAGGAGGGGTGGGAAGGAGAAATGGGGGAATGAGATGGGGGAAGGAGAGGGGGCAAGGAGATGGGGGAAGGAGGTGGGAAGGAGATTAGGGGAAGGAGAGGGGGAGAAGAGGGGGGAAGGAAAGGGGGGAAGCAGTTGGGGCAAAGGAGAGTGTGGGGAAGTGGTGGGAAGGATGGGTTAGGAGTGGGGAGGAAGGGCGAAGGAAGGAGATGGGGAAAAGAAATGGGAAGGAGATGGGGGAAGGAGGGGGGAGGAAGGAGAGTGGGGGGATGGTGACAGGAGGGAATGAGAGGGGGAAGGAGATGGGGGAAGGAGAGTGGGGAAAGGAAGGGGGAAGGAGAGGGTGGAAGGAGAGGGGAGGAAGGAGGGGTGGAAGGAGAGGGGTATGAGACGGGGGAAGGAGATGGGGCGGATGGAGATATGGGGGAAAGCAGAGGGGGAGGAGATGGGGAAAGGAGGTGGGGGAATGAGACGTGGGGTAATGAGAGGGGGAGAAGGAGATCATGTGGAAGAAGAGTGGGGGCAAGGAAGGGGGAAGGAGATAGAGGGGAAGGAGAGGTGAAGGAAGGGGGAAGGAGATGGGGAGAAAGTAAGGGGGAAGGAGAGGCGGGAAGGAGATAGGGAAGGAGAGGGGAAGGAGATAGGGGCAGGAGGGGGGGGGGCAGGAGAGGGGGGAAGGAGAGGGGGGCGTAAGGAGAGGGGGTGAAGGAGAGGGGGGAAAGAGAGGGGGTGGAGGAGAGGGGCGAAGGAGTGGAGGGGAAGGAGAGGGTGGGGAATGCGAGGGGGAAAGGAGAGGGTGGGTCGGAGGGTGGAGGAAGGGGGAAGGAAGGAGATGGGGAAGGAGAGGGGGGAAGGAAGGTCTCTCTGACCACGCCTCTCTGTCCCCTTCTCTTTGTCCCCCTCTCTCTGTCCCCCGCTCTCTATCCCCCTCTCTCTGAACCTCTCTCTCTCTGAACCTCTCTCTCTCTGACCCATCTCACTCTGTCCCACTCACTCTGTCCCCCTCTCGCTGTCCCCCTCTCGCTGTCCACCACTCTCTGACCCCCTCTTTCTGTCCCCCTCACTCTGACCCCCCCTCTCTCTGTCCCCCTATCTCTGCTCCTCCTCTTTCTCTGTCCCCCTTTCATTCTTCCCCCATCCCCCCTCTCGCTGTCCCCCTCTCTTTGCCCCCCTCTCTCTGTTCCCCACTATCTGACCATTCCTCCCTCTGTCCGCCCGTCCACCCCCTCTCGGTCCACCCCTCACTCTGCCCCCCTCTCGCTGTTCCCCCTCTCGCTGTCCACCTCTCTCTGACCCCCTCTCTCTGACCCTCTCACTCTGACACCCCACTCTCTCTCTCTGTGCACCCCTCACTCTCTCCCCCTCTCTGTGTCCCGCTATCTCTGCTCCTCCTCTCTTTCTGTCCCCCTTTCACTATCCCACTCTCTGTCCCCCCTCTCGCTGTTCCCCCCACCGTCCACCTCTCTCTGCTCCCCTCACTCTGCCCCATTCTCTCTGTCCCCCTCTCTCTGCCCCCTCTCTCTGCCCCCTCTCTCTGTCACCCTCCTCTTTGTCCCCTCCTCTCTATCCCCTCCTCTCTGTCCCCCACTCTCTTTCCCCCCCTCTGTCCCCATCACTCTGTCCCCCTATCTCTGCTCGTCCTCTCTATCTGTCCCCCTTTCTCTTCCCCCCCGACCCCCTCCCGCTGTCCCACTCTCTCTGCCCCCCCTCTCTCTGTCCCCCAGTCTCTCACCCCTCTCTCTCTGACCCCTCTCTCTTTGACCCCGCTCTCTCTGTCCGTCTCTCTCTGACCGCCCTCTGACTGTCCCGCTCTCTCTGTCGGCCTTTCTCTGTCCCCCCTCTCTCTGTCCCCCCTCTCGCTGCCGCCCCGTTCCCCCAGTCTCGGACCATCCCTCTCTCTGTCCGCCCGTCCACCCCCTCTCTAACCACCCATCGCTCCGTCCCCCTCTCTCTGTTCCCCCCCTCTGCCCCTCCTTTCTATCTGTCCCCTTTCACTATCCCCCCGTCCCCCCTCTCTGTCCCCCGCTGTCTGTCGCCCCTCTGTCTGTCGCCCCTCACTTTGTCCCTCTCTCTATTCCTGTTCTCTGTCCTCCTCTCTCTGTCCCCCGACTCTGCCTCCCGCTCTCTGTCCCCATCTCTCTGTTCCCATGCTCTCTGTCCACCCTCTCTGACACCATCCTCTCTGTCCCCCTCCCTCTGTCCACCTCCCTCTGTCCCCCCCTCTCTGTCCCCATCTCTCTGTTCCCATGCTCTCTGTCCACCCTCTCTGACACCACCCTCTCTGTCTCCCTCCCTCGGCCCCCCTCCCTCTTTCCCTCTCTCTCTGTCCCCAGTCTCTCTGTCACCCATGTCTCTCACCCCCATCTGTCCCCTCTCTCTGTGCCTCTCTCTCTCCCCCTCTCTCTGCCCCCCTCTCAATGTCCCCACTTTCTCTGTCCCCCTCTCTCTGCGACCTTCTCTCTGTGCCCCTCTCTGTGCCCCCTCTCTCTGTCCCCCCACTCTCTGCCCCCCGTCCCCACTCTCTCTGTCCCAACTCTCTCTGTCCCACCTCTCTCTGTCCCCCCTCTTTCTATCCCCGCTCGCTCTGTTACCCATTTCTCTGCCCACCCCCATCTGTCCCTCTCTCTCTGTCCCCTTCTCTCTGTCGCCCTCTCTCTGTCCCCACTTTCTCGGTGAGCTTCTCTCTGTGCCCGTCTCTGTGCCCTTCTCTCTGTCCCCACCCTCTCTGTGACCCTCACTCTGTTACCCCTCTCCCTGCCCACCATGACCCTCTCTCTCTGTCCCCCGTTTCTCTGTCGCCATCTCTCTGTTCCCGTGCTCTCTGCCCCCCTCTCTGTTCTCCCCCCTCTGTCCCCCCTCTCTCTTTGCCCCTCTCTCCGTCCCCTCCCTGAAACCTTCTCTCTGTCCTTCTATGACCCCCTCTCTATGTCTCTCATCTCTCTGTACCCCCTCTCTGTGCCCCCTCTCTCTGTCCCCCTCTCTCTGTCCACCTCTCTCTGTCCCCACTCTCACTGTCCACCTCTCACTGTCCCCTTCTCGCTCTGACCCCCGTCTCTTACCCCATCTCTCTGTATCCCTCTCGCTGTCCCCCCTCTCTGTCCCCCTCCTCTCTGTCCCCCTCCTCGCTGTCCCCCACTCTCTGTCCCACTCTCTCTGTCCGTCTCTCTCTGTCCCCACTCTCACTGTCCACCTCTCACTGTCCCCTTCTCGCTCTGACCCCCGTCTCTGACCCCATCTCTCTGTATCCCTCTCGCTGTCCCCCCTCTCTGTCCCCCTCCTCTCTGCCCCCTCCTCTCTGTCCCCCACTCTCTGTCCCTCTCTCTCTGTCCGCGTGTCTCTGTCCCACTCTCTCTGTCCCCCTCTATCTGTCCCCCCCTCTGTCCCCCCTCCCTGTCCCCCTTCTCTGTTCCTCCCTCTGTCCCCCTCACTGTCTCCCCTCTCTCTGTCCCCGACTTTCTGTCCCCCCCGTCCCGCCTCTCTGTCCCGCATCTCTGTCCCCCTTCTCTGTCCCCCCTCTCACTGCCCCTCCCCTCTGCCCCCCCCGCACCCCTCCTCGGTCCCCCACACACGGTCCACCCTCTCACGGTCCCCACTCTTTCTGTCGCCCCTCTCTCTGTCGCCCACTCACGGGTCCCCCCTCTCACGGTCCCCCCTCTCTCTGTCCCTCATCTCTGTCCCCCAACTCTCTGTACCCCTTCTCTCTCTCTGCCCTCTCTATGTTCCCACGCTTTCTGTCCCCCCTCTCTGTCTCCCTCTCTCTGTCTCCCTGAACACCTCTCTCTGCCCCCCGTCCCCCTCTCTCTGTCCCCACTCTGTGTCCCATGCTCACTGTTCCCTTCTCTCTCTCTGCCCCCCTCTCTCTCTGCCCCCTCTCTCTGCCCCCTCTCTCTCTGCCCCCTCTCTCTGTCCCCACTCTCTCTGTCCCCCACTCTCTGTCCCTGTCTCTCTGCCCCTCTCTCTCTGCCCCCTCTCTCTCTGTCCCCCTCCTCTCTGTCCCTCTCCCTCTGTCCACCCCTCGCTCTGTCCCCCTCTCCCTGAACTCCCTCGCTCTGACTCGCTCTCCATGAACCTCTCTCTCTGCCCCCCTATGACCCCCTCTCTCTCTGTGCCCCCTCTCTCTGCCCCCCCTTACTCTGTCCCCACTCTCTGTCCGCCCACTTTCTAGCCCACCTCCCTCTGTACCCCTCTCTCGGTCCCCCTTCTCGCTGTCCCCCTTCTCGCTGCTCCCCCCTCTTGCTGTCCCCCCCTCTCGCTGCCCCCCACTCTCGCTGCCCCCCCTTTCTCTGTCCCCCTCTCTCTGTCGCCCTCTCTCTGCCCCTCTCTCTCTGTCCCCCCTCCTCTCTGCCCCCCCTCTCTCTGTATCCTGCTCTCTCTGACCACCCTCTCTGACCCCCTCTCTCTGCCCCCTCTCTCTCTGACCCCACTCTCTCTGACCCCACCCTCTCTAACCCCCGTCTCTCTGTCCCCCCTCTCTCTGTCGCCCTCTCTCTGCCCCCCTGTCTCTGTCACCCCTCGCTCAGTCCCACCTTGCTCCCTGCCCCGTCTCTCTCTGCCCAGTCTCTCTCTGCCCCCTCTCTCTGCCCCCTCTCTCTGTTGACCCTCTCTCTGTCCCGCTATCTCTGTCCCAACTGTCTGTACCCCCCCGTCCCTCTCTCTCTGCCCCCTCTTTCTCTGTCCCTCTTCTCTCTGTCCCTCTCTCTCTGACCCCCTCTCTCTTTCCCCCTTCTCTCTGTTCCCCCTCTCTCTATCCCCCCTCTCTCTGTCCCTTTCTCTGCCCCCTCTCTCTGCCCCCCATCCATCTCTTCCCCCCCTCTCTCTGTCAGCCCTCTCTCTGTCCCCCATCTCTCTTTCCCCAAACTTTCTGTCCCCCAACTCTGTCCCCAACTCTCTTCTCCCCCTCTCTCTGTCCTCCTCTCTCTGTTCCCACTCTATGTCCCAATTCTCTCTGCCCCCACTCTCTCTTCCTCTCTCTCTGTCCCTCTCTCTCTGTCCCTCTCTCTCCGCCCTCCCTTCTCTGTCCCCTTCTCTCTGTCCACCCCACGCTCCGTCCCCCTCTCACGCACGCCGCTATCTGTCACCCGTCTCTCTGTCCCCCACTCTCTGCCTCCTCTCTCTATTGACCCTCTCTCTGTCGCCCACTCTCTGTACCCTCTTTGTTCCCCTATCTCTATTCCTCCATCTGTCCCCCCCATCCCGCCTCTCTCTGTACCCCATCTCTGTTTCCCCTCTCTGTTCCCTCCTCTCTGTCCCCACTCTCAATGTCTACCCTCTCTCTGTCCCCAACTCTCTGTCCCCCCACTCTCTGTACACCTCTCTTCCTGCCTCTCTGCCCCCCTCTCTATACACCTTTAGCTGTCCCCCCTCTTACTGTCCCCCCTCTCTCTGCACCCCCAGCCCCCTCTCACGTTACCCCCTCTCTCTGTCGCCCCTCTCTCTGTCGTCCCTCTCTGTGTCGCCCTCTCATTTTCCACATTCTCCCTGCCCCCCCTCTCTGCACCCCCTCTCTCTGTCCGCCCTCTGTCTGTTCCCACACTCTCTGCCCCCTCTCTCTGACCCCCCTCTCTCTGACCCCCCTCTCTGACCCCACTCTCTCTGCCACCCCTTTCTCTGTCTCCCCTCTCTCTGTCCCCTCTCTCTCTATCCCCCATGTCTCTGTCCCCCTGTCTCTGTACCCCCTGTCTCTGTCCTCCTGTCTCTGTCCCCCCTCGCTGTCTGCCCCCTCTCTCTCTCCCCCTCTCTCTGCCCCCCTCTGTCCCCCTCTCTCTATCCCCCTATCTCTGTCCCAACTCTCTGTTCCCCCTTTCTCTGTCCCTTCCTCTCTGTTCCCCTCTCTCTGTCCCCCTTTTCTCTGTTCCCCCTCTATCTAACCCCCTCTCTCTGTCCCGCTCTCTCTGCCCCCCCGTCCGACTCTCTCTGTCCCCCAACTCTCTGCACACCCTCTCTCTGTCCACCCTCTCTCTGTTCCCGTGCAGTCTGTCCCGTTCTCTCTGCCCCCTCTGTATGTCCAACCTCTGTCTGTCCACCCTCTCCCTGTTCACCCTCTCTCTGACCCCACTCTCTCCGACCCAACTCTCTCTTTCCCCCGTCTCTCTGTCCCCCTCTCTCTGTCCCCTTCTCTCTGCTCCCCTCTATCTCTGTCCCCCCTCTCTCTGTCCCCCCTCTCTCTGTCCCCCTCTCTGTACCCCCCTCTCTGCCCCCCAATCTCCCATCTCACTGACCCCCCTCTCTGTACACCCCTCTCTGTCCCCCTCTTCTCTGTCCCCCCTCTGTCCCCTCCCTCTCTGTCTCCCCTCTCTGTCCCCCTTCTCTCTGTCCCCCCCGTCTGCCCCCCTCTCTCTGTCCACCCTCTGTCTGTTCCCGCGCTCTCTGCCCCCTCTCTCTGCCCCCCTCTCTCTGCCCCCTCTCTCTGCCCCTCTCTCTCTGTCCCAATCTCTCTGTCCCCTTCTCTCTGACTCCACTCTCTCTAACCCCACTCTCTCTGCCCCCTCTTGCTCTGTCTCCCCTCTCTCTGTCCCCCCTCTCTCTATCCCCCATGTCTCTGTACCCCTGTCTCTGTACCCCCTGTCTCTGTCTCCCCTCTCTCTGTCCCCCCTCTCTCTATCCCCCATGTCTCTGTACCCCTGTCTCTGTACCCCCTGTCTCTGTCCCCCGTCTCTGTCCCCCCTCGCTCTGTCCCACCTTGGTCTCTGCCCCCTCGCTCTCTGCCCCGTCTCTCTCTGCCCCCTCTCTCTGCACACCCCTCTCTCTGCCCCCTCTCTCTATCCCCCATGTCTCTGTACCCCTGTCTCTGTACCCCCTGTCTCTGTCTCCCCTCTCTCTGTCCCCCCTCTCTCTATCCCCCATGTCTCTGTACCCCTGTCTCTGTACCCCCGTCTCTGTCCCCCGTCTCTGTCCCCCCTCGCTCTGTCCCACCTTGGTCTCTGCCCCCTCGCTCTCTGTCCCGTCTCTCTCTGCCCCCTCTCTCTGCACACCCCTCTCTCTGCCCCCTCTCTCTGTCCCCCATCTCTGTCCCAACTCTGTGTCCCTCTCTCTCTGTCCCTCTCTCTCTCTGCCCCCTTTTCTCTGTCCCTCTCCTCTCTGTCCCCCTCCCTCTGTCCACCCCTCACTCTGTATCCATCCCAAGCCCCCCGCTATCTGTCCCCCGTCTCTCTGTGCCCCGTCTCTCTGCCGCCCCACTCTCTGCCCCCTCTCTCTGTACCCCCCTCTTAGTCCCCCTTTCTCTGTCACCCATCTCTCTGTCCCCCACTCTCTGTACCCCCTCTTTGTTCCCCTCTCTCCGTCCCCCCTCTGTCCCCCACTGTCCCGCCTCTCACCGTCACCCCTCTCTATGTCCCTATCTCTCTGTACCCCATCTCTGTCCCCCCCTCTCTTTTCCCCTCTCTGTTCCTCCCCTCTGTCCCCCCTCTCAATGTCTCCCCTGTCTCTGTCCACAATTCTCTGTCCCCCCACTCTCTGTACACCTCTCTGTCCCGCCTATTTGTTCCCCCCCTCACTGTACCCCTTTCTCTGTCCCCCCCTCACTGTCCCTCTCACTCCGCCCCCGGCCCCGTCTCTCTGTCCCCTCTCTCTGTTGACCCTCTCTCTGTCCCCCTCTCTGTCCCCCTTCTCTCTGTCCCCCTCTCTCTGTCCCCCTTCTCTCTGTTCCCCCTCTCTATCCCCCTCTCTCTATCCCCCTCTCTCTGTTCCCCCTCTCTCCATCCTCCCTCTCTGTGTCCCGCTCTCTCTGCCTGCCCCCCGTCTCTCTCTGACCCCCCATCTCTCTGTCAGCCCTCTCTCTCTATCCCCCCTCTCTCTGTTCCTCTCTCTCTGCGCCCCCGTCCCTCTCTCTCTGTCCCCCAACTCTCTGTCCCCCAACTCTCTGTCCCCCAACTCTGCACCCCCTCTCTCTGTTCCCGCACTGTCTGTCCCATAGAACATAGAACATAGAGGAATACAGCGCAGTACAGGCCCTTCAGCCCACGATGTTGCGCCGATCCAAGCCCACCTAACCTACACTAACCCACTATCCTCCATATACCTATCCAATGCCCGTTTAAATACCCATAAAGAGGGAGAGTCCACCACTGCTACTGGCAGGGCATTCCATGAACTCGCTAAGTAAAGAATCTACCCCTAACATCAGTCCTATACCTACCACCCCTTAATCTAAAGCTATGCCCCCTCGTAATAGCTGACTTCATACGTGGAAAAAGGTTCTCATGGTCAACCCGACCTAAACCCCTAATCATCTTGTCCCCTCATCATCTTGTCCCCTTCTCTCTTCCCCCTCTCTCTGTCCCACTCTGTCTGTCCACCCTCTCCCTGTCCACCCTCTCCCTGTCCCCCGCTCTCTGATCCCCGCTCTCTGACACCCCTCTCTCTGACCCCTCTCTCTGTCCCTACTTCTTTGGTCCCCACCTCTCTGTCCCCCCCTCTCTATTCCCCCCTCTCTGTTCCCCCCTCTATCCCCCTCTCTCTGTCCCACTCTGTCTGTCCACCCTCTCCCTGTCCACCCTCTCTCTGACCCCACTCTCTCTGACCCCACTCTCTCTGTCCCCCGCTCTCTGATCCCGGCTCTCTGACACCCCTCTCTCTGACCCCTCTCTCTGTCCCTACTTCTTTGGTCCCCACCTCTCTGTCCCCCCCTCTCTATTCCCCCCTCTCTGTTCCCCCCTCTATCCCCCTCTCTCTGTCCACCCTCTCTCTGTCCCCCTCTCTCTGTCCCCCTTCTCTCTGTCCCCCTCGCTTTGTCCCCCACTCGCTCTGTCCCCCCTCGCTCTGTGCCCCCCTCGCTCTGTGCCCCCCTCACTCTGTCCCCCTTCTCTCTGTCCCCCCGTCGCTCTGTACCCTCTCTCTGTCCCCCTTCTCTCTGTCCCCCCCTCTCTCTGCCCCCTCTCTCTGTCCCCCTCTCTCTGTCCCCCCTCTCTCTGTCCCCCTCACTCGTTCTCCCCTCTCTCTTGCCCTTCCCTCTCTGGTCCTCCTCTCTCTCGCCCTCCTCCTCTCTCGCACTCCACTCTCTTACACTCCCGTCTTACACTCTCCCTCTCTCTTGCGCTCCCCTCCCTACCGCCCCTTTCTCGTCTTCCCCTCTCTCAACCTCTCCCCTCTCTCTCTCGCCCCTCCCTCTCCACCTCTCTCGCCCTCCACACCCTCCCTCTCACCTATCTCGCACTCCACACCCTCCCTCACCTCTCTCCCACTCTCCCTCCCTCTCGCCCTCCCCTCCCTCTCCCCCTCTCTCGCCCTCCCCCTCTCTTGCCTTCCCCCTCACTCGTGCTCCCTCACCTTTCTCAACCTCTCCTTTCCTCTCGCCCTCCCCTCCCTCCGTCCCCTCTCTCACCCTCTCCCTTCCTCTTGCCCTCCCTTCCCACCCTTCGCTCTCCCTCCCCTGCCTCCATCCCCCTCTTGCCCTCCACCCTCTCCCTCCCCTCACTCGCCCTTGTCTCTCGCCCTCTCCCCTCCTCTCACCCTCGCTTCACTCCCCTCTCGCACCCTCTCCGTCACTCTCGCCTCCCCTCCCTCTCCCCCTCTCTTGCCCTCCTCCTCTCTCGTCCTCCCCTTCCTCACTCTCACCCTTCTCTCGCCCTCCCCTCCCTCCCTACTCTCTCTTGCTCCCTCTCTCCCTCTCACCCTCCCCTCCTTCCCTCATCTCTCACGCCCTCCCCGCTGTCTCGCCCTCCCCTCTCTCGTCCTCCCCTTCCTTCTCGCCCTCACGTCCTTCACTCCCCTCTCTCGCCATCCCCCCTCTCTCACACTCCCCCTCTCACCCTCACCCTTCTCTTGCCCTCCCCTCACTCCCCTCTATCGCCCTCCGCTCTCTCTCCCTCTCCATCCCTCTCACCTTGACCTCGCTCCCCCTCTCTTGCACCCCCCACTCCCACCATCCCCCCTCTCTCGCACCTACCTCTCTCACCCTCCCCCTTTCTCGCCCTCCTCCCTGTCTCGCCCTCCCCTCCCTTCCCTCTCCTCTCCCGGTCTCCCCTCTCTTGCCCTCCCCTCTCTCGCCCTACCGTCTATCACACTCCCCTCTCTCGCCCTCCTCGCTCTCACCCTCCTCTCTCATGCTCCCCTCTCTCGCCCTCCCCTCCTTCCCTCCCTTCTCTCGTCCTCCCCTCTCTCAACCTCTACCATCTCTCGCCCTTCCCACTCTCGCTCCCCTCTCTCGTCCTCTCCCTTCCACTCTGCGCTCTCTCGCCCTCTCCCTCCCTCTCTCTCTCTCCCCTTCCTCCCTCCCCTCTCTCCCATCCCCTCTCTCGCCGTCTCTCTCCCCTCCCTCCCTCCCCTCTCTCCCATCCCCTCTGTCGCCCTCTCCCTCCCTCTCTCTCTCCCTCCCCTCCCTCCCCTCTCTCCCATCCCCTCTCTCGCCCTCTCCCTCCCTCTCTCTCTCCCTCCCCTCCCTCCCTCCCCTGTCTCCTTTCCCCTCTCTCGCCCTCTCCCTCCTTCGCTCTCTCCCTCCCCTCCCTCCCACCTCTCCCTCCCTCGTTCTCTCCCTCCCCTCCCTCCCTCCCCTCTCTCGCACTCCAGTATCTCACCCTATCTCTCCCTTGCCCCCTCTCTCTCTCCCCCCGCTCCTTCACTCTCGCTCCGCCCTCTCACTCTTGACCCCCTCAATCAGTGTCTCTCTCTGTCCCCACTTCCCTCTGTTTGTCTCTGACTGAATCTCTCTCCCTCCCTCCCTCTCCCTCAGTCACAATCTGCTTTCCTGGTCCTGCCCTCTTCCTCTGACCCAGAGACTGGGGGGTGGGGGGTGATTGGTCGTGAGGCTGCCTGTGGTGGGGGGTGGGAGATATGGGATGTAGGAGAGGGGGATAATGGGGTATAGATGGAACTGCTGGAGGGAGGCAGAGACGGCAGGACAGAGAGAGTGAGGGTGAGGGGAAAGGGGAGAGTGGAGGCAGGTGGAGAAACTGGGGTTGGGTGTGTGTGTGAGAGAGGGGGAGAGAGGGAGTAGAGGAGGGGTGGTGAGAGAGGGAAGAGGAGGGGTGGTGAGAAAGAGGGAGAGATTTGAGTAGAAAGTTGGGGGAAGATGAAATGGGGAGTCCAGGTTGGAGTGGGGGGACAGAGGGTGTTAAACCCAGCTCCTGAGCTCAGGGCGCGGTGCCCTCCCCTTCCCTGAGGACCAGGACTTGGGGCTGAGTCTGTCTCTCTCCAGCTCAGCTTCTCCAACACAAAGACACACAACAACATCGGTCACTCTGCTGCTCGGCACGATTTAATCAACATTTTTATTGGTTACAAATGGAAGTGATGGATACAGTCAGTGGGATGGTGCCTTTTCTCACTGGCCCCTGAGTTGTGAGAAACATTGAAATGTTTCCCTGTAACCCCCCTGGGGGATAAGGATGGACAAACCAGCGCTACCCTCAGTCTGTTACCATAGCGACAGGCTGCTCCATCGCTGAAACACTTAACTGAAATGAGAAAATCCCGGATGGATTGATTAATGAGGGAATTTGATGGATGGATGGATTTGGGTGAAGGGATATTTCAGCACATTCTTCAGCTGCTGCCTGAACTTAGTCTGGGTCACGGCATAAATCGCGGTGTTTGTGCAGCAACTGAGGAGCTGCAGCATGAAGCCCAATTCCCGCACAAAGGGATGGAGAGACACAGACTGATACCCAATAAACCACATCCGGGCCCATATAGAATACAGCATTAACGTTGACCATAACAGGATGAAATTGGCCGAGATCACAAACAGTAAAATGATGGATTTTTTTCGGTTTCTCATTTCAGTGTCAGACTGAGCGTCCCCATTGGTGTGAGCGCGGAGTCTCCTGCGGGCTCTGCTGGTCACTAAAATGTGTCTGACGGTGAGAACATTGAGCAGCAGAATCAGGAGAAATGGGACACACGGGGTTAGAATGTGGTGGAGGAACTCGATTGTGACCCAGACAATGGAGGATTCAACAGCGTCTGTTACAGAACAAAACCAGGGGGCGTTCATCAGGTAATACCGAGCCTCGAGCATAAAATACCAGGAAATGTTCTTTAAACAGCTCAGCACAGTCACTGCTCCCAGAACCACAGCCGCCGTTTTCTCACTGCAATATTTACTTTTCAACTTCTGGCAACAAATGGCCACAAACCGATCAAAGGTGAAAGTGACGGTGAACCAGACAGAGCAGTCAGTGGCTGCATAAAGCAGGACGGCGTGGATATTACACACGGGGACGGAGTACAGGAAATAAAACTGTTCCCGATAAACAATGGGAATGTGTCTCAGGATCAGGTCGAGGATAATGACCAGGAGATCCGCCGCTGCCATGGCCCCCAGGTAACGTCTGACACATGGAGACAATCCACAATCTTTATAAAGCAGGACGTAGATGGTCACTACGTTAACTGTGAGGAAGGAAAACAAACCCATTATCCATCAGCCTGGAGGCAAAGGGACCCGTTTGATCAGGGACCCAGTGAGATTTTCAAATGTGTCCCTGTATTCAGGGATTTATTAAAATAATTGGAGCTGGAATAACGAATGGGAAGGTCGGAATTACTGACAAAAATGTGACATAAACCAGAAGAAACCCTCCCTCCCCAAACACACAGAGACACATCCATAAGGACAGATGGTTTCTAGAACATTCCCACACACTCGATCGCTCGAGAACAGACACAGGTCACTCCTTCCCAGTTCCTAATACGGAGGGTGGAAACGTTGCTGTCCTGAAGGATTCTCTCCCAGTTTCCTAAGACAAACAGAGTTTGGGAATTTCTGTATTTTGGTCTAAATTGTGGTCGATCCTGTGTCGTGGAGAAATGTAAACGCAGGGAAAATGTATTCACCCCTTTAACTGCCTGAGGGTCCTTCGGAACAGTGTCTCCTTCTCCCTGGAACGGGATCGCTTCCCTCGGGATCTTATCGTTTGTTCAATTCACTGACGTCCGGCCGTTCACAAACAATGTCAGGGATTGAATGTCCCGGGGAATGTCAGTTATAGAATGTCAGGGACAGAACGTTCCGGGGAATGTCAGTTATAGAATGTTGGTGACAGAACGTTCCGGGGAATGTCAGTTATAGAATGTCGGGGACAGAACGTTCCGGGGAATGTCAGTTATAGAATGTCGGGGACAGAACGTTCCGGGGAATGTCAGTTACAGAATGTCAGGGACAGAACGTTCCGGGTAATGTCAGTTATAGAATGTTGGTGACAGAACGTTCCGGGGAATGTCAGTTATAGAATGTCGGGGACAGAACGTTCCGGGGAATGTCAGTTATAGAATGTCGGGGACAGAACGTTCCGGGTAATGTCAGTTATAGAATGTTGGTGACAGAACGTTCCGGGGAATGTCAGTTATAGAATGTCAGGGACAGAACGTTCCGGGGAATGTCAGTTATAGAATGTCAGGGACAGAACGTTCCGGGTAATGTCAGTTATAGAATGTTGGTGACAGAACGTTCCGGGGAATGTCAGTTATAGAATGTCAGGGACAGAACGTTCCGGGTAATGTCAGTTATAGAATGTCGGTGACAGAATGTTCCGGGGAATGTCAGTTATAGAATGTCGGGGACAGAACGTTCCGGGGAATGTCAGTTATAGAATGTCGGGGACAGAACGTTCCGGGGAATGGCAGTTATAGAATGTCGGGGACAGAACGTTCCGGGTAATGTCAGTTATAGAATGTCGGGGACAGAACGTTCCGGGGAATGGCAGTTATAGAATGTCGGGGACAGAACGTTCCGGGGAATGGCAGTTATAGAATGTTGGGGACAGAACGTTCCGAGGAATGGCAGTTATAGAATGTCGGGGACAGAACGTTCCGGGGATTGGCAGTTATAGAATGTTGGGGACAGAACGTTCCGAGGAATTCCTTGACCTGTCCATGACCTTACCCCCCTATCCACCCCACCAACATGATGTACTGTGCAAAGGCCACATATCCATCCAGCACGGGGAGCTGCACTGACCACATCATTGCATTCTCTATAAACCACAGATAGTCTGACCAGCACAGCAGGATGTGCAGTGATCACCCGGGAATTAATCTGTACCCCAGGAGCAGTTACCCTCCCAGCATTTAGGACTGTGTACACCACTGCAGTACATTGATCTGTAACCCAGGAGCAGTTACCCTCCCAGCATATAGGACTGTGTACCCCACCCCAGTACATTGATCTGTAACCCAGGAGCAGTTACCCTCCCAGCATGTAGGACTGTGTACCCCACCCCAGTGCATTGATCTGTAACCCAGGAGCAGTTACACTCCCAGCATGTAGGACTATGTACACCACCCCAGTACATTGATCTGTAACCCAGGAGCAGTTACCCTCCCAGCATGTAGGACTGTGTACATCACCCCAGTGCATTGATCTGTAACCCAGGAGCAGTTACCCTCCCAGCATGTAGGACTGTGTACCTCATCCCAGTACATTGATCTGTAACCCAGGAGCAGTTACCCTCCCAGCATGTAGTACTGCGTACACCACCCCAGTGCATTGATCTGTAACCCAGGAGCAGTTACCCTCCCAGCATGTAGACTGTGTACACCACCCCAGTGTATTGATCTGTAACCCAGGAGCAGTTACCCTCCCAGCATGTAGGACTGTGTACCCCACACCAGTGCATTGATCTGTAACCCAGGAGCAGTTACCCTCCCAGCATGTAGGACTGTGTACACCACCCCAGTGCATTGATCTGTAACCCAGGAGCAGTTACCCTCCCAGCATGTAGGACTGTGTATCCCACCCCAGTGCATTGATCTGTAACCCAGGAGCAGTTACCCTCCCAGCATGTAGGACTGTGTACCCCACCCCAGTACATTGCTCAGTAACACTGTGTTCGATCCCTGCCCAGTGTGGGGAAACTTGCAGCCCGTTCTGGAAGTAACAGGATGTACAGCTCCCACCCATTTACAGCTTCATATCTCCATTGTTGCCCCGACAAGGGGGTGCTGTGAGTGTGAACATCACTGCCAGAGAGACCAGGCGGGGGAATCAGTTTAAATATCACCACATGGGAGGGGCTTGGTGTATAGACAGAGAAGGGGGAGACTGAGAGACAGTGTCATGGAAGGATGTGTTCCCAGGTTGCAGAATGCTGAAATGTGGACACTTCGATAGCATCCTATAACAAGAGCCAGTCTTCCCAGGAAAGATGGGAAAATGGGATCTTGGTGTGAGGTCAGATGATGGAGAGTTTTGGATGAGCATTTGTTCTCCAGCTTTGTAAATGGAGTCCTTCATGGCTGGAGGTACTCACCATCACCCAGATGCCCCTGGATATTCCGTGATCCCTGACACTGGGGCCATCTTTAAAAGGCCCACATGATTAATCTTTCTCAGGTTGGAGCTGCCTGCACAGTTTACCTGAGCATGGCAGATAAGGGACAAATCCTCCACGGTTTGTCAACAGGGCACGGAGGTCCTGGTGGATTGGCTAGTACAGAGGGGGACCATTCTCTTCCCAGAGGAGGCCAAACCACCAGACCCATCGCGCATGGTCTGAGCTCCCCACCCAGCTCAATGCAGTATCTGGGGTCTGAAGAAATGTCCAGCAAAACAGGACAAGCATCAATAATCTTCCCCATTCTGTCAGGATAAGGGTCACCGTATTCTCTCAGCTCCCTCACACTCACGGTATATCTGTTATAGCACCGACCCCTGAACAAGGCTCATGGTCAACCACTCTCACTGTCGTATGCTGCACCTTCTCTCTCTGTCTCTGTCTCTCTGTCTCTCTCTCCCCTCCTCCCTCCACTTCACCCCCACACTAATAACACTGCATGGATACAACACTGTGGACTGACTCCCTCCGGACCCCTCACAATGACCCCCTCCCCACCTACACCCACACTAACAGTAGGACCATACCCACTCCCTCCCTCCCTCTCTTCCTCCCATTCCAGGAGAAACAGCCTGGAATAGGACAGGGAGGGCCTATCCGAGTGGTGGAGTGCCCGATATCCGTTCCCTCACCTCCCTCCCCCCGCCATCTGGGGAGGATCCTGGTAGGAGCCGGAGAGGACCGGGACACCTCGTGTGGAGATTCTGAAACATCCACGTCCCACCGACCGAGTCAGGAGCAATGTTCATTGAAGGGCAATTCTCACTTTAAACCCACTGGCAGCTCCGTTTCCCCCCGGCACAACTTCGAAGCCGTGGCCCTGATGCCATCTCCCTTTTGTGTCGAGCTGGTACAAATGGAATCCCCACGGTCTCGGTGGGCAGGAGGATGGGCTCACAACACATCGTCACTACCACCTCCCAGGAAGGGAGCACCGAGACTCCCTCCTACACCTCCCCCTGTAAACAGCTCAGATACTGAAACTAATCTGTGATAGTTACTGCTCTCCCCACTTGTCCTGATATCTTCAACAATCTGTGCTCATATACACCCAGCGCTCTCTGCTCCTGCAGCCCCTTTATAATGGCACAGTCTGTTTTAAATTGTCTTTCATTGTCTTTCCGACCAAAGTGCATCACCTCAAACTGCTCTGCACTGATCCCCATCTGCCAGAAACTGAACACTGCAGCAACGTGTGATTGTCCTGTTAGAATTCCACACTCTCCTCCATAGACTTCAGAGTTCTTCCAGGTTCGGTGCCACCTACAAACATTGAGATTGTTATAGTGTCACAGTCCCCATGAAACAACTGAAATCCTGCCCCATACTTACGAGTCTGAGCAAGTGAAATACTGATATATTCATATGGACAGAGTCTAATAATGACATGCTGTCAATGGAGCAACAAAAGTCCTGACACACACCAGACGGAGCGAATGAAATATTGACAAACCACAGAGCAAGAGAAATCCGGTTAGGTCCCACTTATCGATATTCATCAGGGTACAGTGTGATGGAGTTGAAAGGGTGTACTGTACCTTTAAGAGAGAGGGAATGCTGTTCTGAACTGAGAGCTTACAAGCTCCTGTGATATGAGAGGATGGCAGACCCAGAAACAATATATTGCTGTAGAGCTGGAGTCGGGTAATAAGCAGTTAAGAGAAAGAGGGTCCCAGAGTTGTGAATAATTCATGTAAAATGTTCACTTTCAGAGTGAAAAATAAATTGATGATTTTATTTAAACAGTGGAATTTGGGAGTTCTCTGTCCCTCATATTTTAACAGTTTACGAGGCGAATTGAGCATTTTTTAATGTTTAGTTTAAGTTACCAGATGAGCTTCACGCTGTGTCCTAACCATTCCCGTGTGTGTATCTGTGTGTCTCTGTATGGGGCAGGTCTGGCAGTCTCTGTGGTGCTTAAAGTGATGCAATGCCACCCTCTGCTGGCCTCCACACGCCACTGCACAGGCATTGACAGAGGGTGAAAACCAACAGGGATTCAGAGATGGGGAGGGAAAGGGCAGCTGCTCACAGCACCATCCAAACTGATGTCTTATCCATGGACTGATCTAAATGTCCTTTAAACGTTGTAACTGTCCCTGCTTTCACCACTTCCTCTGGAAGTTCATTCCACACACAAGCCAGATTCTGTCGAACATAATTACCTCTAATGACTTTCGTAAATCTTTTTCCTCGCACCTTAAAATATCCCTCAGTTTTGAATCCTCAACTCCAGGGAAAAAATATCAGCCCTTCAACTTCTCTGTAACCCTCAATATTTTATAAACCTCTGTAAAGTTACTGCTTAATCTCATATTCTTCAGTGAAAAAAGTCCCAGCCCATCCAGCCTCTCCTTATAGCTCACACCCTCCTCTCTCAGCAACATCCAGGTTAATCTATTCTGAATCCTCTCCAGCTTAATAATATCAACGTCAGTAATATCAAAGTGAATAGTCAAGGTATTTTCTAAGGGTACGGGGAGTCCAAAACTAGAGGACATAGGCTTAAGGTGAGAGGGGAAATATTTAAAAGTGACCTAAGGGGCAGCTTTTTCACCCAGAGGGTGGTGTGCCTGTGGAATGAGCCGGCAGGGTGACTAGACTAGACACAATATTCCAGAAGAGGTCTCACCAATGTCCTGTACAACCACAACATGACATCCCCACTCTGATACTCAAAGTTCTGTCCTATGAAGACATGTGTGATAAACACCTTCTTAACCACACTATCTATATGAGATGCAAATTTTAAAGAATTAAACCTGACGGCCTAGGTTTCTGTACTACAGCACTGCCAAAGGCTCTTCTTTTAATTGTATAGGCCCTGCTCTTGTTTGATTTACCAAATCCAATACCTCGCATTTATCCAAACTAAACTCCATCCGCCACCCCTCAGCCCAGTGAGTGATATTACTGTCACCTCACCCTCCCCCTTCAATTTTAAAATGCCCATCCCCCTCTCCAGAGTGCCTGCACACACCAGCCTTGAGTTTCACAAAGACCCTGAGCTTGGGTTGCCTTGTGTGGTTAGGGGGAGGAGAGACAGATTGCAGACACAGTCAGTGGGGAGGAGAGGCTGGACAGTAATCTGCGGCCTGGTGTCATTTCATGGTTTCAGGAAAAGGGGAGTCGCACGTGAGAGTTGGGTAAGAGTGATCGGTGTTTTGGGGTCAGAAATTAAGCTCTTCCTTCGTCTCTGGTGTTCAGTAATAAATATCTATTTGAGACCCTTCATTGGACAGAGTGTGTCTGCAGGATTTCTTTCCCTAATATTGTAGACTACAGATAATAGCAATTAAAGATGTTTATAGGTAATTTCAATGGCACGGCACGTACCCTCAATATCCTACAGTTGAGACAAATATCTTGCATTTGTTTAACAATACAAAGTGTTTTGTGTGGTTCAGTAATGGTAACCTGATTATAATAAATCTACACTAATCTAAAAGTGGGCACTAAAATATGACCCAAAATCTGGATATGGTAGTGTTGTGGGTAGTGTCCCTGTCTCTGAGCCAGAGCTCTGGATTTGATTCCAATTCCTGTGCTTGTGTGGTAGTGTTCCTAGCTCTGGGCTAGAAGGCCTGGATTCAAGTCCTGCCTGTTGCAGAGGTATGTCCCAGCATGTCAGGACAGGCTGATGAACAAACACACAGGAGAATAATGTTCCAGCTTTATGGGTATTGCTGAGTGATGCTAGTGTCCCTGCCTCCGGGCACAAAGATCCAGGCGTAAATCCCACAGAAGTGTCTCAGGATACATCTGAACCAACTGATTAAAATGGATTTAGAATTGTGACTTGATGGAGAAGGAAGAGGTGTCAGTATTGAATTTCAGAATTTAGGCCCAGGATGACTGAAAGTACATCCATTCGTGTTGATTGGGGTCACATTTCGCAGCAGTAAAGGTTTATAAAATCAAAATGGTCATTGATAGGGTGAATAGTCAGGGGTTTTTCCCCAGGTTAGGGGTGTCCAAAACTAGAGGCATTGGTGGAAAGTGAGAGGGGAAAGGTTTTGATGAGGCCTAAAGGGCACCATTTCACACAGAGGGTGGTGTGTGTATGGAATGAGCTGCCAGAGGAAGTGGTGGAGGCTGGTACAACTACAGCATGTAAAAGGCATCTGGATGCTGACAGGCCTGCCGAGCTTTTCCAGCAATTGCTGTATTTAAAAATACATGCATTTTAACACAGATATTCTGAATACATTAAATATTTTATTTTTTTAATGACGCAGGGCCATGTAAACATATTTCAAATTGACCGAGACCATTTTCTGCTCAGGGTATTGCTCTGTGTGTGACAGCAGCAATGATGCACCTACATGGAACAGGAATGTGATGGAGACATCGTTTGGACAATGTACAAGGAGACCTCACATGGTCCAGTTTGGGACAGGATGATATTACTGTGTGATTCAACTCAGAGAGGGAGAAAATGTAATCTGCCTGAGAAGGAATGGTCTATTGCACTCTCTCTCCTTCATTGTTCCTCATCACAGCAATGTGTGTGAGCTAAAAAAAAACCTCTACAGTCATCGTTACCTTTCTTATTTTTATGGAATCCCTGCAGTGTGGAAACATGCCGTTCGACCCAACAAGTCCATACCAACCTTCCCCCTATATTTACCCCTGACTAATTCACATAACCTAGAAATCCCTGAACACTACAGACAATTTAGCATGACCAATCCACCGAACCTACACAGTTTGTGGGAGGAAACTGGATCACCCATTAGAAGCTCACATCGATAAGGGGAGAATGTGCAAACTCCACACAGACAGTCACCCAAGTCTGGAATCGACCCCAAGTCCCTGGTGCTGTGAGGCAGCAGTGCTAACCACCGTGCTACCCTTTGGATGATCCCGAACCAGAATTCACTGGAATCTATTCACTGCCTAAAGCAAAGGGAGTTCAGCCCAATCCAAACTCTCCCAGGATGAAATCCCATTGCTAGTAGCTTGTGTGAGTACAATATCTTCAGAAGCAGAATAATGCTTTGGACAATCTCACAATTTTTCTTTGTCATGAGTTCCAATAATATTTGGACCAAGTTCTTTCAAGTTAAAATTGTGTTTGTCAGTGTGTGTGTCTGTGTGTGTGTGTGTGTGTGTGTGTGTGTGTGTCAGTGTGTGTGTGTATATGTGCGTGTGTGTGTCAGTGCGTGTGTGTGTGTGTGTCAGTGTGTGTGTGTGTCTGTGTGTGTGTATGTGTGTGTGTCAGTGTGTGTGTGTATGTGCGTGTGTGTGTCAGTGTGTGTGTGTATGTGTGTGTGTCTGTGTGTGTGTCAGTGTGTGTCTGTGTGTGTGTGTGTGTGTCAGTGTGTGTATGTGTGTGTGTGTATATGTGCATGTGTGTGTCTGTGTGTGTGTGTGTGTGTGTACATGTGTGTGTGTGTGTGTGTGTGTGTGTGTGTGTGTGTGTGTGTGTGTGTGTGTGTGTGTGTCAGCATTTTTAGAAAGGGAAATATTGATTATATAATTGCAATACCCAAACAGTTTGCCATTCATCCTTCCATCATAGTTTGAGTAACATTGCTCTGGATCATAAACGTGTTGTTTTAGCAGATTAAAGAAACTAGCCTGATTTGTTCCTAAAACTGACCCTGACCCAGTCTGAGACCGATATCATGGGCCATATCACCAACCTGGTTACATTTAACAGTTGTTGTGAGCAGTGGAGTAGTGGGACAGGAAAAGGAAACAGTGACCCAAAAAGCCGGGGAACTATAGACGGGTGAGCCTGATGTCAGTGGTGGGTAAGTTGTTGGAGGGGATTCTGAGGGATAGCATTTACATACATTTGGGAAGGCAAGGGCTGATCAGAGTAGACAACGTGTCTTTCTGTATGAGAAATCATGTCTCATTAATTTGGTTGAGTTTTTGAAGAGGTGACAAAGAAGATTGATGAAGACAGTTTGGTAGACATTGTCTGTATGGACTTCAGCAAGGTGCTCTTTTAAACAACAAAGAGCAAAGAAAATTTACAGCCCAGGAACAGGCCCTTCGCCCTCCAAGCCTGAGCCGATCCAAATGTACTGTCTAAATCTGTCGGTCAATTCCTAAGCATCTGTATCC
The DNA here is from genome assembly GCF_047496795.1 of Chiloscyllium punctatum. NCBI lineage: Eukaryota > Metazoa > Chordata > Chondrichthyes > Orectolobiformes > Hemiscylliidae > Chiloscyllium > Chiloscyllium punctatum. The sequence goes on along the minus strand of NW_027309836.1, from coordinate 684,255 downwards.
CTCTGCTCCCCACCTACTCATGCATCTGTCCAGATGCATCTTAAATGAATCTACCGTCCCTGCCTCCACCACCTCTGCGAGCAACGCGTTCCAAATGCCCACCACTCTCTGTGTGAAGTACTTACCGCGTGTATCCCCCTTAAACTTTCCACCTCTCACTTTGAAAGCACGACCTCTCGTTATTGAATCCCTCAACCTGGGAAAAAGCTGGTCTCTATCCACCCTGGCCATACCTTCATGATTTTGCAAATGTTAATCATGTCCCCCCTCAATCTCTTTTTTTCTAGTGAAAATAAACCTAACCTACTCAGCCGGGCCTTCATAGCTAGTATTTCATTCTGATTGGTAGACAGATTAGTAAGTTTCAGTCACATGGGATACAGAGGAAGCTAGTCACAAATGGCGTGAAGGAAGAGAGATATTTTTCAGACTGGAGGCTTGTGAGCAGCAGTGTGCTGTAAGAATCAGTACTGAGTTCACTGCATTTCATCATTAATGTAAAGGATTTAGATGTGAATATTGGGGCAATAGTTAGTAAGGTTACAGATGACATCAGAAAGGTGGTGTAGTAGATTATCTCAGAGTACAACAAGACCACAATTAGATGGAACAATGGGGCAAGGATGGACAGATGAGGTTTAATTTAGATAAATATGAAGCTTTGCATTTTGGGAAGGAAAATCAGGGCAGACATTATATACTTCATGGTCAGGTCCTGGGGCGTGTTGTGAAACAAAGGGACATAGGGGTGCAGGTGCATTGTTCCTTGAAAGTGGAGTCGCAGGTAGACAGAGTGGTGCAGAACACATTTGGCACATTTGCCTTAATCAGTCAGAGCATTGAGTACAGGAGTTGTGGTGGTATGTTGTATCTATACAGGACGTTGGTGAGGCCACTTTAAGAATACTGTGTACAACTCGGTTTTCTGCAGAAATGTTCCAGGACTGGAGGTTTGAGCTATAGGGAGAGATTGATTAGGTTGAGGTGTTTCCCCCTGGAGTGTCAGAGGCTGAAGGGTGACATTATAGAGGTTTATAAAATCATCAGGGGCATGGATATTCTGAACAGCCACGTTCTGCTCTCCAGGATTGGGGAGTCCAGAACAAGAGGGCAGAGGTTGAAGGCTAGGAGGATTGATTTAGAAGGGACCTGAAGATAAATGTTTCACAAATGTGTGTACAGAAAGTGCTGTCAGAGGAAGGGCTAAAGGCGGTTACAATCGAACATTTAAAAAGTATCTGAAAGAGGAGAGATATTTACCAAATGCTGGCAAATGGGACTAGATCAGATTTGATATCTGATCGGAGTGAACAGATTGGAATAACGGGTCTGCTTTCGTTCTGCATGACTCTCTGATTCTATAAGAAGGATGATGAAAAATTCTGTAAGGTCCTTTCAAGTCGTACTTCTCTTATCTGGAAGTTTATCGTGACTCTAGGTTCACATTGATTGAAAGCTGCATTAGTTAAATATTTGACAAAGAAGTGAGTCACGGATAATGGGATATAGACAGGTAAGTGGGGCTGAGACCCCAACCTGATCAGCCACAATCTTACTGCCTGTTGGAGAAGGCTCAAAGTATCTAATGACCCACTCCTGCTCCTCAGTCCCATGTTCCTGTGTGCCATTCAGCCCCTCATACCTGCTAGACAGGAACAGTTGGAGGCCACTTGCTCCTATAACCTGGTGCACAGAACCAGAAGAGACCATTCAGTCCCTCAAGACTGTCCCACATGCTTTGAGATGATTTGGGAAATGTAATTGGAAAATCCAGGCTGGGTATGAAAGAGGCCCCTCATCTTTCTTTAGAAAGCTTCCCCTCTCTGCAGCTTGTGCTCCATTTGTTGATCATGTTGTAGACCCAGATTCACTGTGAAAACAGCCCACATACCTCACCCAGAGATGGCTCACCAAACCATCTGGTCTCCCTGACTGCAATATGCAATACCAGAACATTCATAAAAATAACACCCACTAACTTGCCAATAACAGAATGTGAGAACATCAGAAACAGGGGAATGTCGTTCACTCCCCAAACCTGCCTTGCCCTTCACGAAGATCATGGCTGATCTGCTTCTGGCCTCAAATCCTCTTTCATACCCAATTCTTCATAGCCCTCACCTCTCTGACAGATCAATATCCATCGACCTCCTCTTCAAATACTTTCAGTCATCTCGCTCCCCGAACACTCTTGAGAAGAGAAATCCTGACATTCAATCCCACCTGTTTGAAGAAAACACGTGCTGCTCCTATATCATGGTTTATTGATGTGACCAAAAGAGGTTGAGACAAGGTTCCCGGTAAAAATGACTGGCCCCAATATCAAGGCAGTGGTTGACGTCTGCTGACATCAAGGAGCTTAACAAAACTGGACTTAATGGGAATCAGAGTAACCTCTCCAGTGTTTGGGCTCAAACATGGCACAAAGGAAGATGGTCATCATCTCTGTCCTGGGTCACCTCTGTGGGAGATCCTCAGGGTAGTTTCCTCTTCACAAACATCTTCAGCTGCTTCATCAATGTCTCCTCACCCCCACCCTCCCCACCATAAGATCAGAAGTCGGGATGGTCACTGAAGATTCAACAATGTTCAGAACATTTTGTCCCCCGTCAGTTCCTGAACTGGTCTGTGTCCATGTGCAGCAAGACCCAGGCTCCATTGAGACTTGTGCTGTTAAAGTATCAGTAACATTCATGTAACAGCACTGCCTGACACTGCACATTGCCACAGTGAAACAAGAGTTCATTCAGTACCTAACACTGGTTTCACAGGAATATGAGGAAGCCATTCAGCCCATTGACACTATTGGAGATGAACAGGGACAGCCCATTCAGTGCCTCCAGCCTATTACTCAGGAAGAGAAGGAGTCTAGTGTGATGGACCTCACCAGAGCCCCTCGAAAATATTTGACGGCAACATCCTAGACCTTTATGTTTTCTTATTTTAAAGGAAATGTAAAGTGTCTGTTCCAGATGCAATGTGACTGGTCAAACTACTCGGTGGTAAGCAAAATACCATCTATTTCAACATGAAAGAAGAAATAACACCACAGAAAGAGGAATTTAGAATAACGTAATTCTATTGGACAGCTTAACAGAAGAATGGATCTAGGAACTATTACTAATGAACTGTTCCAATATAGGGAAATCCCATAAACACAGCCCTTGGCAAAAAGAAATATTCAGACACAGAATGTCACAAACATTTCTGCAATCCAGGAATTAAAAACAGCATCAAGAGAAAATTCAGATAGAGTAGCAGCCAGGAGACATTCACTGCAGCTTCCAACTCTGTGGAGACCCCATAGTTTCTGATGTTACTGAGAAACCAAAACTCAGAGATCCTAATCTGTGAGAGCTGGCCACACCCATTCACGCTGCATTAAAATAAACCCAAGGCCTCCCTAGCTGTTACTTAAGTGGTCTTAACTAACCAGCTTAGTAACGATCGTTCAATCTCTCTCATAAAAGAAACGCGGACAAAATAACCACTTAAAGCTGCAGCACCATCACACTTGTCAGTACAATGAGCTGTCAAAAAGAAACCAGGGATAACCCAGTCAGGCCTTTGGCCCTGTCCAATTGGACGAGGAAGAAGCCAGTCAGTCCCTTGAGTCACTTACACAGGAACAGCAGGAGGCCACTCCCACCTCAATGCACTTACACAGGGGCAGAATGAGGTAATTGATGCTGATTCCTGATGAATGCCTTATGCCCAATACGTCGATTCTCCTGCTTCAAGGATGCTGTCTGACCTGCTGTGCTTTTCCAGCAATCGACTCTCTACTCTGATCTCCAGCATCGGCAGTCTTACGTGTCTCCAGATTGATGCTCTAACATTTTGGCTAACCGGTCGAAGTCAGAGAGTGGTGGTAGATGGTAAATATTCAGCATGGAGTCCAGTTACAAGTGGAGTTCCGCAGGGATCAGTTCTGGGTCCTCTGCTGTTTGTAATTTTTATTAATGACTTAGATGAGGGAGTCGAAGGGTGGGTCAGTAAATTTGCAGATGATACAAAGATAGGTGGAGTTGTGGACAGTGAGGAGGGCTGTTGTCGGCTGCAGAGGGACTTAGATATGATGCAGAGCTGGGCTGAGGAGTGGCAGATGGAGTTCAACCCTGCCAAGTGTGAAGTTGTCCATTTTGGAAGAACAAATAAGAATGCGGAATACAGGGTTAATGGTAGGGTTCTTGGTCAGGTGGAGGAACAGAGGGATCTTGGGGTCTATGTACATAGATCTTTGAAGGTTGCCACTCAGGTGGATAGAGTTTGTAAGAAGGCCTATGGAGTATTATCGTTCATTAGCAGAGGGATTGAATTCAAGAGTCGTGAGGTGATGTTGCAGCTGTACAGGACTTTGGTTAGGCCACATTTGGAGTACTGTGTGCAGTTCTGGTCGCCTCACTTTAGGAAAGATGTGGAAGCTTTGGAGAGGGTGCAGAGAAGATTTACCAGGATGTTGCCTGGAATGGAGAGTAGGTCATACGAGGATAGGTTGAGAGTTCTCGGCCTTTTCTCGTTGGAACGGCGAAGGATGAGGGGTGACTTGATAGAGGTTTATAAGATGATCAGAGGAATAGATAGAGTAGACAGTCAGAAACTTTTTCCCCGGGTACAACAGAGTGTTACAAGGGGACATAAATTTAAGGTGAAGGGTGGAAGGTATAGGGGAGATGTCAGGGGTGGGTTCTTCACCCAGAGAGTGGTGGGGGCATGGAATGCGCTGCCCGTGGGAGTGGTAGAGTCAGATTCATTGGCGACCTTTAAGCGGCATTTGGATAGGTACATGGATGGGTGCTTAATCTAGGATAGAAGTTCGGCACAACATCGTGGGCCGAAGGGCCTGTTCTGTGCTGTATTGTTCTATGTTCTATGTTCTATGTTCTATGTTCTATGATGATCAAGTGGATCAGAGGCTGCACAGACAGACTGTTCCACCTTGTTCCTCCTGGCTCCGTTGCTCATGATAAACATGTGGGACTTTAACATGGTTTTCTAGTGGTGAGCAGGGAAGCCATATGTCTAGTGCAAAGTCTCAAGAAGGCATCTTTCATCTCCACGAAGACAGACTGGTGTTCTGTATGTAGGGCGGAAGCTGGTGGGAATGGCTACCTGTTTCAGACGGAGGTATTGTGGCTGCTGTTGGGGATTGTGAGCAACCTGACGTTCAGTCCAGGGTTCACACGCCGACTGCACAATAACATGGGGAGAGTTAATTTAGGCAAATAAACTATGAGGAAAGTCAAGTTAGACTGATGAATGGACTCTCTAAGTTTAAATAATGGTGATCTTGTTCATGTTGACCTTGTCTAGTGCATGTCCTGTTTAGTGTATCCCGTGTGCCTTACTCTGTCCAAGTCTATTTCCACCCTATGATCTGTCTGGCCATGCTTACTATGACCTTCCTCCACTGCTCATAAATAAAGTGTTTCCCTGTACTGAGATACACGTGACAATAAATCAAAACAATCAATCCTGGGTAAAGTATGGAATTTCTCACCCTATCAATGTCTCTTTTGGAAATAAGTGATCGCTGCCACTCCTCGTGTTTCAGCGTCACCATTTCTTTGTCTCTCACAGCTGTACAGATTAAACACTCAGCTTATTCACTCTATCCTCATGTTACCATCACCTGTGTCTGTGGTAAGGAGATCATTCCTTACAAAGGAGATCAAATCTGTAGAGACTGCCCCTAATGCTCTCTCAGCAAGGCTCTACAACAGCAGGAAGATGGCTTTACTTATGTACTCGAATCATCTTACAATGAAGGACAGCATACCATTGACTGCACCCATTACTTACACAGGGTTTGATTCGGAGCAGTCAGCATAGACTTGTGAGTGGGAGATCATGCTTCCCAAATTTCTTAGAGTCCTTTGGTGAAGTGACCAAGAAGGTTAATGAGGGCAGAGTGATAGACGTCGTCTCTTTGGATTTCAGTATGGCCTATGATAAGTTTCCACATGGCAGGCTGCTCAGGAAGGTTCAATCACGTAGAATACTGGGGGAACTGGCCAATTGGATACACAGTTGGGTTGATGGTAGGAAGCTTGTTAGACTGGAGGTTGGGTCCATAGCTTTTTGTTATCTATGATTTGGATGAGAATATACAAGGCATGATTAGTAAGACACTAAAATAAATGGCAGCATGATCAGTGAGGACGTTTATCAGAAATTCCAGCAAGACCTTAATCAGGTGGGGAAGTGGGCTGAGAAATGACAAATGGAATTTAATATAGATGTGTGAGGTCTTGCAGTTTGGAATCTCAAATCAAGGTAGGAGTTTCACAGTGAATGGGCGGGCCTTATGGGGTGTAGTGGGCAGAGAGACCTTGGAATTCAGGTGCACGGTTCCCTGAGAGTGGAGTCACAGGTAGACAGGGCAGTGAAGAAGGCTTTTGGAACATTGTCCTTCATCAGGCAGGATATTGAGGATAGAAGTTGGGAATTTATGTTGCAGTTACACAGGACTTTGGTATGGCCGCAGTTGGAGGATTGTGTTCAGTTTTGTCAACTTGTTATAGGGAGGATAAAATGTAATTAGAAAGAGTGCAGAAGAAATTTACAAGGACATTGCCAGGACCCAATGGTCCAAGTTATAGGGAGAGGTTGGACAAGCTATGACCTTTTCTTTAGAGTGTAGGAGACTGAGGGAGTCCCTATAGAGCTGTATAAGATCATGAGGTATATGGATAGGGTGAATGCTCTCAGTCTTTTCCAAAGTTTAGAGAATCGAGGAGGAAAGGGGATCAGTTTCAGGTTAAAGGGAAAGGAATAAAAGGGAACCTGAGGGACCACTTATTTACATAAATGGCTGGTACGTGGATGAGCTGCCAGAAGATGTGCCTGAGGGGGATGCATTAACAACGTTTCAAAAGCATTTGGATAAATATGTGGATAGGAAAGGACGAGAAGGATATGGGCCAACTGCAGGGAAATGGGGTTAGAGTGGATGGACATTTACAAGGTGGAGTGGAACCACTTTGTTAATTAAACCCAAACACCCAGAAAAGCTCGCCTCACCTCGTAATCTGTTAACATATGAGTGATAAAGATCTCCTGCATTCCACTATTTAAACAAAAATTAGCAAGTTAGTTTCTTAACTTTAATAGTGAACACTAAACAAAAACTATTCGCAAATACAAGCCCCTCTTTTCTTAGCTACTTACTATCTGACTCCAACTCTGTAAAAAATATGCTGTTCCAACAGCCCACATATTAAACGTTACAATCTCAAGACCATACAGTCTCTATCTTCCCCGCTGTGTTCACTCTTTCAGCTACTGATCTCCCGGGTCATTTTTTTTAACTGCAAATCGGTTTACATGAACATGTGTCTTTGATAGAGAGTGTTTGAGATGGCCAGTTAGCACTCCTGCTCTACAGCAGTTACTCTGCTGTCGGATGGCAGCAGCTCTCCCTCTAGTGTTCAAATGCTCGGTTTATTTACTTCCCATGATACAATAATTCTCATAATTTGATTGATTTCCAGGTGTACGAACAATAATATTCAAATTCCATTGGCTTCGGATATTCAGAGCATTATTTAAAGTCTTTGATTGCGTTTGATTGGCTGTCAAAACAGCAACCAAAATTCAGGCTTCCATTTCCCAGCTAATTGTTACATTTGGAACAGTCTGACCTTTAGCTGGCATCTGTGGCTGTACTTTCGATTCAGCAAAACCCGTCCTATCTTAAAGTGAACAGACATTGATTAGCTTCCAGGCAGTAACACACTCCGGGCTATCTGTTATTCTGTATAATAACCTCCTTGAACCGCTCGAATAGATTCCAGGCCGTAACTCACTCTGTGCTATCTGTTATTCTGTATATAATCCACGCTGAACACCTCGATTCGGTTCCAGACTGTAACTCACTCCGGCGTATCTGTTATTCTGCATATAAATCACCCTGAACCCCTCAATTATATTCCAGGCTGTAACACACCCCAGAATATCTGTTATTCTGTATATAAACCACCCTGAACCCCGCGATTAGATAGCAGGCTGTAAATCACTCCGGGGTGTCTGCTGTTCTGTATATAAACCACCCTGAACCCCACGATTAGATTCCAGGCTGTAACTCACTTCGGGCTATCTGTTATTCTGGATATAACCCACCCTGAACACCTCTATTCGATTCCAGGCTGTACCTCACTGCTTGCTATCTGTTATTCTGTATATAACCCACCCTGAACCCCGCGATTAGATTAGAGGCTGTAACTCACTCCGGGCTATCAGTTATTCTGTATATAAACCACCATGAACACCTCGATTCGATTCCAGGCTGTAACTCACTCTGGGCTATCTGTTATTCTGTACATAAACCACCCTGAACCCTGCGATTCGATTCCAGGCAGTAATTTCCTGTCAGGGTTGAAAGGGAAGGCTGGTAGTTATTGGGAATGCTGGCTGACTAAAGAAATTGAGGGTTTGATTCAGAAAAAGAAGCAAGCATATGTCAGGTATAGACAGGATTGATCGAGTGAATCCTTAGAAGAGTATAAAGGAAGTTGGAGTATACTTAAGAGGGAACTCAGGAGGGCAAAACGCGGACATGAGATTGCTTTGGCAAATAGAATTAAGGAGATTCCAAAGTGTTTTTATAAATATATTAAGGCCAAAGGGTAACTAGGGAGAGAATAGGGCCCCTCTAGGATCAGTAAAGCGGCCTTTGTGTGGAGCCACAGAAAATGGGGGAGATTTTAAATGAATATTTTGCAGCAGTATTTACTGTGGAAAAGGATATGGAAGATATAGACTGTAGGGAAATCGATGGTGACATCTTGCAAAATGTCCAGATTACAGAGGGGGAAGTGCTGGATTTCTTGAAATGGTTAAAGGTGGATAAATCCCCAGGACCTGATCAGGTGTACCCGAGAACTCTGTGGGAAGCTAGAGAAGTGATTGCTGGGCCTCTTGCTGAGATATTTGTATCATCGATAGTCACAGGTGAGATGCTGGAAGACTGGAAGTTGGCAAACGTGGTGCCACTGTTTAAGAAGGGCGGTAAAGACAAGCCAGGGAACTATAGACCGGTGAACCTGACCTCGGCGGTGGGAAAGTTGTTGGAGGGAATCCTGAGGGACAGGATGTACATGAATTTGGAAATGCAAGGACTGATTCGGGATAGTCAACATGGCTTTGTGCGTGGGAAATCATGTCTCACAAACTTGATTGAGTGTTTTGAAGAAGTAACAAAGAAGATTGATGAGGGCAGTGCAGCAGATGTGATCCATATGAATTTCAGTAAGGCGTTCGACAAGGTTCCCCATGGGAGACTGATTAGCAAGGTTAGATCTCTTGGAATACAGGGAGAAGTAGCCATTTCGATACAGAACTGACTCAAAGGTAGAAGACAGAGGGTGGTGGTGGAGAGTTGTTTTTCAGACTGGAGGCCTGTGACCAGTGGAGTGCCACAAGGATCAGTGTTGGGCCCTCTACTTTTTGTCATATATATAAATGATTTGGATGCGAGCATAAGAGGTACAGTTAATAAGTTTGCAGATGACACCAAAATTGCAGGTGTAGTGGACAGCAAAGAGGGTTTCCTCAGTTTCCAAGAGGATCTGGACCAGATGGGCCAATGGGCTGAGAAGTGGCAGATGGAGTTTAATTCAGATAAATGTGAGGGGCTGCATTTTGGGAAACCAAATCTTACCAGGACTTCTAAATTTAATGGTAAGGTCCTAGGGTGTGTTGCTGAACAAAGAGACCTTGGAGTGCAGGTTCATAGTTCCTTGAAAGTGGAGTCGCAGGTAGATAGGATAGTGAAGAAGGCGTTTGGTATGCTTTCCTTTATTGGTCAGAGTACCGAGTACAGGGGTTGGGAGGTCATGTTGTGGCTATACAGGACATTGGTTAGGTCACTCTTGGAATATTGCATGCAATTCTGGTCTCCTTCCTATTGGAAAGATGTTGTGAAACTTGAAAGGGTTCAGAAAACATTTACAAGGATGTTGCCAGGGTTGGAGGATTTGAGCTACAGGGAGAGGCTGAACAGGCTGGGACTGTTTTCCCAGGAGTGTCGGACGCTGAGGGGTGACATTATCGGGGTTTACCCTGGGATAAGGGAGTGCAGAACTAGAGGGCATAGGTTTAGTTTGAGAGGGGAAAGATATGAAAGAGATCTAAGGGACAACTTTTTCACGCAGGAGGTGGTACGTGTATAGAGTGAGCTGCCAGAGGAAGTGGGGTGGAGGCTGGTACAATTACAACTTTTAAGAGGAATTTGGATGAGTATATGAATAGGAATGGTTTGGAGGGATATGGGCCGGGTGCTGGAAGGTGGGACTAGATTGGGTTAGGATATCTGGTTGGCATTGTCAGGTTGGACCAAAGGGTCTGTTTCCATGCTGTATATCTCGATGATTCTGTAACTCTGTAACTCACTCGGACTACCTGTTAATCTGTATAGAAACCACACTGAAACCCTCGATTAGATTCCAGTCTGTAACACACTCTGGGGTATCTGTTATTGTACACAAAATCATCCCGAATCCCCTTGATAAAATTCCAATCTGTAACTGACTTCCAATTTGAAGTGACTCTGTACATTAGCCACTTCAATCGTTTGATTAGATTCCAGTCTGTATCACACTCCTGGGTATCTGTTAGTTTGTATATTAATCATCCAGTCCAAACCCTGTTAAAATTGCCCATAGTGTTCAGGGAAGTGTAGGTGAGGTGCATTAATCAGGGGTATATGTGGGGAAATGGGTCTGGATGGGTTATCCTTCTGTGGGTCAGTGTGGTCTTGTTTGGCTGAAGGGCTTGTTTCCCCACGGTCGGGATTATATGAATCACCCGTAACCCTCTCGATTAGATTCCAACGTGTAACTCACTTCCATGTATGTGTGACTGGCATGTTTCAAAAACACCCCAAAACCTTCAATTCTATTCCACTTCGATAAACACGAGGCGCTGCCTTTTGGGAAAGCAAATTTGAGCAGGACTTATACACTTAATGGTCAGGTCCGAGGTAGAGTTGCTGAACAAAGAGACTTTGAAGTGCAGGTTCGTAGCTCCGTGAGAGTAGAGTGGCAGGTGGATAAGATAATGAAGGCAGCGTTTGGTATGCTTTCCTTTATTGGTCAGAGTTATGAGTATAGACATTGAGAGGTCATGTTGTGGCTGGACTGGACATGGGTTAGGCCACTGTTGGAATATGGCGTGCAATTCTGGTCTCCTTCCTATCGGAAGGATGTTGTGAAACTTGGAAGGGTTCAGAAAAGATTTACAAGGAGGTTGTCAGGGTTAGAGGATTTGAGCTACAGGGAGAGGCTGAATAGGCTGGGACTGTTTTCCCTGGAGCATCAGAGGCTGAGGGGTGACCTTATAGAGTTTTATAAAATCATGACGGGCATGGATAGGAAAAATAGACAAAGCCTTTTCCTTGGGGTGGGGAGTCCAGAACTAGAGGGCATAGGTTTAGTGTGAGAGGTAATATGAAAGAGACCTAAGGGGCAACTTGTTCACTCAGAGGGTGGTACATGAATGGAATGAACTGTCAGAGGGAGTGGTGGGGGCTGGTATAATTGCAACATTTAAAATGCAGTTCGATGGGTATATGAATGGGAAGATTTGTTGGGAGATGGGCCAAGTGTTTGAAAAAGTGTCTAGGGTAGGTTAGGATATCTGGTCGGCATAGACGGGTTGCACCAAAGGGTCTGTTTCCATGCTGTGCATCTCTATGACTGTATGACTCCGTGATTTTGTGACTCACTACTTGTTATCTGTTATTCTGTATGTAAACCACCTCAAACCTCTCGATTAGATTCCAGTCTGTCCCTCACTCCTGGGTATCTCTTATGCTGTATGTAAACCCTAAACCCCTCTCTTAGATTCCAGTCTGGAACTCACTCCTGGGGATCTGTTATTGGATCTGTGTAGTGATCCTTGTTGGATGTTAGACCGAAGACAAGATAAACTAAATGGTCAAATGTTACATTGGAAGCAGGAACACAGAAAGCTGCTGGTTCATTTCTATCCGGTTACATATCTCCAAGTTTCAGATTGGGGCTGAATTTCTGTCGCAATGGGGAAAGTCTCAAAAGCTGTTTACTGTCCTGCACGAATGCATCATCATAACATGAATTCTCTTGCAAGATAGGAAATGGAGACAGCTTCTGGAAGGTATCTGTATCCCTGTGTGTGTGATTCAGTGTGTCTGTGATTCTGTGTGCATGTTCAATGTTTTATATATTTTCAAACTGTATTGATGTTGCCAGTCTCTCTTGCTTTTCCTTATTTATAAACTCAATGTCATCGTTTTGCTGATATAAAATGGTGGCTGTGGACAAATCTAAAATGTCTGCCTGACTGATTTGTGTCAAGAATACTTTCAGCAAGGGAGAGGGGGCAATGTGTCAAAAGCCATTTCCATTCATTGATGCTAGCAGAGATAGGAAATGGAGACAGCTCTTTGAAGGTGCTTAAAATGCAAATCCCAGAACTTGTTTACAGTGAATGCGGAGAGACAATGTGACATTCCAGTAAGGTCTGCCTTACTTTCCAAGCTCCTAATATATGAGAGAAACATAATATGCAAAACCTGATAGAGCTCAGCCACTGAATTGTAGATTTGCAGCGTTGGATCAGAATTTTGTCTGGTTAGGTCTCATCCCAAATTGAAGGGTTTCTCAAATCCCACACTGACCTTCTGTGGGTTCAAAGTGTGTGTTGTCTACAAATAAAAGAAAATAATGCACCTGCAATTGAACAAAGCTCTTTCTGGAACTTTGTGCATCTGTTGGTTTAAGTATCTTTCAACAGGATTGAACATAAATGTGAGAGATAGGTTGCACTCTAACCAGAATGGCAGTGCAGTATAAAAGGTATATTAATAATTTCAGTGAAAGGGGAAAACAGAGGAGGATAGTCCTCAAACAAGGAAAGTTGGGAGTCAGTAAAGTTGTGTAGTTTGTGACTGTATTATGTTTATGTGAGTCAAGATTTGAAACCACTTGGCCAATAGTACACTTTGTGACTCACTCCCAGTTACAAGTTATTTCACATAAAAAGGTTAACATATCCCTCGATTAGATTCCAGGCTGTAACTCCCTCCGGGCTATCTGTTATTCTGTATCTAAAACTCCCTGGACCCCTCGATTAGATTCCAGGCTGTTAACTAACTCCAGGGTATCTGTTATTTTGTACATAAACCATCTTAAATCCCCCGATTAGTTTCCAATCTGCAACACACTCCAGACTATGTGTTATTCTGTAAATAAATCACCCTGAACCCCTCAATTAGATCCCAGGCTGTAACTCACTCTGGGCTATCTGTTAATCTGTATATAAACCACCCTGAAACCCTCGATTAGATGCTAGGCTAGGCTGTAACTCACTCCGGGGTATCTGTTAATCGTATATAAAGCACCATAAACCCCGCAATTAGATTCCAGATTGTAACTCACTCCGGGATATCTGTTATTCTCTATATAAACCACCCTGAACCCCTCAATTAGATTCCAGGCTGTAACTCACTCTGGGCTATCTGTTATTCTGTATATAAACCACCCTGAAACCCTCGATTAGATGCTAGGCTAGGCTGTAACTCACTCCGGGGTATCTGTTATTCGTATATAAAGCACCATGAACCCCTCAATTAGATTCCAGATTGTAACTCACTCCGGGGTATCTGGTATTCTGGATATTAACCATCCTGAACCCATTGATTTGATTTCCCTTCCTGACATGTTAAGCTCATGTTTCCAACACAATCTAATCTCAATAATGATCAATGTATCACTGGTCCTCCTATCTGCTGGAACTACCATCATGTTAACTTTCTGATGTTTACGTACATGATTACCTGTAGCAGTGAGTCGCAGGTAGACAGAGTGGTGCTGAACACATTTGACACATTTGCCTGAATCAGTCAGAGCATTGAGTATAGGAGTTGTGGTGGTATGGTGCATCTGTACAGGATGTTGGTGAGACCACTTTAAGAATACTGTGTACAACTCGGTTTTCTGCCGAAATGTCTTACACGTATGTTCCAGGACTGGAGGCTTGAGCTATAGGGAGAGGCTGATTACGTTGAGGTGTTTCCCCCTGGAGTGTCAGAGGTTGAGAGGCAGCATTATAGAGGTTTATAAAATCATCAGGGGCATGGATATTCTGAACAGCCATGTTCTGCTCCAAAGGATAGGGGAGTCCAGAACAAGACAGCAGAGGTTGGAGGGGAGAGGGCGAATGAGTTAGAAGGGACCTGAAGGTTAATATTTCACACAGAGAGTGGTGTGTGGACAGAAAGTGCAGTCAGAGGAAGTGGTCAAGGCGGGTACAATCACAGGAGGAATATTGGCCAAGTGCTGGCAAATGGGACTAAATCAGATTTGATATCTGATCAAGTGAACAGATTGGACTAACGGGTCTGTTTCCATTCTGCATGACTCTCTGATTCTATAAGATGGACGACGAACAATTCTGAATGGATCTTTCAAGTGGGAATTCTCTTCAGTGGAAGATTATTGTGTCTCTATGTTCACATTGATTGAAAGCTGCGTTAGTTAAATATCTGATAAAGAAGTGCACAATGGGACACAGACAGGAAAGTGGGGCTGAGACCACAAACTGTATATAATTTTAGTGCCTGGTGGAGAAGGCTCAAAGTATCTAATGACCCACTCCTGCCCCTCAGTCCCATGTTCCCGTGTTCCATTCAGCCCATCAAACCTGCTAGACAGGAGCAGTTGGAGGTTACTTACTCCTATAACCTGTTGCACAGAAACAGAGGAGACCATTCAGCCCCTCAGTACTGTCCAACACGGTTTGAAGTGAATTGGGAAATGTAATTGGAAAACCCAGGCTGGGTACGAAAGAGGCCCCTCATCTCTCTTCACAGAGCTTCCCCTCTCTGCAACTTGTGCTTCATTTGTTGGTCATGTTGTACACCCAGATTCAATGTGAATACAGCCCCATACCTCACCCAGAGATTGCTCACAAAATCCTCTGGTCTCCCTGTCTGCAACATTCAACAACAGAACATCCATGAAAGTAACACCCACTAACTTTCCAATAACAGAATGGGAGAACATCAGAAACAGGGGCAGGTCGTTCACTCCCCAAACCTGCCTTGCCCTTCGTTATGATCATGACTGATCTGTTCTTCATCTCAAATCCTCTTTCATATCCAATTCTTCATAGCCCTCAACTCTCTGACAGGTGAATTTCCATACACCTCCTCTTCAAATATTTTCAGTCATCTAGCTCCCCGAACACGCTAGAGAAGAGACATCCTGACATTCAATGCCACCTGTTTGAAGAAAACACTTGCTGCTCCTATATCATGGCCTATGGATGTGAACAAAAGAGGTTGATACAAGGGTTCAGGTAACAATGACTGGCCACGATATCAAGGCTGTGGTTGACTTCTGTTGACATCAAGGAGCTTAACAAAACTGAACTTAATGGGAATCAGAGTAAACTCTCCAGTGTTTGGGGTCAAACATGGCACAAAGGAAGATGTTCACCATCTCAGTCCTGGGTCACCTCTGTGGGAGATCCTCAGGGTAGCTTCCTCTTCACAAACATCTTCAGCTGCTTCATCAATGTCTCCCCGCCCCCACCTTCCCCACCATAAGATCAGAATTGGGGATGGTCTCTGAAGATTCTACAATGTTCAGAACATTTTGTCCCCCGTCAGCTGCTGAACTGGTCTTTGTCTGTAACTAGCAAGATCCAGACTCCATTGAGGCTTGTGCTGTTAAAGTATCAGTAACATTCATGTAACAGCACTGCCTGACACTGCACATTGCCACAGTAAAACAAGGGTTCATTCAGTACCTCACGCTGGATTCACAGGAATATGAGGAAGTCATTCAGCCCATTGACACTATTGAAGAAGAACAGGGACAGCCCATTCAGTGCCCCCAGCCTATTACTCAGGAAGGGAAGGAGTCTAGTGTGATGGGCCACACCAGAGCGCCTGGAAAATATTTGAAGGCGGTAGCCTAGATTCTAATGTTTTCTTATTTTAAAGGAAATGTAAAGTGTCTGTTCCAGATGCAATGTGACTGGTCAGACTACTCGGTGTGAAGCAAATCACCATCTACTTAAACACGAAAGAGAAAATGAAACCAAAGAAAGAGGAATTTAGAATAACGTAATTCTATTGGACAGCTTAACAGAATAATAGATCTAGGAACTATTACTGATGAAATGTGCCAATATAGGGAAATCCCATAAACACAGCCCTTGGCAAAAAGAAATATTCAGACACAGATTGTCACAAATATTTCTTCAATCCAAGAATTAAAAACAGTATCAAGAGAAATTTCAGAGAGGGTAGCAGCCAGAAGACTTTCACTGAAGTTTCCAACTCTGTGGAGACTCCAATAGTTTCTGATGTTACTGAGAAACCAAAACACAGAGATCCTAATCTGTGAGAGCTGGCCACACCCATTCAGGCTGCATTAAAATAAACACAAGGCCGCCCTAGCTGTTACTCAAGTGGTCTTAACTGGCAAGCTTGGTAACGATCGTTCAATCTCTCTCATAAAAGAAACCCGGACAAAATAACCTCTTAAAGCTGCAGCAATGTTCCATGAGTCAGTACAATGAGCTGTCAAACAGGAACCAGGGTTAATCAGTCAGGCCCTTGGCCCTGTCCAATCGGACGAGGTTGAAGCCAATCACTCCCTTGAGTCACTTACACAGGAACAGCAGGAGGCCATTCCCACCTCAATACACTTACACGGGGGCAGAATGAGGTACTTTTTGGTGATTCCTGATGAATGTCTTATGCCCAAAACGTCGATTCTCCTGGTCCTCGGATGCTGCCTGACCTGCTGTGCTTTTCCAGCAATTGATGGTCTATTCTCATCTCCAGCATTGGCAGTCCTCACTGTCTCCTAATTGATGCTCTAACATGATGAACAAGTGGGGCAGAGGCCCCACAAACAGACTGTTCCACATTGTTTCTCTTGGCTCCGTTGTTTATGATACACATGTGGGACTTTAACATGGTATTCTAGAGGTGGGCAGGGAAGCCATATGTCTTGTGTGAAGTCTTAAGAAGGCATCTTCCATCTCCACGAAGACAGACTGGTGTTCTCTATGTAGGGCGGAAGCTGATGGGAATGGCTACCTGTTTCAGATGGAAGGTATTGTGGCTGCTGTTGGGGATTGTGAATAACCTGATGTTCAGTACAGGGTTCACACACCGACTGCACAATAACATGGGGAGAGTTAATTTAGGCAAATAAACTATTCGGAAAGTCACGTTAGACTGATGAATGGACTCTCTAAGTTCAAATAATGGTGATTTTGTTCATGTTGATCTTGTCTAGTGCATGTCCTGTGCAGTGTAACCTGTAATCCTTACTCTGTCCAAGTCTATTTCCACCCTATGATCTGTCTGGCCATGCTTACTATGATCTTCCTCCACTGCTCATAAATAAAGTGTTTCCCTGTACTGAGGTACACGTGACAATAAATCAAACCAATCAATCCTGGGTAAAGTATGGAATTTCTCTCCCTGTCAATGCCTATTTTGGAAATAAGTGATCGCTGCCACTCCTCGTGTTTCAGGATCACCATTTCTTCATCTCTCACAGCTCTACAGATTAAACACTCAGCTTCTTCACTCTTTCCCCATGTTACCATCACCCGTGTCTGTGGTAAGGGAATCATTTATTACAAAGGAGATCAAATCTGTAGAGAGTGCCCCAAATGCTCTCTCAGCAAGGCTCTACAACAGCCGGAAGATGGCTTTACTCATGTACTCGAATCATCTTACAATGAAGGACAGCATACCATTGACTGCACCCATTACTTACACAGGGTTTGATTCGGAGCAGTCAGCATAGACTTGTGAGTGGGAGATCATGCCTCCCAAATTTCTTAGAGACCTTTGATGAAGTTACCAGGACGTTTGATGAGGGCAGAGTGATAGATGTAGTCTCTATGGATTTCAGTAAGGCCTTTGATAAGTTTCCAAATGGCAGGCTGCTCAGGAAGGTTACATCTCGTAGAATGCGGGGGAACTGGGCAATTGGATACACAGTTGGCTTGATGGTCGGAAGCAGAGGGTTTAGTGGAAAGATGTTTGTCAGACCGGAGGCTTGGTCCATTGCTGTTTGTTATCTATGATTTGGTTGAGAATGTAGAAGGTATGATTAGTAAGTTTGCAGATGACACTAAAATAAGTGGGAGCATGATCAGTGAGGAAGTTTATCAGAAATTGCAGCAGGACATTAATCAGGTGGAAAATGGGCCGAGAAATGGCAAATGGAATTTAATATAGAAGCGTGAGGTCTTGCATTTTGGAAACTCCGATCAAGGTAGGAGTTTTGTGGTGAATGGGAGGGTCTTAAGGGGTGCAGTGGGCAGAGGGACCTTGGTGTTCAGGTGCACTGTTCTCTGAGAGTGGAGTCACAGGTAGACAGGGAAGTGAAGAAGGCTTTTGGCATATTGGCCTTCATCAGGCAGGATATTGAGGATAGAAGTTGGGACCTTATGTTACAGTTACACAGGACTTTGGTAAGGCCACACTTGGAGTATTGTCTTCAGTTTTGTCACCTTGTCATGGGGAGGATGTTATTAAATTAGAAAGAGTGCAGAAGAAATTTACAAAGACGTTGCCAGGACCCAATGGTCTGAGTTATAGGGAGTGGTTGGACAAGCTAGGACCTTTTCTTTAGCGTGTAAGAGACTGAGGGAGTCCTTATAGAGCTGTATAAAATCACAAGGGGTATGGATAGGTTAAGCTCTCAGTCTTTTTCCAAGGTGTAAAGAATCGAGGATTAGCGGGGATCAGTTTAAGGTTAAAGGGGAAGGAATAAAAGGGAACCTGAGGGGCCACTTCTTTATACAGAGGGCTGGTACGTGGATGAGTTGCCAGCAGATATGGTTGAGGGGGGTACATTAACAACATTTCAAAAACATTTGGATAAATATGTGGATAGGAAAGGACTGGAAGCATATGGGCCAACTGCAGGGAAATGGGTTTAGCGTGGATGGACATTTTCAAGGTGGACTCAAACCCCTCTGTTAATTAAACCCAAACACCCAGAAAAGCTTGCCTCACCTTGTAATCTGTTAAAATAAGAGTGACACAGATCTCCTACATTCCACTATTTAAACAAAAATTATCAAGTTAGTTTCTTAACTTTAATAGTGAACTCTAAACAACAACTATTCACAAATACAAGCCCCTCTTTTCTTAGCCACTTACTATCTGACTCCAACTCTGTAAAAATAT
This sequence comes from Chiloscyllium punctatum, assembly GCF_047496795.1. Taxonomy (NCBI): domain Eukaryota; kingdom Metazoa; phylum Chordata; class Chondrichthyes; order Orectolobiformes; family Hemiscylliidae; genus Chiloscyllium; species Chiloscyllium punctatum. The sequence goes on along the minus strand of NW_027309836.1, from coordinate 665,045 downwards.
GCTGTTCCAACAACCCACATACGAAACATTAAAATCTCAAGACCATACAGTCTCTATCTTCCCCGCTGTGTTCACTCTTTCAGCTGCTGATCTCCCTTCGTCATTTTTTTTATTGCAAGTAGGTTTACATGAACATGTGTCTTTGATAGAGAGTGTTTGAGATGGCCAGTTAGCACTCCTGCTCTACAGCAGTTACTCTGCTGTTGGATGGCAGTGGCTCTCCCTCTATTGTCAAAATGCTGGGTTTATATACTCCCCATGATATAATAATTCTCATAATTTGATTGCTGTCCAGGTGTCCAAACAATAATATTCAAATTCTGTTGGTTTCTGGTATCCTGAGCATTATTTAAACTCTTTGGTTGGATTTGAATGGCTGTCAAAACAGCAACCAACACTCAGGCATCCATTTCTCAGCTAATGGTGACATGTGGAACAGTGTGACCTTTAGCTGGCATCTGTGGCTTTAATTTCTATTCAACAAAACCCGATCTGTCTTAAAGTGCCCATACATGTTTTTGTTTTCATAACATCTTCCCGCTTCAGAAAATAAAATGAACCAGCAGACTGAAAAGATGGCTACATTTCTTTTCCTCTAATTCTTAATCCGAACTATATGAAATATAAAAGTATTAATCTCAGTTATATCATTCATATTAATTCTGCATACCAATACAACACTGTAATAAGTCAAATCTTATCTACACTGCTTTCCTTTAAATCCGCGAAAACCCATCTGCTATCACATTGTAGGGGCCACAGCATGTACATTTTGTAAGTTTAAAGTCGGTAAGGTAAGACTCCAATGAAATTGTCTCATATTCTGGTCTTTAAATATTCCAAAAAATGCGAGAGATTTGTCATTGTCCACAACCATCTCCGACAATTTGTTTGTCATATACACATTAAAATATTGTCAGGCCAGTGTGAAACTTAATCATTCTTGTTCAATAATGGAGATTTTTTATTTTTTTTCTGGTGGATATTGAGTTTTTTCCACAAGTAGCCAATTAGCCATTCAATTCCATCATCCTCTTTCTGTATCAATACATCTCTGACCCCTATATCCCGAGCATCAAACACAATTTTCAAAGGGTTTCAAAATATTTGGTGTAGCTAAAGCTCGTACGCTGATTAATCCTGCTTTAAAATTCTCAAATACCCCCTGGCATTGTTCTGTCCACCACAATTCTGTGTTCTTCTTTAGTAAATCCATCAGTGGTGCCCATACGCTGCTGAAGTTTGGAACAAACTTCCAAATAGAATCCACTCAGTTCCAAAAATCGAAGCACCTTTTTCTTCGAGGATGGTTGTGGAAATTACTCAAAGCCCTTCGGTCTTTGTGTTCCATGGGGTCAACCTTCCATGGCCAATGTAATGTCCCAAGAACATCACCTCTACCTTCGCGAATTCTGTTTTCTTTAAGTTTATTACCAAGTTTTCTTCTTGTAATCGTTCAGCATGTTCTGCCAACTGTAACATGTGTGCTTTCAATCACTTGCTAAAGATCACTACATCATACAGATAAGCTGCACAATTTGTTCATATGGCCACAACTCTGTTTCTGAGTCTGAAATGTGGCTGGTGCATTATTCATCCATATGAAATACTCGTTAAAGTTTTTTTTTGTCATCTCTGGTATCTTTACTAGATTGTTTAACTGACTCCACATTTTAAAAAAATTGAATGGGGCCACTAAACCTGGCTTTGAAGGGATTTCCTACCACTGGTGGCGATACTGATACGTCATCCCCACGGGAAATCTTCAAAGTTTCTGAGTTTTTATCTGCCACCTGCTTCACTCTATGCTGTTCTCTTCAGATACTATTTAGCAAACTCACCTACTCCATCTACTCTCTCCTTCACCTCACACACAGAATCCAGGTGTGAGATTTCCAACTTCGGTCCTGTCAATTTATATTTAATTAATTTCAAAGGACCTCTCACTTCATGTACGAATATTAACTCAACAGACGTAAAGTGAGTAGATTTATTTGGGACATCTCTAATGGCAAACAATTTAATGGGACACCTTTATCACAATCATTTGGCCAACCCTGACAGTACGCTGTTAACATAGTCTTCAGCGTCTGATGCTAACTTTCCAAGGCTCCCTGGGATTCAGGATAGGATGCCCTTGATTTGAAGTGCTGTCTGCCTAAGCCATCCATGACTTCCTTAAACAGCTGAGCGATAAAATGAGACCCTTGGTCTGACTGAATCTCTCTGGGCAGCCCACAGCGAGTAAAGAAAGCTATCAACTCCTCCACTTCCCTTTTTGCCTTGACACTCCAATAATGGAATTGCCTCTGGAAATCTGGAAGACACATCCAATATAGTCAGCAAATATTGGTTTCCACTTTTACTTTAGAAAGGGGAGCTACACAATTAATCATAACCCACGTGCAAGGTTCTTCGAATGCAGGAATTGGCAAGAAAGGTTCTGGTTTTATTACTGCCTGTTACTTACCTACCATTTGGGATGTATGTCATGTACAAGAAAAATTAACAGTATCCTTGTACATTCCAGGCCACTAGAAACACTTCTGTACCTTAGCCTGAGTCTTCTGTACACCTAAGTGACTGTCTGCAGTTAGTTTGTGAGCTACCCGTAACACTGTACGTTACTGCTAACACAATCTGGTGCACTTCGGCCCATTTCCCGTCTGCAGTAACCTATCGGGGTCTCCATTTTAATTTTATGATTCTATCTTTAAGTTAATAACGTTCAACCATATATTCTGATTCCTTTTCTGTGTGTGTGCATGTGTATGTGTGTGTGAATGTGTGAGTATATATCTGTTGTAAGTCCTTTCACCTTTCTGGACTAAACCCCCCTGCCTGGTCCTCTGCCTGTTCAG